>NC_143031.1:33605000-33942500 GCF_057628025.1 Oncorhynchus mykiss
AGATGCAGTGCCTTAGACCGCTGCGCCACTTGGGAGAGAAGAATGGATTCACTTTTTCAATGCTATTTAAGGATACTATAGTTATCATGTTTCACATTGGATTTATTAACTACAAAAAGGTAAGACGTGTTTTTAGATCTGGTTTCACTCTTCATACACAAGCTTGTTAGCTAGTTAGCTAGCTCTGGGCCAACGTTAAGTCAACTCTCAGAAGTTCAAAGACATTGAAGGTTCCTCCATAGAGGTTGTTCCTTCGTACGTAGGTATAATTCTGAGGGCCTAATTCAGATAATGCATGTCATAACAAGATGCCCAGCGCTTCAAGCCAAGCCTCCTCCTCCACCCTCTCTTCCACCCACAAAATGTCCCTATAGTTGTCTGTCCATCGTGCATGTAAACAACTATAGCTTGCCCGCTCCATAGCAAGCTGCTCTATCCGCACTGATTGCTGAAGTAATTTAATGTTGAGCTAAATGTAAAAAAAAAAAAGAATCTGAGGCTTAACCTTTTACGGCTGTGGGCTAAATCAGGGCCACACAGAGTGTTTCTTGCTAGTCCTAAACACATTTACTTTGAAATAAAAGTATACACCTCACACACATGGTTATGGGCTTTAAAAAATGTATTACATGTTGAGTTTGCATCCCAATATTACACTTGATATACATTTTACTGGCTGCTCAGGAGGGAAAGGGGAAGTCAGATCTGTGGAAGACATTTGACTTAGTTGTAGAAACTACTGGAGCTCAAGAAAATGGAGAGTATAGGAGCAAGCTTTGTGTGAGAATTATGTGTGCCAAACAGTTGCTGTTAGATTACAATATTATATATATTTCTGACCATTTGGAACAGTGTAAACAACACTAAATAAATAAGTGTACCAGAGAGTCTGTCCTAACGAAAAACAAAAGATATACAGAGTACCAGTCAAAAGTTTGGACACACCTACTCATTCAAGGGTATTTCTTAATATTTACTATATTCTACATTGTAGAATAGTAGTGAAGACATCAAAACTTTTAAATAACACATACGGAATCATGTAATAACCAAAAAAGTGTTAAACTAATCAAAATATATTTTATATTTGAGATTCTTCAAAGTAGCCAACCTTTGCCTTGATGACAGCTTTACACACTCTTGGCATTCTCTCAACCAGCTTCATGAGGTAGTCACCTGGAATGATTTCAATTAACAGGTGTGCCTTATTTAAAGATAATTTCATATTCTAATTACTGCAATGAAACCACTACTAGAGGACACCAATAATAAGAAGAGACTTGTCGTGTCTTTGTGAGACACAGAGTAGGTGAACAGATGATCTCCACATGTGTGGTTCCCACCGTGAAGCATGGAGGAGGAGGTGTGATAGTGTGGAGGTGCTTTGCTGGTGACACTGTCTGCTATTTATTTAGAATTCAAGGCACACTTTAACAGCATGGCTACCACAGCATTCTACAGCGATACGCCCTCCCATCTGGTTGGCACTTTGTGGGAATGCCATTTGTTTTTCAACAGGACCGTGACCCAACACACCTCCAGGCTGTATAAGGGTTATTTGACCATAAGGAGAGTGATGGAGTGCTGCATCAGTAGACCTGGCCTCCACAATCACCTGACCTCAACCCAACTGAGATGGTTTGGGATAAGTTGGACCGCAGAGTGAAGGAAAAGCAGCCAACAAGGGCTCAGCATATGTGGTAACTCTTTCAAGACTGTTGGGAAAGCATTCCAGGTGAAGCTGGTTGAGAGAATGACAAGCGTGTGTGAAGCTGTCATCAAGGCAAAGGGTGGCTACTTTGAAGAATCAAAATCTAAAATATATTTTTTATTTGTTTAAGACTTTTTTGGTTACTACATGATTCTATATGTGTTATTTCATGTTGATGTCTTCACTTTTATTCTACAATGTAGAAAATAGTAAAAATAAAGAAAAACCCTTGAATGAGTCGGTGTGTCCAAACTTCTGACTGGTAGTGAATAAAGCCTTTATTACAGAAGACTAAAAACTGTTGCATGCTTTTGAATTGCGATTGATTTATTGTTTAGGATAATTATCCAAAGCTCCCTTTGTAATTTAATTTTAAAACTAAAATGATTGATTGAATTTAAATCATGAATGACTCATAATGCTGTGTGATGACATGAATGACTGATTGATACATTAGCCTATAGAAGTATTGAAATAAAGGGCTAAGCAATGAAAATTACACTTATTGATGACGATCATAATAATCATTTTTATAATGACAATAAGAAGCGGATCAAGAAAAAGGAGGGTATAAGAGCATGAGCTACGTGCATATTATGTGTGACAAACAGATGCTGTTATATTACAATATTATTTTTCTGCCTGATTGGAACAGTGAAAACAACACTAAATAAATTATAAGCAATACCAGTCTGTTTTAATGAAATACAATTGTAAAACCTTTATTTCAGCATAGCAAAGATTATAAACAGGCGAATCTGGGAAATTGCTTTATCTGACAATTTGCCGTTGCATGAGGCTTGGTGCTCACGGAATCAGTAGGCTATTAAACAATCACTCAAACAGGCAACATAAGCAAGATATGTCTTATTTCTGTAGATTTTTATGGATGATTTATAAAGCCAGGCACATTTAAGAGTTAGGCTATTAATTATAGACCTAATTAAATTGGGATTTTCTCTCTCCTCAATTTTCTTAGACAATAAGGCAAGGGCTGTTTCCTCTTCTCGGTTGCTGCTGCATCCACCGCATTGTTCTCAACCCCAATATGCTGGTTAACTTTCCTATTATGCACATAGCAACATAGGGATAGGCGCCAATTTTCCACGCATTGAAGATTATGTTTCAGAACCGCGGACAGCGACCATATCCAACGCGGGGAAAAACGCATTTGTTATAAAATATGAGATTTATTTGTGTTGCACCATTATTTTTACATATTATAACCATATACAATTTCAGTATCACATCTTAGAGTGATGGACTGTGCCATCCCTGTGGCCTCTGCAATGGATTAGTCCACTGAGACAGGGATGAATCAAACAGGTGTCTCGTGCACCATGAAAAACCAAATTTGCGACTGCTCGACTTAAGAAATCTCGGTCAACCAACAGCCTATCGACCAAACAATCAACCAGTCGACAAAATTGGGTTAGCCCTAATTTTAATACATACACTACAGCAAAGATAGTGCATTAACTGCAAAAACTGGAACAACACTGTAACATCCATTTTCGAGGAAGACAGAACCTTGATCTGCTAGACCAGGGTCCAGAGTCCAGTCTTGTGAGCATTCAGCAGACGTAACATAATTTGCATAGTTCTAATTTAAATATCCTCTGATTCTGTGGTGGGATACTGCACATCAATCATCATCATAGACAACAACCCACGGTTACAGCAAAACAAATTGTGTAGAGTACAGTACACTAGCTCAGGGTAGGAGGAATATGGCTGGCATGTGCACCAGATTAGCCTATTCAAGAGCAAGAACATGTTAAATGTGGAGGTTTTAGTTATCTATGGCTCCAGTACAGAGGACTCTACGCAGCTACCGTTGAACATCCTGTACAAGATCAGGTCAAATAATTAAGTAGCTGAAACAATCCACAAAGGGAGGGCTAAAAGCCAGACCCCCAGACAGGCTGAGTATTTAAACTTTTAAAAAGTCAGCCAAGTTCACTTCAACAACGCTCAGGCCTATATTTGACTAATCCACCCAAGTCTGCCGTAAAAGTAGGCCTAGTACACAATTGAATGTGTTGATGTGTTCCAAATGATGAAAAGTAAACAGGTTTGTTGTTGGGAGGGAAGATTTGCCAGGGTGGCTAAGCACACCTGAAATAACAGTGAGGTCATGCTCTCTCTTTCCCCTGTGACTCCACTGGCCAACCTTCAACCCCTGACTTTTTGCCTCTCCACCGATCCCATGGTCAAATAGCCTCTGCAGAGTCCCCAAAAATCAAATGTTCCGGTTTTCAGGGGAAATGGAAAGAGAGCCTGTGACAGGACTTCCGCATTTGGGAGTTAACAAGGCGGCACTCCATATTAACTCCTCCTCCACATTTACTGGATTGGCTGAAGAGTGCAGAAGAGAATGTTCCCTGACATTTTTTTTCTAATTAAGACAAGTATGTGGGGGATCTAGTTTAAGGCGTTTCTTTCATGCCTGCTACATTAGGTTAATGGTCAAATGCAGCTAGAGGACATCTGGTGATGACTACTCCAAACAGTGGAATAGTTCAAATCGATTCTGCCTGTCAATTGTCAGTAGCCTACTGCTGAGATATTGAATTAAACCATAGCAAACTAAAGAATATATAAGATGTAGATAACTCAATAATAATAATAATAATAACAATAATAATGCAGTAATAATACAATGTCACCAGTACGTTCTGTGTAGAAATCCACAAGGCTAATTTACAATCTGTTTTAATGAACTGAATATTGAAAACTAAAAAAATGAAGTGACTAAACTTAGCTACGTAGGCCTACATTATTCCAGACACTGTGCCAATGATGAATGAACATTTGAGGCATGCAATGCCAGACATTTTGTCACCTTTGACAAGGAACAAGGAAGCACAACAGATTAATTGAAAATCATCAGCATCCAGTTTTAACTATGATGCATTATAATGCATTTATAATGTTAAACTACACCAAACAAAACTCTGAAATTATGACTAATTTGGCTACAATGGAGCAGCCTACGAAAGAGCCAAATTGATGTTGACAGTCATAATATCAATACAGGGCCTATTTACTAATGCTATAGAAATAATATTCATTATCTGTATTAGAAGGCAGTGGCTATGCGCCTTTTACTTAGTACTAGTCCTATGCAGCATTTTAATGCAGGTTAAACTGAACATATGTATTTATGGCCTATCATTTTGTAGGCTATAATTTTTACACGTAGGCTAGACAACAGCGAGGACAGTGCAACAATTGTAACAACAAACACTATAACAACAAATTAACAGTGTCACAACAATGAATGGACAATGTAACAATGTGAGAAAAATACGGAATAACAAAATAGCCAGCACGAACAAGCTACATGATTCGTATTTGAGTCATTAGATTTAGGCGACATAACATTGGCGCTTTCTATGGCAAATAGCTATTACATGTCTACGTGCGGTAATGCGTTTTTATAAGGTCGACAAGGAAATAATCTCAAACTGGCTATAATGTAACCCCGATGCCATTTAACAAAATGGAAACGACATTACCACAGCACTGGCTGGTTTATTACGACTTCTTTACGCAGCGTTTTCACACCGCTATGAGCCCAGAGACTAAGGCTCGAGACACAAACATCATTCAATCCTCAAAAACATGCTGTAAGCATGTTAAATCCATGACACACACCCCGTTTGTGCCCTCGCGGATTTTTACAGAGTCGTTCATTTCACAGCCTATTCTGTACATTTAGCTCGGCACGTACCTGCTTGGGTTTGTCTACCCCTCTAGCTGACAGTGGACCCCACTCAAGCGAAAAGGTGCATTATCATTCGAAAGGAAGAAATCCTTCGGATAGTCTCGGTGAAAAGGTCGGATTTCTCGAACGCGGGTTAATTATGAAAAATTGATGATTTATTCCAAAATGCCTCGGGTTTTGATCGAAGTGATCAGGCTCTGCGACCTGTAGTCGAATCTGACGGAATTGCTTATTCTCGGAATCCCCTTGCGCTCGAGCACTCAGCAGAGGCGACACTCCTCCTCTCTGCCACTGACACCCCCCTTAAAGGAGCAGTTTAAAGGAGCAGTGGCATTATCAACCTATCCCTCTCCCTCTCCAAATGTATCGTTAGACTTCGTGCAAACGTATGCGGTTTATTGTGTTTAAAAGTAGTATACAATCAGTTTTATAGCATATGGTTTATAGACACTTAAATAATGTGTTTATTAATGTTGTATACATAATTATCAAATAATTAACTGTCTATAAATTGGGCCTACTTACAAGCTCTTTGCAACCTCTGAAAGACAGCAAGGTTGAGATAAAGTGAAATAGAATGAAGATGTAACAATCAGCAACAACAAAAAATAGCACAATCAGGTTTTTATATTAATGATTGTATTACATTATACTGATAGTCTGGGCAGTTTAGTACAGTATGTTGTAAATTTCCACTATTACTTAGGCGTAGCTCTTTTTTTCTGTGACATAATCTCTGTGGTATCTACTATGATGGCCCACAGACAGTCTTCTATCTCATTTGGCCTTGAACAAAATGTCTCAGAGGACCTGGGGAACATCTCTGTTTTCTGTCATGAATAAAAACACAACATAACCTACTTTTCTTCTGCACAGCCCTTCTTCCAGAGAAACTCTTTTTATTTTTAGACTGGGGGCCTGGAGGGTGAGAGTATGGGTGTGTAGGGGGGCAATGCAGTTCTCCCACCACACTGATTTTCACTATTGTTTTAATTCCATGTTATTGGTTAGACAGATTGTCAACAGGACACATACACACACGCACACAGGTGCACACGCACACACGCACACACGCACACACGCACACACGCACACACGCACACACACACACACACACACACACACACACACACACACACACACACACACACACACACACACACACACACACACACACACAGCATTTAGGTTAACCAATGGATAATGGGCCTCATAACTGAATGTAACCTCGCCATAATGGTTAAACAGTCATTTAATTCAATGTCAGTTTAATAAACAGAACTGACACTCAACTTGTCACTGAGATAAATTGTATAGCACTTTACAAGGTCATTGTTCACGGCATGTCTTACCTTTAATTAGCATTTTACAGTGTAACTGAGGTTAATGTAGGACTCAGAGACGAAAGTTCAATCCAAATTGGCACTCATATCAACCTTGTATTGTCTAAATTGATGGCTTTTTACTATCACTGTCTAACTAGATACTACACATGAAAACAGGCTTAACTTTGATATCCTTTTGTGCTATTTATTTTGTCTAACGAAATGTGCACCATACATCTAGAATGTTCTTCTTGACCACTGAGATGTCAGCCTTTAGGTTCGGGGGAGCAAATGCCTCAGCAATTTACGTTATCTACCCTCGTAACCTCTGAACTTAAACGACCTTTCATCTTTGAACTTTGACCTCAAATGCCACATGAATGGAGATACAATATCCTCCATTTATTCCTTCCCCCACCAGAACTCCCCTGACCTCTGCCCCCAAGCTTTTCACAGAAATGTGGTTCACAGAACTTCCACCTTTGACCCTAAGGGAAGGACAGCCTGTGGCTGTTTTTGTGGCTGTATTAAGAAGTCTGCATGTAACACAGTAATCCTGAAAAGGATCACACACACACAAAACAAAGTCTCTGGTAACAGACACGATGCTTTGTGTGTTACATTCTACGGTGGAAGTGGTAAGGGTAAAGTCTGTCAGGGCAGCCATGAGGATAACTGTGAAGTTAGTAGAAGTGTGGCGATTCTGACGAACAACAAAAGACAGAAAAGAGGAAAACGCATGGCGCATTTAAGAGGACTGGTTAACAAGGTGTTTAAGGGCCTTTTGCAAATGCACTCTGATGTTTTACTGGACACACTAGTTAAAATTTTGTTAACACCCAAGATTACTTACTCTGTCATGCAGAATAACCAAAAGTAGTAGGTTTGGATGTTGTATCATGAGACATTACCAAAATAACCGTGGTACCAAAGAAAGCAATACAAGAATGCTGAATAGCCGGTGTGATGCTGAACAATAAAAGATAAATGTGAAAATCACATAAAGATAATTGGTATCCTCATGTAGAATTGTATCAGTCTTTCTCTAATTAACAAATTGCCTGCTCATCAATTAATTAAAACTTGAAGAAAGTAGCCAACCTACCAATGTCAAAAAGACAAATTGCTAAAGAAAATGAACTAGGCTGGTTATTTTCCAAGTCTAAACTGTGGAATTTCTCATCCATAAAATACTTGAAAATAGCCATTCAACTGTGATTCACCTTATACATGAGCAAGGGTTCGTGAGCAGTTACTGGGGCAGATTATTATCCGAATTTTATTTTCTTTCATCCAGGAATTAAATAATCCAATCAACCCCCCAGTCCCTCAAATGTTTTTTATGCAATTTCATTCCAGCTGAACATTTCAATGAAAAGACAAAATGAGACATAGAATGATATGAATCCCAGTGCAAAGTTCTATGGTGCTCCACGGCTGTTCTCCTGAACCCAGTAGTGCAAATAGAAGAGAGTTTAGATTCAGACGCCTGATTGTCTCTGAGGGAGAGAGCCAGAGTGTCAGCAGACATTAACCCATGACCTTTAACCTCTACTCCCCAATTTCATCCAGAACGTCTCCTAAGGTTTGGAGTGGAGGGAGGGGCTTTGGAAGGGCAGGCAGGTGCGAACTGGGATAGGAGCAGGACTGTTGGAAGTCACACTATACTGTAACCTTTGGACTCAAATGAGTAAATAATGGTTGTTAGGGTCTCATGTATAGAAATAGAATGGATAGAGCTGTACTTTGACCTTTGTACCTGAGTTAGCAAAAGCCTGGGTATGGAAATATAATATATTGAGGTACTGTTTTTATTTTTTTGTCACCCTATTTCTACAGTTCTAGATCCATCAAGGAGAGGATTACTCATTAAAAAGTTAAACTGACTTTATTGGTGCAACAAACAAAGGACAGGAAGGAGAAAGGCTAACCTCTGTTCAGAGTAAACACACAAAGATGATATAACACTGACTAGCAGAGATGCTTCATATTCATCTAGAATTTATATGTTCTGAGTTTTTGACTTCTCACTCATTGAAGTAAAAATGTTTTCATAGATACACTGACCGGCGTCTGATGAAGCAAATGCTACGCTACAGGACTGTTTCGCTAGCACAGACTGGAATATGTTCCGGGATTCATCCGATAAAATTGAGAAGTTTACCACATCAGTCACTGTTCATGAATACGTGTGTCAACGACGTCGTCCCACAGTGACCATACTTTACATACAATTCCCAACCAGAAGCCATGGATTACGGACAACACCCACACTGAGCTAAAGGCCAGAGCTGCCGCTTTCAAGGAGCGGGACACTAATCCAGACGTTTATAAGATATCCCGCTACGACCTCCAAAAAGCCATCAAACAGGCAAAGCGTCAATACAGGACTAAGATCAAATCCTACTACGTCGGTTCTTACTCTCGTTAGATGTGGCAGGGCTTGCAAACTATCACAGATTACAAAGGGAAACCCAGCCGTGAGCTGCCCTCCGACTCGAGCTTACCAAACGAGCCAAATGCCTTCTAGGCTCGCTTCGAGGCAAGAAATTACAAAGGGAAACACACCAACGCATGTCTTGTATTCAAGATCCTAAATGGCCTGGCTCCCCCTCCACTCGGTATTTTTGTTAAACAGAAAACCCAAACATATGGCAGCAGATCCACAAGGTCTGCCATGAGATGTGACTGTATAGTTCCCTTAAGAAAAGCACCTTTAGTAAATCCGCTTTCTCTGTGAGAGCTTCCCATGTCTGGAATACACTGCCATCAGACACACATAACTGCCCCACCTATCATACTTTAACAAAATGTATGAATACATGGCTAAAGTTCAATCAGATTTGTGATCATAACCCTAGCTGTGTATTGCCGCTTTCCATGTTGTCTGTTGTCTGTAGCTTGTGAGGTGTGGAAACACTTTGTTGCTTTTATGAATTTTGTCTTGCTGCTTTTTGTTCTATGTTTCTCTGTCTGTATGCTACGTCTTGCCTGTCCTATGTTGCTCTGTCTGTATACTATGTCTTGCCCTATGTTGCTCTGCGTGTGCTCACTGCTCAATGATTGTCTATATTGTAATTGTTTTTAATAACCTGCCCAGGGACTGCAGTTGAAAATTAGCCGGCTGGGTAAAACCGGCACTTTTACTGAAACGTTGATTAATGTGCACTGTCCCAGTAAAAATAAAATAAACTCAAACTCAATACTGAACCATGCATGAGAACACCAGCTGTTCTGGACGACGGTGTGATTTTTCTCTTCATAGCCGATGTGAGTAAGACCTTTAAACAGGTTAACATTCACAAGGCCCTGGGGCCAAACGGATTACCAGGACGCGTACTCAGAGCATGCGCTGTGAAGTGCCTTCACTGATATTTTCAACCTCTCCCCGACCCAGTCTGTAATATCTACATATTTCAATCAGACCACCATAGTTCCTGTGCCTAAGAACACCAAAGTAACGATATATCAAATTAATTTGATTTAATCTAATGTACTGTATGTTTTAGCACAATATTTATTTTTAGTTTTTATGACTATTTTTGTCCGCTTGTTCTCATGTTGTCTTTTTGGTCTCGTCTCCTTCACTCCTTCTGTGCTGTATGTACCTTGCCATTTACTCACACACACCAATCCCCTCTCCCTGCCACTCATAACTACAAAGATGAGAGCTCTGACAAGCGGTTTCAACCCGCTATTTGCATTTGAGGTTTGGTCCAACATAATTGGTCATATGGACACCGAAACACATTGAGACGTTATTTTACTGTAATAGAGGAGAAGTTAACCTTTCTAACGATGTCGTTTTTTTTTGTCTCAACTACTCAAATTGCGAGCAGAGCAGACACTACTAAAACAGGGGTATCAATGAACATTGATTCTGGAAAATTAATTCTCAGTTTGTCGTGTGTGGTACCACGTACCGCTCGCAGCATTTTCGCCAAAGACTGATATACCAGCTGTCTAGTCTGTGTTTTATAAACGTGCAATATGCATAAAACACAATAATATAAGGAATTGGAAATTTGTTCTCATTTTGAGAAATAAGGTAGGCCACTTGATTTCAACATCTGAACAAAGTGGACAGGCTAGCATAGTGTTCTAACAGTTAGCGACAGACAGAAGGGTGTGTTAATAACAATTAAACTGTGCTACCTCGTTAGCTAATAAAAATATCCAAGTTGGCTAAACTTGAAATGTAAAGATAAGCTGGCTACTCACTAGCACATGGGCTTGTGCTTGAGAAATTGTTTATGTGACTGGTGTTAATTTTCTATAACGCTGCTACAAGAAGTGAGTCATTATTAGTGAATGTGCATTATGCATGGCTCTAGTTAAATTTGTAACGAAAAACACATTTTAATAGACAGACTTGAAAGCCAGATCATTGATTATTGCAAAATAAGCAGGTTAAACTATTTTGATAAAATAACTACATTTTTAGTGGGTCTTATGGTTGTGGAAGGCTTATATTTAGCCTAGGTATAATTTCAAGCCCTGAATTCATTAGATTATTTCTGCTGTTTGAAATGCAGTGTATTTGACCTTTAATTTGACTTTTTATTTAAAGAAAACATATGTCACGCTGGTATAAAGGATTTGGAGACAGGCGCATAAATACACAATATGGGTTTTTAATACACCCAAAACAAACGAATACAAGAACACTGGGCTGTACCCAAACAAAAGTGCGAGGGGAAACCTCGTTGAACGACAAGGGACGATACTCATAATACACAATATATAAAGCATGCAGCATAACAGCTGCACCAACGCATAGGTACTCACACGACCAACGGAAATGGGAACAATAACAGACAAAGACAGAGGGAACAGAGGGCACATATATAACATGCTAATCAGGGGAAATGGGAACCAGGTGTGTGTAATCAGACAAGACAGTCCGGGGTTGATGATAATGAATCCCGTTCAGTGAAGCCTAGAAAGCCAGTGACGTAAACCTCCAGGACTGGTGAACAGAATGAGCAGCAGTACCGGGGGGATCCGTGACAACATAAACATATAAAGATACAGTATATATTGGGGAATCGCCCATCATTTTGAAAAAATCTAGATACGATTTTTAGGCCATATTGCCCAGTCCTATCGCCCAGTAGCACTCACATCTGTAGCCATGAAACGCTTTGAAAGGGTGGTCATGGCTAACATCAACACCATCATCCCAAACATCCTGGACCCACTCCAATTCGTATACCGCTCCAACAGATCCACATATGGCGCAATCTCTATTGCACTCCACACTGCCCTCTCCCACCTGGACAAGAGGTTCTATGTTAGAATGCTGTTCATTGACTACAGCTCAGCATTCAACACCATAGTGCCCTCCAAGCTCATCACTAAGCTCAGGACCCTGGGACTGAACTCCTCCCTTTGAAACTGGATCCTGGACTTCCTGATGGGCAGCCCCCAGGTGGTGAGGGTAGGCAACAACACATCCGCCACGCTGACCCTCAACAGGGGGGGCCCTCAGGGGTACGTTCTTAGTCCCCACCAGTACTCCCTGTTCAACTACAACTGCATGGCCGTGCACGTCTCCAACACCATCATAAAGTTTGCTGACAACCTGACGGTGTAAGGCGTGATCACTGATGACGATGAGAAAGTTTATAGGGAGGAGGTCAGTGACCTGGCAGTGTGGTGCCAGGACAACAACCTCTCTCTCAACATCAGCAACACAAAGGAGCTGATTGTGGACTACAGGAAACGGAGGGCCGATCACGCCCCCATCCACATCGACGTTGTGTAGTGGAGCAGGTCGAAAGCTTCATGTTCCTCAGTGTCCACATCATTAAGGAATTAACATGGTACACACACACCAACAAGGCACTACAATTTCTCTTCCCCCTCAGGAAGCTGAAAAGATTTGGCATGGGCCCTTAAATCCTCAAAAAGTTATACAGCTGCACCATTGAGAGCATCTTGACTGGCTACATGATATGGCAACTGCTTGGCATCCGACCGCAAGGCGCTAGAGATGGTATTGAGTATGGCACAGTACATCACTGGGGCTGCACTCCCTGTCCTACATATAATCTATTCCAGGTGATGTCACAGGAAGGCCCTAAAAATGGTCAAAGACTCCAGCCACCCAAGTGATAGACTGTTCTCTCTGCTACCGCACGGTAAGCGGTACCGATGCAACAAGTCTGGAACCAACAAGACCCTGAGCAGCTTCTACCCCCAAGCCATAAGACGGTTAAATAGTTAACCAAATAGCTACCCAGACTATTTGCATTGACCCTTTTTGCGCTAACTCTTTAGACTCATCACATCAGCTGCTGCTACTATTTATTATCTATCCTGTTGCCTAGTCACGTTACCCCTACCTACACTGAGTGTACAAAACATTAGGAACACCTTCCTAATATGGATTGCACCCGTTTTTGCCTTCAATTCGTCGAGGCATGGACTACAAGGTGACGAAAGCGTTCCACAGGGATGCTGACCCATGTTGACCACAATGCTTCCCACAGTTCTTGACACACATGCGAAACTGGCACCTACTACCATACCCCGTTCAAAGGCACTTAAAACTTTTGTCTTGCCCATTCACCTTCGGGATGGCACACAAACACAATCCATGTCTCAAATGTTAAAAATCCTTCTTTAACCTGTCTTCTATTCACTGCAGATCCTCTCAAGCTCTGTCCGGTTGGATGGGGAGGGTTGCTGTACAGCTATTTCCAGGTCTCTCCAGAGCTGTTCGATCGGGTGGCTGGGCCACTCACAGACATTCAGA
The DNA here is from genome assembly GCF_057628025.1 of Oncorhynchus mykiss. NCBI lineage: Eukaryota > Metazoa > Chordata > Actinopteri > Salmoniformes > Salmonidae > Oncorhynchus > Oncorhynchus mykiss. Next base: position 33,618,527 of record NC_143031.1, read on the forward strand.
GACTTGTTCCGAAGCCACTCCTGCATTGTCTTTGTCATGCACTGACCTTAGAGAGCCTTTTTATGTCTCTATTTTGTTTTGGTCAGGGTGTGATTTGGGTGGGCATTCTATGTTCTTTATTTCTTTATTTCTGGCCGAGTGTGGTACCCAATCAGAGGCGGCTGTCTATCGGTGTCTCTGATTGGGGATCATACTTAGGCGGCCCTTTTCCCTCCTTCTGTGTGGGATCTTGTCTTTGTTTGTGTGCAGGTAGTTTGCACAACGAAGCTGTTCGGTCGTTGTATTCTTTATTGTTTTGTCTTTTCTAAAGTTTAGCTTCATTAATAAATTATGTGGAACTCAAAGTACACTGCGCCTTGGTCTCATCCTTCATCCAACGACACCCGTTACAGAAGATCCCACCACAGCCTGGAGAATATCGCCGTTTTAAGGAGGAGCTGGAAGCAGCAAAGGCGTGCACGAGGCAGTCCCAGAATTTTTTGGGGTGGGGGCACACGGGGAGATTGGCGGAGTCACGTTATAGACCTGACTTATAGACCTGAGCCAACTCCCTGTGCCTGCCATGGGGAGAGAGTGACCGGGCTCAGTGCGGCCTGTTCCAGCTCCCAGCACTTGCCGGGCGGCAGGGTGTATCCAGCCAGGACAAGTTGTGCTAGCTCTGCGCTCCAGACCTCCAGTGCGCCTCCACGATCCAGAGTATCCTGCGCTGGCTCTGCGCAAGGTGTCTCCAATGCGCCTGCACAGCCCACAAAAATAAATATATAATAGCAGAGATACAAAGATGAGTCCTCTATCTATCACTTTGGCCTGTTGTTCACACACATATCTGCCCTTTCATTGGCTCGAATGGCCTCACCTGATCTGGCTTCCTCCTTCATCTTTGAGGACATATATTTCCATTGTCACAGCAGTCACTTGTCTATCTTGTCAATATAATATACCATCTTTGATACTAATGTGTCAGCGCCTCGAACGTGCCAGGCTGAAGTGGGTATCCAGCCAGGATGGGTTGTGCCTGCTCCACGAACCAGGCCTCCTGTGTGTCTCTCCAGCCCAGTGATGATCCATGGCACGAAGCCTCAAGCAACGATCCATGGCACAAAGCCTCCAGCGACAATCCATGGCACGAAGCCTCCAGCGACGATTCATGGCACGAAGCCTCCAGCGACGATCCCCGGCACGAAGCCTCCAGCGACAGTCCCCAGTCCGGGGCCCGCAACGAGGGTCCCCGGTCCGGGGTCGGCGACAGGGGCCCCGCACCAGAGGTGCCACCAAAGTGGGGTGAGCCAGAGGTGGAGTGGGGTCTACGTACCGCCCCAGAGCTGCCACTAAGGATAGATGCCCACCCAGACCCTCCCCTATAGGTTCCACACCTTGGGGGGAGGGTACAGTCACGCCCTGACCTTAGAGAGCCTTTTTATGTCACTATTTTGTTTTGGTCAGGGTGTGATTTGGGTGGGCATTCTATGTTCTTTATTTCTTTATTTCTGGCCGAGTGTGGTTCCCAATCAGAGGCGGCTGTCTATCGTTGTCTCTGATTGGGGATCATACTTAGGCAGCCCTTTTCCCTCCTTCTGTGTGGGATCTTGTCTTTGTTTGTGTGCAGGTAGTTTGCACAACGAAGCTGTTCGGTCGTTGTATTCTTTATTGTTTTGTCTTTTCTAAAGTTTCACTTCGTTAATAAATTATGTGGAACTCAAAGTACGCTGCGCCTTGGTCTCATCCTTCATCTGACGACACCCGTTACAGTCTTGGCTGTGTGCTTAGGGTCGTTGTCCTGTTGGAAGGTGAACCTTTGCCCCAGTTTGAGGTATTGAGCGCTCCGAAGCAGGTTTTCATCAAGGATCTCTCTGTACTTTGTCCCTGTCACATAGAGTAGACCAGAAGGCTTAACTGAAATACCTAACCTCTATCAAATAAAAAGATGGCGGAGCCGCAAAAGTACTTCTGTGCAAGGGTGTTTATTTACATAGTGAATCCGGAAGAAAAAGAACACTACTGCCATCCAAAGTATACATTATGGGGACAGCTTTAAAACAATGCTGCCCCATCAACAGATCAATCCAAAATGGTCCCTTACCTTGAACTGAAAGCGAGGCTCCTTTTGTAGTGGAATCCCCTCCCATCAGAAGATACCCAGCACTAATTAATTTATCAATTACCTTCATGAAAGCCTACATTTTCCACTCAGCTAAACATAATGAATTATATACACTGCAACACGTTTCTCATGATACAATATACCAATATAATATTTACAAAATCCCATCCCAACTGACATGGAGTCTTCCAATATGCCCAATCCTAATTTTCCCTGAAGACCATTGAGGACCACACCTCAGGACTACCTGGCATGATGACTGCTTGCTGTCCCCAGTCCACCTGGCTGTGCTGCTGCTCCAGTTTCAACTGTTCTGCCTGTGGCTATCAAATAAAATAAAATACAATTTATTTATATAGCCTTTCGTACATCAGCTGATATCTCAAAGTGCTGTACAGAAACCCAGCCTAAAACCCCAAACAGCAAGCAATGCAGGTGTAGTAGCACCTATGGAACCCTGACCTGTTCACCGGACGTGCTACCTGTCCCAGACCTGCTGTTTTCAACTCTCTAGAGACAGCAGGAGCAGTAGAGATACTCTTAATGATTGGCTATGAAAAGCTAACTGACATTTACTCCTGAGGTGCTGACTTGTTGAACCCTTGACAACTACTGTGATTATTACAGCCAGAAGAGGACTGGCCACCCCTCATAGCCTGGTTCCTCTCTAGTTTTCTTCCTAGGTTTTGGCCTTTCTAGGGAGATTTTCCTAGCCACAGTGCTTCTACACCTGCATTGCTTGCTGTTTGGGGTTTTAGGCTGGGTTTCTGTACAGCACTTTGAGAAATCAGCTGATGTACGAAGGGCTATATAAATACATTTGATTTGATTTGAATTCACACGAATGAGCCATTCAGGACAGGCACTACAAAGCCAGCCCAATTACCGTAGCTCTGGTCCTTATTCCAGCATACCCAGAAGCTACAGAGATGGAGAGAGAAGAACAGAAACAAACAAACAACGCGCTCATCCATAACATTGATAAGTACAATAAACGTTGCTGAAATTAAACAGGAAGTCTTGTCTGTATATTCTTTATACCATGAACTGTTACTGACGGGAGGTAAGAATAAAGTGTGAAATGTATGTACTAAGATAGGGAAGTTAACTTGTGTGTCGACCCACATTGTTAAGGTAGCTGATAACGGAGCAGGGAGGCGCAATGAATGTGTGTGTGTGTTCGTGTACCAAACGCTGTGACGGACTTCTCTGTCACAGTCCCGTTCATCTATGCCTTGATCCTGACTAGTTTCCCAGTCCCTGCCGCTGAAAAACATCTCCACAGCATTATGCTCCCACCACCATGCTTCACCGTAGGGATGGTGCCAGGTTTCCTCCAGATGTGATGCTTGGCATTCAGGCCAAAGAGGCCAAAGGCATTCAGGTCAATTTTTGTTTCATCAGACCAGAGAATCTTGTTTCTCATGGTCTGAGAGTCTTTAGGTGCCTTTTGGCAAACTCCAAGTGGGCTGTCATGTGCCTTTTACTGAGGAGTGTCTTCCGTCTGGCCACTCTACCATAAAGGCCTGATTGGTGAAGTGCTGCAGAGATGGTTGTCCTTCTGGAAGGTTCTCCCATCTCAACAGAGGAACTCTAGAGCTCTGTCAGAATGACCATCGGGTTCTTGGTCACCTCCCTGACCAAGGTCCTTCTCCCCCGATTGCTCAGTTTGGCCAAGCGGCCAGCTCTAGGAAGAGTCTTGGTGGTTCCAAACCTCTTCCATTTAAGAATGATGTAGGCCACTGTGTTCTTGGGGATCTTCAATGCTGCAGAAATGTTTTGGAACTCTTCCCCAGATCTGTGCCTTGACACAATCCTGTATAAGAACAATTCCTTCGACCTCATGGCTTGGTTTTTGCTCTGACATGCATTGTCAAATGTGAGACCTTATATAGACAGGTGTGTGCCTTTCTAAATTATGTCCAATCAATTGAATTTACCACAGGTGTACTCCAATCAAGTTGTAGAAACATCTCAAGGATGATCAATGGAAACAGGATGCATCTTAGTTCAATTTCGAGTCTCATAGCAAAGGGTCTGAATACTTATGTAAATAATGTATTTCTGTTTTTATTTTTAATACATTTGCAAACATTTCTAAAAACCTGTTTTCAGTTTTTCGTTATGAGGTAAGGTGTGCATATTGCTGAGGATATTGTTTTATTTCATACATTTTAGAATAAGGCTGTAACCTAACAAAATGTGGAAAAAGTCAAGGGGTCTGAATACTTTCCGAAGACACTGCAGCTTTCATCTAGATTCACCTGGTCAGTCTATGACATGTCTATGTCCTAATGTTTTCTACACTCAATGTATATGGCCATTTCTACCTCAATTCCCTTGTACCCCTGCACATGGACTCTGTACTGGTACCCTAGTATATGGCCAAGTTATCGTAACTCATTGTTTATTAATTATTTGTGGAACTAATGGACTATAGGCACTCATGTAAACATGCTGTATTTTCCAGTTTGGACAAGGTAATCCTAGTTGCTGTACAGCTATTTTACACTTGTGTAACCTTCCAACAGGGTTTGCCTTCCAAGTGGAAAATGAAATCAAGCACACAGCCAAGACAACGCAGGAGTGGCTTCGGGACAAGTCGCTGAATGTCCTTGTGTGGCCCAGCCAGAGCCTGGTCTGAGAATAACTGTGAAGCGACGCTCCCCATCCAACCTGAAAGAGCTTGACAGGATCTGCAGAAATCAATAGGAGAAACTCCCCCAAAACAGGTGTGCCAAGCTTGTAGCATCATCCCCAAGAAGACTAAAGGCTGTAATCGCTGCCGAAGGTGCTTCAACATTATACCGAGTAAAGGGTCTGAATACTTATGTAAATACTATGTTTCAGTTTTTTATTTTTAATACATTAGAATATTTTTCTTAAAACCTGTTTTTGCTTTGTAATTATGTGGTATTGTGTGGAGATTGATGCGGTAAAATAAACAATGTAATCAATTTTAGAATATGGCTGTAATATAACAAAATGTGAAAAAAGTGAAGGGGTCTGAATACTTTCCGAATGCACTGTATGCTAGACTAAGGAGATGATTGTGGACTACAGGAACATTGGCTACCCGGACTATCTGCATTGTGTCCCGCATTGTGTCCCGCCAACCCCTCTTTTACGCTACTGCTACTCTCTGTTTATCATATATGCATAGCCACTTTAACCATACCTACATGTACATACTACCTCAATTAGCACGACTATATAACCTATGTATATAGCCTCGCTACTGTTATAGCCTCGCTACTCTATACAGCCTCGCTACTGTTATTATTCACTGTCTTTTTACTGTTGTTTTTTATTTCCTTACTTATCTATTAATCACCTAAAACCTATTTTTTACTTAAAAATTGCACTGTTGGTTAGTAAGTAAGCATTTCACTGTAAGTTTGTATTCGGCGCACGTGACAAATAAACTTGATTTGATTATCTAAGATGGTAGGAAGCAAAACAAAGGTCAGCCTTGACTTTGCACAATAATCCCAATCAGTTGTTTCTGGAATGTATAACTCACGTCTTGGAATCCAAGTTTGCTACGACGACATGTCAAATACATCAAAATACCTTTGGAGCATACAAGTCTATGTGATTTAAAAACAATTATATATGTTTTCAAGTATCTTTTCAACACATTGATATGGAGTTAATCACTACAGCTTTATACTTCAAAATATGAAATGTCTCGCTATTTTCTAAATGAATCCCACTGAGCAGACACTGGTTGAATCAACGTTGTTTCCACATCACTTAAATTAAATTACGTTGAACCAAAGTAGAATAGAAGCTCAATTGACGTCTGTACCCAGTGGGATGGTATGTCAAGGCTCAAGACTCCATTCTCTATGTGATGGGTGTTTTTGTGTGTTGTATTTCTCCACCCGCTGCTCAGTGAGCGATATTATGATGTCTGGGTCACAATTGGGTTGGTGTGTCATTTATTTTTGTACACTTCTACTTCCCCTGTGGTATTGGCATGGAAAGGCAACACAACGCGCTCTGGTTTGAGTAAAACAAGGCCATCTGGCATGAAAACATTTTATGGTTGTCCCTGAAATAAAGACTTGCCTGTGAAGAAATGTTATTTGAAATTCTTGCCTGATGCACATGCACATTTCTGGATCACTGTCAAACTTTGAAAAACAGTTCACTATTTGTCTAAATGCTTATGCATGCATGTGTGTGTGCATGAATGCGTGTGCATACGTGTGTGTGAAAGAAGTGAGGAGTGACTCAAGCAGGCCTAGACCAGTTTTGTTTGTGGGTGAGTTGCCCTGCCTGTCTCTCCCCCTGTAAGGGAATACCCCCCTGAAATCGACAAAAATGAATGGGAACTTATTGGCACCGTACGAAACATATACATGATATCCAATACCACTCAAATGGATGGCATTTCATTCAAAGCTTATGGAAAATGACATATGGCAAATGCCAAGTGTCACACAGCAAAAATCAAATAGATGGCGAGGGCGCTCCACAGTAAATTTTCATATTGCAAATGCACATCACGTCAAGACCCCCCAAAAAATCTAAAACTTATCACCCCCTTAAAAACTGCTTTCTGGACTGTGTATAAGAACTATATGAACATACTTTTGTCATATTGTGTTGTCATATTTGTTTTACTTGTCCATAAGGCATATGTTTTGTCCATTTGCAATATGATTTCATAGGAAGTCAAAAGTCCAAGTCAAAAATCAGTGAACCATTGCCAAATGCCATAAGAAATGTCCAAATGCAATATGAAAGTATTGAAATTGCCAAATCAGGATGTTATGTCCATTTGCCATGTACGATCATAGGAAGTCATTTTCCAAACCCAAAAGTCAGTGAACCATGTCCAAATGGCATTTATACTGCCCAAATGAAATACAGCACTATGTTAAGCTATGAATCAACCTAGATAGTATATTTGTCATGTCTGAGGAGGGAGAAGTGGGACTCTTGTTTTTTAACAATTTTTGGGAAAAACGTCCAAAATGACCAGGGCCTCCCCCTATTGGATGGGCACGGGTGGGGGGTGCACCCTACCCAATCGTAGACCCATTGCTCCCCCCTAAAGGCACTAAAAAACATTTTTAAAATGTGGTCCTGGAAACCCATTCCAATCACCAGGTGCACGGCTGTCCATTTGCAATATGTTTCAATGGGTATTTAACATCATGAATTTGACATGCTCAAAAATACTGCAGAAATGCAAAATTGACTGGCCCGATGAACTCAGGATGGCCGGGCAGTGATAGTGGTTCCTCTCCATCGCTCGATGGTGACATGAGAGAAGTGGGACTCTGTTGCTTTTTAACTATTTTTTGAAAACGTCCAAAATGACCAGGGGCTCCCTACCCAACCGTGAACCCCTTGCACCCCCCTAAAGGCAATAAAAACATTTTAAAAATGTGCTCCTGGTAACCCGTTCCAATCACCAGGCTGTCCATTTGCAATATGTTTCAATGGGCATTTACCATCACGAATTTGACATGCTCAAAAATCCTGCAGGATTGCGAAATTGACTGGCCCGATGAACTCGGGATGGCCGGGCAGTGATTCTGGTTCCTCTCCATCGCTCGTTGGTGTTGATTTCAGAATGTCAATTTGGTGATGGTCTATCACTGTTTAAACATATTGCAAATGGACAAAAGTCAGCCAGCAAGTCACTGTCTATCAGTCAATTAGATATCCCTCTGACACCAAACTGATATCATCTGACACTAAACCCACTTTTCAAATATTTCAGAGCAGGCCCATAATTCACAGCACCTTCAGTTTAAACCATAATAAAAACATAAAACACGTAGTTACGTTCTAGCTGCGGGTCCAGTTCTGACATTATGTGTAGGCCTAGCTGAGGCGACCTCGAAACCCAAGTTTTAGCGCGATAGGTTATTTGGAGCCCGAGCAGCGACCTTAATTGGTGCGATAGTGAGATAGTTTTTCTTGGAAATCTGATTGGAGAAATGACTGATTTACAGTTCATGGGGGTTGCCAAATCACACGCTTTGGAAAGATGTGACCTTTTTAGCCCTTCAAAAAAGCCCCTATGACCCCAATTTAAGGCTTGACACAGGAAGCTGGAAGTGAACACATATCCTCCTTGGGGTAGGCTCTTACAGAGTCTTGAATTTTAAGTCTTTACGTTAAGAACTTACTGATTTACAGAGGGTTGAATGAGTGTTTGTGATTTCAGAAAATCGCAGAAAATCACAGAAATGTCGCAGAGCTCCGAAACCCGCCTTAACGGATTCATTTAAACACGCCGAAACTGGACCTGTAACTTTTTGGGAGAAAAAAAAAACATTTATTTGACCATCACCAATTGTACATTGTACGATTTCTATTAAATTACGATAGATAAATGGCTGGTTCATTTTTCCTGACACCGTAGGTTCATGTACTTTGACATGAAGTGGTCAAATTAGTGCTCTATTTTTGTTTTTGTCACCAATCACGACACCATCTTGTTTCTGGGCAAACAGCCCATTAGCCCAAACCTATGCTCACCAAGTTTCGTCTTCGAAGTCTTTTCCGTTTAGGAGAAATGGCCATGTCGTGATTGGTGATGTTTTGTACATTTGCAATAAGATCCCATTCGCCATCTGGTGGAATTTACAGGGACAGCGGAAAAATGACCAACATTTGAACATTTTATAAAACGGAAACCGAATGTCCGAGAGACTTCGTTCGATGACTTCTGGGAAGATCTGGCCCCGGTGCACGGCCCGCCGCCGTCGGCGAATTATACAAACATTCGCGGACGTCCAGTAAAAGACCGTTCATTTGCAATATGGAGATTCTTATCGATCATACAGAAAATGCCGAAAAGTGCCCTTCATGTATGTAGTGCAGTGGCCTTGCATCTTGTTGACCTACTTGGTGCTCTTTGACTAATCCCTGGTGGTTCAGCAGGTGGTATGGCGAGGAGCTCTGCTCCGGGTTCCCCTGCATTTGAATATCAGATGGAAAAGGCGGGGCCTCACAGAAAAAATCTCTGAACTGCCAAGGGATTTGACTGGAACTCCTGCCAACACAACACGTAATGTTTTTTCAGTGCCCCTTCACTGTCTCTTTCTCTACCAATCTCTCTTTCCCTCTCTCTACCTCTTTCCTCTCTCTTTTTCCCTCCCACTCTCTCTCGCTCCTTTGTGGCAGCCAGCCCTTGTCTCGTGATCTCAACACCTATACTTCTTTTCTACCTATTTGTAAGGCTTGAATTGCAGCCATCTTATTCGCTGTGTTAGGTCTGATACTGACACCACAGCAACAATATAACTAATACCATGGCATGTTACCTACTGTGTTTTTTCCCTCCCTTTTTCCCTGGCCTTGTTTACCAAAGGTCACATTGTCCTCTCTCTCTCCTCTTGGGTGCTATGTGTGTGTGTGTTAACGTGTTGCGTGAGTGTGTAGGTTGGCCACTGTGAGAGCGATATGTACTGTACATATTATATCCCACATGAACCTGGTCGTGTAGCACCAGCGTCTACCTAACCCTCCAACACAGATAACCCAGCTACAAATGCTATCATATCACCTTGCATGTGTAATGGGAGTTGTGTGTGTGTGTGAGGTTTAATTACTTATGTTTGGGTGATTCAATTACTCTTTCACCTTGTGCTTTATGGCCTTCAACCTACTCATTCACCAGAGACCATTTGCAAGTATAATGAGCTATAGATATACTATTAACGGATACATTGCCAATTCTGTATTAAAGTCAATTGGATGACGCCTACTGTAGGTTAGAAACAATGAGTGAAATAAAACTTTTAAAACATCCTTGTAGCTGTTTTCAAATAATGTTTTATTGAACTATTAGATTTGCCAACATCATTTTTTTACTTCAACATATTTTCAACAACACTATGTTATTTAACTTTTCTAAATGTCAGCGTGAAGGGATATCAGCGTGGAGGGATGTTTAATGAGAGGAAGTGGTGAAGGAGAGGGGTTTTAGTCAAATTTCAGGGAAAAAGGCACCTCCCTCCCTCCCACAGACACAGTAGAGTGAGCACCCAGTGACTAAACTTCCCCAGCCCTGGCTGACTAGCTGGGGCCTCATCTCTCCTCCACCCACCCTCCAATCCATCCACTTCTCCACCCATCTCTCCTCCACCCACCCACCCTCCAATCCATCCACTTCTCCACCCACCCTCCAATCCATCCACTTCTCCACCCATCTCTCCTCCACCCACCCTCCAATCCATCCACTTCTCCACCCACCCTCCAATCCATCCACTTCTCCACCCATCTCTCCTCCACCCACCCTCCAATCCATCCACTTCTCCACCCATCTCTCCTCCACCCACCCTCCAATCCATCTACTTCTCCACCCATCTCTCCTCCACCCACCCTCCAATCCATCTACTTCTCCACCCACCCTCCAATCCATCCACTTCTCCACCCATCTCTCCTCCACACACCCTCCAATCATCCACCAGCAGCAGTTCCCACGGGGCCGTTAACTATTGACCCTGCTCAGTCATTATCAGATCAGCATTGGACACACACACACTGGGGCACTTTAACAACATGCAGTGCAGTGTACCCCCCCCCCCCCCCCCCCCCCCCCAATGGAACTTAAACAACACATCACAGTGCGTGTGTACACCCACTGGGTCCAGATAACTAACTGTGCTCCAGGAATGATTTGGCCTCATTGTAAAATAATAATACGTGCTCGTACTGTAATGACTGTAGGACGGACATGCTAATCTCTCTCTGTAGGGTTTTCATTCGAGGCTGAGCGATTCAGAGAGAGAAACAGAAACAGAGACAGGGAGAGACAGACACAACAGACAGAGAGACATAGTGAGTGAGAGAAGAAAGATAGAGAGAAAGAGAGAGAGAGAGAAAGCCTAAAGGCCATACCTCTAGATTGTGTCTCCTCCACAGACAGTCTCCTTCAGCAGCACCATCTTCAGGCCCTGAGGGAATGCCAGTGCTTAGCAGCACCCCCCCTGATCATCATTACTAAACGTGTTGACAGAAATGTAGTGTGTCTCCTAATGAGCTGCTAGCCAGGATCCACTATCATCCATCTAATAAGGGACTGACTGTCAATATTATATTATATTATACTGGATGTGGCAAATTTTTTTTTTTTGCTCATTCTATTATGATACTAAGATTTTAACAAATTATTTAACAATTCAAGTCAAATGTGTAAAAATCATGTAATAATGTGAAAAGAATCACTGAAAATGCTATCAAACCCATTCTAATTCAGACAGAGGAATGTATTATGTGTGGTAATCAATTGAAATTCATGGCAGGTGCCATGAACTGCACTGTAATTCTCATGTAGGTGCACAGACTCTGTGTGCAATTCTAATGTTTATAGATACAATACATATTACCAAGGCTGTTATTATTTTAAAACAGTAGGAGACAGGCTTATTTTCAGCGAGTGTGCGTGTGTTTGTATACAGTGTGTGTGTGTTTGTGTGTGTGCATGGCCTGCTGCATGTGTGTTTGTGTGTGTCAGACAAAAATCAGATTAGTGAAAACACCGAGGTAAAATAAGCAGCCTGACCTTGCTGTGAAACTGAAAGGCAATCCTCAATGATCCGCGGGTCACTAGCTTCGTCCTTCAGACAGTTAAAGTACTTCTCATCCCCCTCTCCCTGCCTATCTCTCACTGTTTCTTTATCCAAGCCTTGTACTGCCTCTCCCTCCTTATCTTCCCCCTATCCTTGCCTATCTCTCACTGCTTCTTTATCCAAGCCTTGTACTGCCTCTCCTTCCTTCTCATCCCCCTCTCCCTGAATAGCTCTCACTGCTTCTTTATCCAAACCTTGTACTGCCTCTCCCTCATTCTCTTCCCCCTCTCCCTGGCTATCTCTCACTGCTTCTTTATCCAAGCTTTGTACTGCCTCTCCCTCCTTCTCTTCCCCCTCTCCCTGGCTATCTCTCACTGCTTCTTTATCCAAGCCTTGTACTTTCTCTCCCTCCTTCTCATCCCCCTCTCCCTGCCTATCTCTCACTGATTCTTTATCCAAGCCTTGTACTGCCTCTCCCTCCTTCTCTTCCCCCTCTCCCTGGCTATCTCTCACTGCTTCTTTATCCAAGCCTTGTACTGACTCTCCCTCCTTCTCATCCCCCTCTCCCTGCCTATCTCTCACTGCCTCTTTATCCAAGCCTTGTACTGCCTCTCCCTCCTTCTCTTCCCCCTCTCCCTGCCTATCTCTCACTGCTTCTTTATCCAAGCCTTGTACTGCCTCTCCTTCCTTCTCTTCCCCCTCTCTATTGTCTGTGCCTTCTTTACAGCATTTGTCTCCCTTAGGATCTGTCCATCTGCATTCCTCTTCTCTCTATTTCTCCACCTACAATACCTATTTTTCTGCCATTCCCCCCATTTTCTCTCTATGCAAAACAGCCGGTGTCTACATGTGCCACTAGAGAAAATAACGTTGGAGTAACATTTATTCAACAGCTCTTTTGATACCTCTGTCTTCCTTTCATGTCAGTCTCCTTGCACACGCTAGTCTGCTAGTATAATTTAAAGCTGCATTGCTGCCTGCTTGCATTCCTCATGACAACACAGGGATGGCACTGATGTGTCTGATACCCCAGCGTGTTCAAAGCCCAGTGAACACTAGAGAAACAGAGCAGACATTACAGTCACATTAAACACTTCCACGACTCTTTGAGTTGTGAAATGTCTGACGCTAAAGAAGGAAGCAGCTAAAGGAGTGGTGCCTTGCCAGGTGAGCAGCACAAGACCCTTGATGTATAGGATGCCTCAAAAGTTGCTGCATTCGCTGAAAATTACAAGAGTGTCAGCAAGTTCCTGGTGTCAGTTATGCAATGTCTAATTGCAGAGGTGCATTGCCAGTCCAATACTCACTGTATGTGTGTGTCTGTGTGTGTGTGTGTGTGTGTGTGTGTGTGTGTGTGTGTGTGTGTGTGTGTGTGTGTGTGTGTGTGTGTGTGTGTGTGTGTGTGTGTGCGCGTGCGCGCACGTGCTCGTGAATGTCAATTCCATGGAGATGAGATTTCAAACTGACATATTTCTGTTTATGGGAAAACATGTCCTGCTAAATCACCACTGACGAGGTGTTTGGAATTTGCTTTAACATACTGTAAGTCACCTCTCAGGACAGTGTGTTGTGTGTTGGTCTTACCCTGTGCTGCTAACCAACCGCTGGGATCTCCTTGCTCAAGGGTAGAACAACACCAGCCAGGCAGCTACCATTGTCCTGTGATTCACCTCTACTACCATCTGGACAGCATTGTCCACCCCTACTAATCTAACCTACCATACCGCTGTAGCTCCTACTGTTCAATAAATAATACCAGTGATTGAATGAGAGCTGAGGAAAACACAACAAGATTGACAAACATAATGTTCTATACAGTATGAGAGGATTTGTTAAAGCGCCAGTGGTTAACCGGGGTAAACAAGTCACATGATTAAGCTCTCTAGAATATTACAACACCTACTGTAGAGAGAGGATTACTATAGTGTTATATACGGAAGATAAAAACATCTATATATACAGTATTTCACTGTTTCGCACAGTTTTTGCCTTGTCTCACACCCAGACTTGATATTCTGCTATGTATAACTCTTAGAATTTTTTTGTGTTGATCACTTACAAATATTAAACATGTTAGAAAATTAGATTTTTTTTTAAAACTATATAACTATTTGATGTGCATAAGCCATTTATTACTTTTCTTTACACAAAATACAGTTGTCTCACATTATTGTGCCATTACCATTACTCTGAAAAATTGTACAAATGATAGTGTTTTTTTCAACATTTTACACATCAAGTCACACAAGAACTGGGAAGTGACACTGAAAACAAAGGATATGACATTGTATGATATTATATCTCCACCTTCAAGAAAAGTCACTTTGAATATGTCAAGATAAGACAATATTCTGTATCATTACCGCAATGGCTATAACTAATCTAGATTGTCCTCTATTTTAAATAATACATCTCATTATGTTGTGGTTGGAATATATCAAATGTTAGCTGACCATATTAACCAAGTAAACCTTATAACCTGGCAGTTAAATCCCCAAATGTTGCAAATTGTCATTACCAGCACTGTCATAACCATGACAAAATGTGTTGGTAATGACAATTTCCAGGTTATTTCCATCAGAAAGTAGCAACTTTTTGAATAAGTTTTGTATAAAATGGGTATATGCCTGCTCAATACTGCTTATCAAATTATATTTTACTGTCTTTATAGCAATACATTTGTCAATTACATTATTACTGTCTTTACAGCAATCCATGATATGGTAGATATCCATTTCCACCACAATGTACACATATTTATTAATAAGAAATATATTTACACGTTAGTTATCACACTTCTGTCTGCTTCATGTGTAAAGCACTTACATGTTCCCAACATAACTACTGTAAAAAGTATAAATGTATAACAATTTAAACAAGAAATTGCATTGTTGATGGTACTGTAGCTTTATTGCATTATTTCTTAATGTGGTCGTATCACATCCTGTAGACCGATAAACCCAATAATACAATAAAAACAGTGTTTTTCATTCAGTGTTAAACAAAAATGTTATGTTCTATGATGCGATGGTAATGACATTTGCAGAAGGTGTTTTGGGAGAACTGAGTGAAATCCATGTATTGTTGAATAAATAGTCACAGCAAATACCAGTGCATGGTTCCTGACAAAATTAGAAATGTATTTCTGTTGATCATGGTTTATTCAAGAAACCTTTTTTGGGGAAAATAAGAAATGCCAAAAGTGCCCCACGTTGCAAAATCACCCATACAATACATACATTGCACTAAAGAGACAATTTAATTGAATTAAAACGATCCACACATACAAGACATGTTTGAGGAAATTACAGGACAGAACATGCTGAATAGATGGACAGAACTCATAAAAGTGAAATGTACAGAGATCTATGTTACTTCTCTACCCATCCCTACCAATAACCTTCACTTTTGATGCTTAGTATTTGCACAGGCCCGGATATTGGTCAAATTTCCAGACGGATTTGCAGTAATTGGGGATTGACAGCACAAGACTTTGTCTCAGAATAAATGACTGGCTTGCAGCCCCACCTCCCTACCTTCCCCCGGCCAGGCCCCATTGACACAGTGGACGTTTCTTTTTCTAACCCTGACCTTTATCCATGATGGCTATAGCTCCTGCAAACAGGAATAGCCAGGATAACAGGATACAAATACAGCTTTGAAATGGCAAAGGAGACATAATACGTACATAGATGTACATAGAATGCCTCGGATAGGTGACTACCGTCATAAATTGAAGGGGAAAAGAAGATTCAGAACAATTTTCAAAAGCACAATGTCTGCTCTGGTCCTGTTGTGAAAGGCTAATAATGCGATATCTTAATTACATTACTGCAGGTAGCCTCTATAGAGCTATACTTACACTACCAGTCAAAAGTTCGGACACTCATTGAATTTTTATTTTATTTTATTTTTTTTACTATTTTCTACATTGTATAATAATCGTCTCAAATAAAACTGTGAAGGACCTTGGCGTTACTCTGGACCCTGATCTCTCTTTTGAGATTCTCTTTCCATCTACATAACATTGCAAAAATCAGAAACTTTCTGTCCAAAAATTATGCAGAAAAATTAATCCATGCTTTTGTCACTTCTAGTTTGGACTACTGCAATGCTCTACTTTCCGGCTACCCGGATAAAGCACTAAATAAACTTCAGTTAGTGCTTAATACGTCTGCTAGAATCCTGACTAGAACCAAAACATTTGATCATATTACTCCAGTGCTAGCCTCCCTACACTGGCTTCCTGTCAAGGCAAGGGCTGATTTCAAGGTTTTACTGCTAACCTACAAAGCATTACCTATCTCTCTGATTTGGTCCTGCCGTACATACCTACACATACGCTACGGTCACAAGACGCAGGCCTCCTAATTGTCCCTAGAATTTCTAAGCAAACAGCTGGAGGCAGGGCTTTCTCCTATAGAGCTCAATTTTTATGGAATGGTCTGCCTACCCATGTGAGACGCAAACTTGGTCTCAACCTTTAAGTCTTTACTGAAGACTCATCTCTTCAGTGGGTCATATGATTGAGTGTAGTCTGGCCCAGGAGTGTGAAGGTGAACTGAAAGGCTCTGGAGCAATGAACCGTCCTTGCTGTCTCTGTCTGGCCGGTTCCCCTCTTTCCACTGGGATTCTCTGCCTCTAACCCTATTACAGGGACTGAGTCACTGGCTTACTAGGGCTCTTTCATACCGTCCCTAGGAGGGGTGTGTCACTTGAGTGGGTTGAGTCACTGATGTGATCTTCCTGTCTGGGTTAGCACCCCCCCCCCCCCCTTGGGTTGTGCCGTGGCGAGATCTTTGTGGGCTATACACGGCCTTGTCTCAGGATGGTAAGTTGGTGGTTGAAGATATCCCTCTAGTGGTGTGGGGGCTGTGCTTTGGCAAAGTGGGTGGGGTTATATCCTTCCTACTTGGCCCTGTCCGGGGCTGTCATTGGATGGGGCCAGTGTCTCCTGACCCCTCCTGTCTCAGCCTCCAGTATTTATGCTGCAGTAGTTTATGTGTCGGGGGGCTAGGGTCAGTTTGTTATATCTGGAGTACTTATCCTGTCCTATCCAGTGTCCTGTGTGAATTTAAGTATGCTCTCTCTAATTCTCTCTTTCTCTCTTTCTTTCTCTCTCTCGGAGGACCTGAGCCCTAGGACCATGCATCAGGACTACCTGACATGATGACTCCTTGCTGTCCCCTGTCCACCTGGCCGTGCTGCTGCTCCAGTTTCAACTGTTCTGCCTGTGATTATTATTATTTGACCATGCTGGTCATTTATGAACATCTTGGCCATGTTCTGTTATAATCTCCACCCGGCACAGCCAGAAGAGGACTGGCCACTCCACATAGCCTGGTTCCTCTCTAGGTTTCTTCATAGGTTTTGGCCTTTCTAAGGAGTTTTTCCTAGCCACTGTGCTTCTACACCTGCATTGCTTGCTGTTTGGGGTTTTAGGCTGCGTTTCTGTACAGCACTTTGAGATATCAGCTGATGTACGAAGGGCTATATAAATACATTTGATTTGATTTGATTTGAAAACATCAAAACTATGAAATAACACATATGTAGTAAGCCAGAAAGTGGAAAACAAATCTAAATATATTTTATATTTGAGATTCTTCAACGTAGCCACTCTTTGCCTTGATGACAGCTTTGCACACTCTTGGCATTCTCTCAACCAGATTCATGAGGTAGTCACCTGGAATGGATTTCAATTAACAAATGTACCTTGTTAAAAGTTAAGAAAGAAAAACAATTCCACAAATTAATGCATTTGCGCCAATCAGTTGTGTTGTAACAAGGTAGGAGTGGTATTCAGAAGATAGCCCTATTTGGTAAAAGACCAAGTGCATATTATGGCAAGAAGAGCTCAAATAAGCAAAGAGAAATGGCAGTTCATCATTACTTTAAGACATGAAGGTAAGTCAATCCAGAACATTTCAAGAACCTTGAAAGTTTCTTCAAGTGAAGATGCAAAACTATCAAGCGCTATGATGAAACTGGCTCTCATGAGTTACCCAGAGTTACCTCTGCTGCGGAGGATAAGTTCAATAGAGTTAAATGCACCTCAGATTGCAGCCCAAATAAACGCTTCACAGAGTTCAAGTAACAGACACATCAACTGTTCAGAGGAGACTGCATGAATCAGGCCTTCATGATCAAATTGCTGCAAAGAAACCACTACTAAACAACATCAATAAGAAGAAGAAACTTGCTTGGGCCAAGAAACACGAGCAATGAACATTAGACGGGTGGAGATCTGTCCTTTGGTCTGGTGAGTCCAAATTTTAGAATTTTGGTTCCAACCACTGTCTTTGTGAGATGCAGAGTAGGTGAAAAGATGATATCCACATGTGTGGTTCCCACCGTGAAGCATGGAGGAGGTGTGATGGTGCGGGTGGTGGTGACACTGCTGGTGACACTGTCAGTGATTTATTTAGAATCCAAGGCACACTTAACCAGCATGGCTACCACAGCATTCTGCAGCGGTACGCTATCTCATCTGGTTTGCACTTAGTGGGACTATAATTTGTTTTTCAACAGGACAATGACCCAACACACCTCCAGGCTGTGTAAGGGATATTTGACCAAGAAGGAGAGTGATGGAGTGCTGCATCAGATGACCTGGCCTCCACAATCATCTGACCTCAACCCAATTGAAATGGTTTGGGATGACTGCAAAGTGAAGGAAAAGCAGCCAACAAGTGCTCAGCATATGTGAAAACTCCTTCAAAATCAAATCAAATCAAATGTATTTATATAGCCCTTCGTACATCAGCTGATATCTCAAAGTGCTGTACAGAAACCCAGCCTAAAAACCCAAACAGCAAGCAATGCAGGTGTAGAAGCACCTGACTGTCAAGACTGTTGGAAAAGCATTCCAGGTGAAGCTGGGTGAGAGAATGCTAAAAGTGTGCAAAGCTGTCATCAAGGTGGCGACTTATTTAGATTTGTTTAACACCTTCTTGGTTACGACATGATTCCATATGTGTTATTTCAAAGTTTTGATGTCTTCACTATTAATCTACAATGTAGAAAATAGTAAAAATATAGAAAAGCCCTTGAATGAGTCAGTGTGTCCAAACTTTTGAGTGGTACTGTAGGTGGAGCTGTGTCCTTTTATGTTTAAAAAGGCTCTATTGGAGGACCCCCCCCCCCCTCTCTCACACACACACAGACACTGACACAGACACAGGGTGATGGATCGATTGCGGAGTGACAGAGGTGAGGAAATAGAGAGAGATTCAGGATTTACATCTTCCTCTGATAAACCCCCCAATGATAAAGAGACTCCACACTGACAAGGACACACACACACACAGGCCTCGTTTGGCCGATGAGGAGTTAAAAGATTTGCCATCCTCTTTTTTTAGCTCCTTTCTCTCCTTTTTTTTTAAAAAAAGCAGACTTCAACGCAAAGCGAAAAACCTTTGTGATTGATTTAGTTTATTGACCTCTGCAGAGATTTAATACGAAGGTCGTTTCCTGCTAGCAGACCGAGCGCCGGTGGGGTCCCCAGGTGACATGGGCAAGGTCGCCCATCTCCCTCCAGTTAACAATATATTTGTCACACGCAGTGTGTTAGCTCCCGACACAGTGCTACTCCCTTCCACTTGATTAGCGGAACCAATAAGGGCTGCCAAAGATAATAAAGTAGACATTGGCTTCAGGAGATATGTCAAATGTCTCCAGCATCTCTCCCTATCTCACACACACCAGATACGCACACACAGACACATGTGCACATTCACACTCCCCTCCCTCCCAACCTCCCCTCCTCCTCCCTGGTCTTGTTTTATTGTTTCCCAGATGAAGGTTAAAGGGAGATGCTGAACAGACAGAACAGCCTGGGGGCCTCGGAGGGCGGCTGAGCCATGGTTCTGGGGTGTGGCTGTGGGCATTATTACTGTCACCAGCTCAGCCCCCTCTCCTCTCTGCGTGGTGGTGTGTGTGTCAGAGGGGTGAGGCTGCTCTGCCACAGGGCCAAGGGGCCACAGTGTCCCACGCACATATGGGGCCAGCAGAGGGGTGCTGGTTCTTGACCGAGCCTTCACTGATAATAATCAAGGAGAGCTATCGAGCATTATTAGCCCTGCCATTTTGCCACGATGAAGCACCGCCTCGCAGCAGCAAACACAGGTGAATTATGGGGGAATGGTGAAATGCATTATGGTTCAGGGTAGCAAATAGTTTATGGCACAGTGTCGCAATTAAGTTGGGGCAGATTGTGAGGATAGAGGTGCCGGTAATGGAGGGTTTAAATCTTTGGGGCCGCTCGTGTCTTAAGTGCTACATTATTGATTTGAATGTATGAAAGTCCAGTGATAATGGAGTGTGTGTGTGTGTGTTTGGGTAGGGGATGACAGATGGATGAGGGTAGCAGGCTGTGCTGCTGCATGTGTGTGTCCTGTTTGTCCTCTGACTGACTGGACTACTTTGCATGACGAGGTCAGAGAAAGGTGGTGTTTACAGCTATATATGAGTAGTCTACGTGAGACGGTAGCCTACATGAGATAACATCAATATAATCACTCTGCAACATTTGACTAAACACATTAGTATGCTTTAATATGTAAACATAAATAACAGGAGTATAATTTCAGTAAAATTGCTTCACAAATTTGTATCAGAGTAGGAATTACTGCATGTTGTTAATGTGTTGTCATACTTATGTAGGTATGATCATGGGGCTGGTGGTAGAGGCTCAGGGACATGTTGAATAACCAACATCTGTCTTGATCTAGTGCCATGACATGTGAATGAAATTAAATAACAGGAAAAGGGGACACTGCAAAATGCCCATTTACACTGCAAAATGCTCTACATTACAGTATGTCAGTGAAAGCATTTGAACAGTATCGATATCACTCCGAATAAACATATGGAGACGGTACGGCGAGAGGTGAAATTTGCATTAGCAAGAAGAACATTAGCATGATCTATGATCACACTGAAGAAAGACACAGTACATTCTCATTAAACCAATACATTTGGAGCGTCTATAACGACCTTCTATTCCTGACCTTCTCCCTCAACTGCCCACCATCCATAACGCTGCTGATTTCTTTCTATAAATCATTGTTCCTCTGCAATCATTTCTCTATCACTACAATTAGGCTCTCAATACTGGACATCATGTTTGCTAAATCCAGATTAACTCAGGCCACCAACACTTCCATAGAAAATGTGAAGAGGATGAATGAATGAATGAAGACAATAGTGGCTATCATATTTCAGACTGTGAACACCGCTACAGTAGATCTTAAGTACTACATTGCAGTAAGTAGCCTACTGCTCATGGCTATACAATGAATGAATGAATGAATGAATGAATGAATGACATTTTATTTTTGTCTCAAATCGCCAATTGGCAACCCATCCCTTACGTGGTTAATTGACACAAACAAACATTACAATAATTCACTATGGTAATTAAATAATTATTATTCCGGTGTTCTCTGCAGTGAGCATGGCATAAAGAGTTTTAAAAAAGTAAGGTAAAAAATCAATACATGATAGTAAATAAGGTTATCCAAACAATATTTAAATTCCTAGAGCAGTAAAACAATATACATTAAGTTGAAGTCGGAAGTTGACATACACCTTAGCCAAATACATTTAAACTCAGTTTTTCACAATTACTGACATTTAATCCTAGTAAAAATTCCCTGTCTTAGGTCAGCTAGGATCACCACTTTATTTTAATAATGTGAAATGTCAGAATAATAGTAGAGAGAATGATTCATTTCAGCATTTATTTCTTTCATCACATTCACAGTGGGTCAGAAGTTGACACCACTCAATTAGTATTTGGTAGCATTGCCTTTAAATTGTTTAGCTTGGGTCAAACGTTTCAGGTAGCCTTCCACAAGCTTCCCACAAAAAATTGGGTGAATTTTGTCCCATTCCTCCTGACAGAGCTTGTGTAACTGAGTCACGTTTGTAAGCCTCCATGCTCCCACACGCTTTTTCAGTTCTGCCAACAATTGTTCTATGGGATTGAGGTCAGGGCTTTGTGATGGCCACTCCAAAACCTTGACTTTGTTGTCCTTAAGCCATTTTGCCACAACTTTGGAAGTATGCTTGGGGTCATTATCCACTTGGAAGACCCATTTGCGACCAAGCTTTAACTTCCTGACTGATGTCTTGAGATGTTGCTTCAATATATCTACATCATTTCATCATAACGATGCCATCTAGTTTGTGAAGTGCACCAGTCCCTCCTGCAGCAAAGCACCCCTACAACATGATGCTGCCACCACCGTGCTTCACGTTTGGGATGGTGTTTCTTCGGCTTGCAAGCCTCCCCCTTTTCCCTCCAAACATAATGATGGTCATTATGGCCAAAAAGTTATATTTTTGTTTCATCAGACCAGAGGGACATTTCTCCAAAAAGTACAATCTTTGTCCCCAAGTGCAGTTGCAAACCGTAGTCTGGCTTTTTTATGGTGGTTTTGGAGCAGTGGCTTCTTCCTTGCTGAGCGGCCTTTCAGGTTATGTCGATATAGGACTTGTTTTACTGTGGATATAGATACTTTTGTACCTGTTTCCTCCATCATCTTCACAAGGTCCTTTGCTGTTGTTCTGGGATTGATTTGCACTTTTCGCACCAAAGCACGTTCATCTCTAGGAGACAGAACACGTCTCCTTCCTGAGCAGTATGACGGCTGCGTGGTCCCATAGTGTTTATACTTGCATACTATTGTTTGTACAGATGAACGTGGTACCTTCAGGCATTTGGAAATTGCTCCCAAGGATGAACCAGACTTGTGGAGGTCTACAATTTTTTTTATGAGGTCTTGGCTGATTTCTTTTGATTTTCCCATGATGTCAAGCAAAGAGGCACTGAGTTTGAAGGTAGGCCTTGAAATACATCCACAGGTACAAATCCAATTTACTCAAATTATGTCAATTAGCCTATCAGAAGCTTCTAAAGCCATGACATCATTTTCTAGAACTGTTTAAAAGCACAATCAACTTAGTGTATGTAAACTTCTGGCCCACTGGAATTGTGATACAGTGAAATATAAGTTAAATAATCGGTCTGTAAACAATTGTTGGAAAAATGACTTGTGTCATGCACAAAGTAGATGTCCTAACCGACTTGCCAAAACTATAGTTTGTTAACAAGAAATTTGTGGAGTGGTTGAAAAACAAGTTTTAATGACTCCAACCTAAGTGTCCGTAAACTTCCGACTTCAACTGTACATACATACATAACATAACATATACAGATAAATAAATACAGAAAAAAACAGAAGTCATTTGAACCCAGTCTGGCACAAAGAGAAGATTCCTATGGGGAGACAAGCCAACACAATCTATATACACACATGCCATTTACCACATAGAAGATTCATATGGGGAGACAAGCCTATACACAATCTATATACACACATGCCATTTACCACATAGAAGATTCATATGGGGAGACAAGCCTATACACAATCTATAGACACACATGCCATTTACCACATAGAAGATTCATATGGGGAGACAAGCCTATACACAATCTATATACACACATGCCATTTACCACATAGAAGATTCATATGGGGAGACAAGCCTATACACAATCTATAGACACACATGCCATTTACCACATAGAAGATTCATATGGGGAGACAAGCCAACACAATCTATATACACACATGCCATTTACCACATAGAAGATTCATATGGGGAGACAAGCCTATACACAATCTATATACACACATGCCATTTACCACATAGAAGATTCATATGGGGAGACAAGCCAACACAATCTATATACACACATTGTTACGGTGCGTGAATGAGGACCCAAAAGCGAATTAACGTAAACAGAGCTTCTTTAATAACAAAACAAACGTAGGCTCAGATGGACCGGCAGATTCCGACAGGACAGGACAAGGTTGCAGCAAACATGACGATAGTCTGGTTCAGGCATGAATAACACAAACAAGAATCCGACAAAGACAGAAACAAAAACAGAGAGAGATATAGAGGACTAATCAGAGGGAAAAAGGGAACAGGTGGGAAAAGGGGTGACGAGGTAGTTAGGAGGAGACAAGGAACAGCTGGGGGAAAGAGGGGGAGAAAAGGTAACCTAATAACGACCAGCAGAGGGAGACAGGGTGAAGGGAAAGGACAGAAACAAGACACAACATGACAATACATGACAGTACCCCCCCACTCACCGAGCGCCTCCTGGCGCACTCGAGGAGGAAACCTGGCGGCAACGGAGGAAATCCTCGATCAGCGCACGGTCCAGCACGTCCCGAGAGGGAACCCAACTCCTCTCCTCAGGACCGTACCCCTCCCAATCTACTAGGTACTGATGACCACGGCCCCGAGGACGCATGTCCAAAATCCTACGGACCCTGTAGATGGGTGCGCCCTCGACAAGGATGGGGGGGGGGGGGGAAGACGAGCGGGGGCGCGAAGAACGGGCTTGACACAGGAGACATGGAAGACCGGGTGGACGCGACGAAGATATCGCGGAAGAAGAAGTCGAACTGCGACAGGATTAATGATCTGAGAAATACGGAACGGACCAATGAACCGCGGGGTCAACTTGCGAGAAGCGGTCTTAAGGGGAAGGTTCTGAGTGGAGAGCCAAACTCTCTGACCGCGACAATATCTAGGACTCTTAGTTCTACGCTTATTAGCAGCCCTCACAGTCTGCGCCCTATAACGGCAAAGTGCAGACCTGACCCTCTTCCAGGTGCGCTCGCAACGTTGGACAAAAGCCTGAGCGGAGGGGACGCTGGACTCGGCGAACTGAGATGAGAACAGCGGAGGCTGGTACCCGAGGCTACTCTGAAAAGGAGATAGCCCGGTCGCAGACGAAGGAAGCGAGTTGTGGGCGTATTCTGCCCAGGGGAGCTGTTCTGACCAAGACGCAGGGTTGCGAAAAGAAAGACTGCGTAAGATGCGACCAATAGTCTGATTGGCCCGTTCTGCTTGACCGTTAGACTGGGGGTGAAAGCCGGAAGAGAGACTGACGGAAGCCCCAATCAAACGGCAAAACTCCCTCCAAAATTGAGACGTGAATTGCGGACCTCTGTCCGAAACGACGTCTGACGGAAGGCCATGAATTCTGAAAACATTCTCGATGATGATTTGTGCCGTCTCTTTAGCAGAAGGAAGCTTAGCAAGGGGAATAAAATGAGCCGCCTTAGAGAACCTGTCGACAACCGTAAGAATAACAGTCTTCCCCGCTGACGAAGGCAGTCCGGTGACAAAATCTAAGGCGATGTGAGACCACGGTCGAGAGGGAATGGGAAGCGGCCTGAGACGGCCGGCAGGAGGGGAGTTACCGGACTTAGTCTGCGCGCAGACCGAACAAGCAGCCACGAAGCGACGCGTGTCATGCTCCCGGGTGGGCCACCAAAAACGCTGGCGAATGGAAGCAAGCGTACCCCGAACGCCAGGGTGGCCGGCTAACTTGGCAGAGTGAGCCCACTGAAGAACGGCCAGACGAGTAGGAACGGGAACGAAAAGAAGGTTCCTAGGACAAGCGCGCGGCGACGGAGTTTGAGTGAGTGCTTGCTTTACCTGCCTCTCAATTCCCCAGACAGTCAACCCGACAACACGCCCCTCAGGGAGAATCCCCTCGGGGTCAGTGGAGGCTACTGAAGAACTGAAGAGACGAGATAAAGCATCAGGCTTGGTGTTCTTAGAGCCCGGACGATAAGAAATCACGAACTCGAAACGAGCGAAAAACAGCGCCCAGCGCGCCTGACGCGCATTAAGTCGTTTGGCAGAACGGATGTACTCAAGGTTCCTATGGTCAGTCCAAACGACAAAAGGAACGGTCGCCCCCTCCAACTACTGTCGCCATTCGCCTAGGGCTAAGCGGATGGCGAGCAGTTCGCGGTTTCCCACATCATAGTTACGTTCCGACGGCGACAGGCGATGAGAAAAATACGCGCAAGGGTGGACCTTGTCGTCAGAGAGGGAGCGCTGAGAAAGAATGGCTCCCACGCCCACCTCTGACGCGTCAACCTCGACAACGAACTGTCTAGTGACGTCAGGTGTAACAAGGATAGGTGCGGATGTAAAACGATTCTTGAGGAGATCAAAAGCTCCCTGGGCGGAAACGGACCACTTAAAGCACGTCTTGACAGAAGTAAGGGCTGTGAGAGGGGCTGCCACCTGACCGAAATTACGGATGAAACGACGATAGAAGTTCGCGAAGCCGAGAAAGCGCTGCAGCTCGACGCGTGACCTAGGGACGGGCCAATCAATGACAGCTTGGACCTTAGCGGGATCCATCTTAATGCCTTCAGCGGAAATAACAGAACCGAGAAATGTGACGGAGGAGGCATGAAAAGAGCACTTCTCAGCCTTCACAAAAAGACAATTCTCTAAAAGGCGCTGGAGGACACGTCGAACGTGCTGAACATGAATCTGGAGTGACGGTGAAAAAATCAGGATATCGTCAAGGTAAACGAAAACAAAGATGTTCAGCATGTCTCTCAGGACATCATTGACTAATGCCTGAAAGACAGCTGGAGCGTTAGCGAGGCCGAAAGGAAGAACCCGGTATTCAAAGTGCCCTAACGGAGTGTTAAACGCCGTCTTCCACTCGTCCCCCTCCCTGATGCGCACGAGATGGTAAGCGTTACGAAGGTCCAACTTAGTGAAAAACCTGGCTCCCTGCAGGATCTCGAAGGCTGAAGACATAAGAGGAAGCGGATAACGATTCTTCACTGTTATGTCATTCAGCCCTCGATAATCTATGCAGGGGCGCAGGGACCCGTCCTTCTTCTTAACAAAAAAAAACCCCGCTCCGGCGGGAGAGGAGGAGGGGACTATGGTACCGGCGGCAAGAGCTACAGACAAATAATCTTCGAGAGCCTTACGTTCGGGAGCCGACAGAGAGTATAGTCTACCCCGGGGGGGAGTGGTTCCCGGAAGGAGATCAATACTACAATCATACGACCGGTGTGGGGGAAGAGAGGTGGCCCTGGACCGACTGAACACCGTGCGCAGATCGTGATATTCCTTCGGCACCCCTGTCAAATCACCAGGCTCCTCCTGTGAAGAAGAGACAGAGGAAACAGGAGGGATAGCAGACATTAAACATTTCACATGACAAGAGACGTTCCAGGAGAGGATAGAATTACTAGACCAATTAATGGAAGGATTATGACAAACTAGCCAGGGATGGCCCAAAACAACAGGTGTAAAAGGTGAACGAAAAATTAAAAAAGAAATGGTTTCGCTATGATTACCAGAAACAGTGAGGGTTAAAGGTAGCGTCTCACGCTGAATCCTGGGGAGAGGACTACCATCCAGGGCGAACAAGGCCGTGGACTCCCTTAACTATCTGAGAGGAATGTCATGTTCCCGAGCCCAGGTCTCGTCCATAAAACAGCCCTCCGCCCCAGAGTCTATTAAGGCACTGCAGGAAGCTGACGAACCGGTCCAGCGTAGATGGACCGACAAGGTAGTGCAGGATCTTGAAGGAGAGACAGGAGTAGTAGCGCTCACCAGTAGCCCTCCGCTTACTGATGAGCTCTGGCTTTTACTGGACATGAAGTGACAAAATGACCAGCAGAACCGCAATAGAGACAGAGGCGGTTGGTGATTCTCCGTTCCCTCTCCTTAGTCGAGATGCGGATACCTCCCAGCTGCATAGGCTCAGCACCCGAGCCGGCAGAGGAAGATGGTAGTGATGCGGAGAGGGGGGCAACGGAGAACGCGAGCTCCTTTCCACGAGCTCGGTGACGAAGATCAACCCGTCGCTCAATGCGAATAGCGAGTTCAATCAAGGAATCCACGCTGGAAGGAACCTCCCGGGAGAGAATCTCATCCTTTACCTCTGCGCGGAGACCCTCCAGAAAACGAGCGAGCAAAGCCGGCTCGTTCCAGCCACTGGAGGCAGCAAGAGTGCGAAACTCAATAGAGTAGTCTGTTATGGATCGATTACCTTGACATAGGGAAGACAGGACCCTGGAAGCCTCCTCCCCAAAAACAGATCGATCAAAAACCTGTATCATCTCCTCCTTAAAGTCCTGATACTGGTTAGTACACTCAGCCCTTGCCTCCCAGATTGCCGTGCCCCACTCACGAGCCCGTCCAGTAAGGAGAGATATGACGTAGGCGACACGAGCAGTGCTCCTGGAGTAAGTGTTGGGCTGGAGAGAAAACACAATATCACACTGGGTGAGGAACGAGCGGCATTCAGTGGGCTCCCCAGAGTAGCACGGCGGGTTATTGATTCTGGGCTCCGGAGATTCGAAAGCCCTGGAAGTGGCCGGTGGATCGAGGCGGAGATGGTGAACCTGTTCTGTGAGGTTGGAGACTTGGGTGGCCAGGGTCTCAACGGCATGTCGAGCAGCAGACAATTCCTGCTCGTGTCTGCCTAGCATCGCTCCCTGGATCTCGACGGCTGAGTGGAGAGGATCCGAAGTCGCTGGGTCCATTCTTGGTCGGATTCTTCTGTTACGGTGCGTGAATGAGGACCCAAAAGCGAATTAACGTAAACAGAGCTTCTTTAATAACAAAACAAACGTAGGCTCAGATGGACCGGCAGATTCCGACAGGACAGGACAAGGTTGCAGCAAACATGACGATAGTCTGGTTCAGGCATGAATAACACAAACAAGAATCCGACAAAGACAGAAACAAAAACAGAGAGAGATATAGAGGACTAATCAGAGGGAAAAAGGGAACAGGTGGGAAAAGGGGTGACGAGGTAGTTAGGAGGAGACAAGGAACAGCTGGGGGAAAGAGGGGGAGAAAAGGTAACCTAATAACGACCAGCAGAGGGAGACAGGGTGAAGGGAAAGGACAGAAACAAGACACAACATGACAATACATGACACACATGCCATTTACCACATAGAAGATTCATATGGGGAGACAAGCCTATACACAATCTATATACACACATGCCATTTACCACATAGAAGATTCATATGGGGAGACAAGCCTATACACAATCTATATACACACATGCCATTTACCACATAGAAGATTCATATGGGGAGACAAGCCTATACACAATCTATATACACACATGCCATTTACCACATAGAAGATTCATATGGGGAGACAAGCCTATACACAATCTATAGACACACATGCCATTTACCACATAGAAGATTCATATGGGGAGACAAGCCAACACAATCTATATACACACATGCCATTTACCACATAGAAGATTCATATGGGAGACAAGCCAATACACAATCTATATACACACATGCCATTTACCACATAGAAGATTCATATGGGGAGACAAGCCAACACAATCTATATACACACATGCCATTTACCACATAGAAGATTCATATGGGAGACAAGCCAATACACAATCTATATACACACATGCCATTTACCACATAGAAGCTACATATTTTTACAATTTAATTATAGGTAGCCCTTTTTCTTTTATTCCAGGCTTTATCTAAATATTACACAAACGGAAATACACAATGAACCAAAAAAAAATGGATTTCTCCTCATCACTCAGCTACATAATGCCAGGGTATATCGGGTATGCTTTCTGGAATAAGCGCAAGCGTATATAGTGGTATAAAGGGCAATAGAAGATACAATTAGTTTTGTTCTCTATTTCTTTGAGGTCACAATAGTTACATAATCTTTCCTCTAACAAATGCTAATCAAAATAGTGGTAACACTTTATTTGACCCTGGCTGGCATTAGAACAAAGTTGCCTAGTATTACATGGAAAACAAGTATTATTACTATGGGTATGCATGCATAGCCCAACTACTGCATGGATTGTGCCATTCATATTATTATGATTATTATGAAAGGGCAATATGACTGACCACCTACAATAAGAGTTACCATCATTTTTTACTTGAATAATAACATGTTGTCTGACCAACACAGAGGAAGGCTGGGGGCATGTCTGTAGTCTGTAGTCAAGCCATAGGTCCTCTCTCCTCTGGGTAACCCCAGCATCATAGCAAGGGTAAAGGCTACCAGTGAAGCAGTATAGTGGGGCTAGTGAGGCTAGAGATGCTATAGAGGCTGGAGAGGCCACCAGTGCAGACAATCATTGACCTCTTCATTAAAGTGGACTGGGGCAGACCTCTAGGGTAAGGGCTACACTTCCAAAGTAACTCTGCGGCTCTGACCTCATTTGCAACCAGACAAGCCTATTGTAACAGCAAATATAACAATATTGATTTTGCAAGTCGCAACAGTGCTGTGCGTCTTATTGATCAGGATCAAGCACTTATCACTCTAGAGACCCAGAGTGTGCCAGTGTTAAGCGCAGGTCTCAGGTCTTAATTACGACAGTGGCCTTCGCTGGGTTCCTGCCCTAATGATGGACCAATAATACTACTGCGTTTGACCTTAGCTATTGGCTGCATGACCAATGCATGGGATCAGATTAATATCACCCTACATGCCTGACAGCTTATAGTTCAATATTTGAGTTGATATGTGTTTCTCTGTAACATTGAACTACATCTACAATTGATATACTTTGTCCATGTAGTGTGATTTAGATTGTGAGTGCTAGTGGTCAATGGTGAGAAGTTCCCTTGGCCTTGGTGTATTATCCACATACCATATACAGTAACACTATCTTACTATGGAAGCTCTATGGCACAGTCATGATTTTCTCTTCTATAATCAGGGCTCTAGACTAACTCTGTCCACTACTTTTTCAGTTGATGGCACCAACATATGATTTGGTCGCACCAATTTTTCACCGCTGTGCGACAATAATGACCTGACCTATGTCCCCATAATGTACCTGCATTCCATACAGAAACAGGCTAATAACCATATTTTAAATTAGCATGCCCTTGCAGGGCTTGACATTCATATACATTTGCCAGTGGCACATCGGACCAGTGTCAACTGAAAACTTCAATTCTTTGTTGATGGGGTGGTCCAAAATAGGAGAGAGTTGTCAAACTTTTTTTTTGCTTTGGGGAGTCTTGTGTAGTTTTTTGTTGGGCACAGAGGAGGGTAGTGCGTTTTTTCCCTGGTTTCCATTTGCTCTTTTGCATGTTTTTCTATATAACTTTTATCATCCTAGACACATTTCCTCATCTGCTTGCATGCGCTTCCCCATTATCAAGGTTGTTTTGGTACTTCCCTTATGCGCTACACTTTTTTCGCAAGCTAACTTTTACTATACAATAGGTCAATATAGTCTACCAGTCTAACTGTCTATCCTGCCCTGTATCAAGTGGTGCAGTAGAGTGTATAAGAAGGTATATGCCGTATACCCACTTATTTTTCAGTGGGCAATGCGTATACTCCCTTCTTAATATGCGTATCAAAGTAGTGTAGTGGAGGTATTCGCCCTATCAATTAATGAGGTTGATGCAACAGATTAGAATGTTTAGCTTAAAATGTTGATAAACTATTCATGATTCACATTTTAGCCACAGCAATGTGCACACAGTGGTTGGCCTACCCTTGAATGTTCCAAAGTGCAATTTGCAGGAAAACACTGTTCTAAAATGCGCACCGCACATGCGAACAGGAGATGGGAAATATCACTTAAAAATGTAGAAAGTGTGTGTGTGTGTGTGTGTGGGGGGGGGGGGGGGGGTGAAGATGCACCAGCTATCATGGGTTGCTAATATGACTAAGATAATACCTTTGGCTACTAGACAATGAAAATCAGGATAAAGAAAACCAATAGAACAGGAGAACGCAGACAAGGACGTCTTTGCCACTATGTTTATATGGTGGGATTTTGGCTATAGGCTACTTTGAAGCAAGGTAAGACATGCCTCATAATATGAAGTAAAACGTCCAGGTTTTAAACAATTAAGGAACAATTAAGGAACAGGAAAAATATAGCGATGCTAATAACTGTCTTCTGGTAGATTAACTGCTTTCTCAAATACCTTCTCAATTAAATGTTAACTAGCTACAAAATAGCCCATGCCTACCTGGCAGAATGATATCATGATTATTTTCAACAATCCAATGGCCATTTGTTTTGTAAACTCCATCTCATGTGCTACAGAAATACCACTAACCAAACAACAGTGCAAGGTGCCTGCATACCTGAATTAAATGGTAACTACACTAAGAAATATACATTTCCTATATTTTTTCCGTGGTGGTCTATTAAAGTGGTTTAAGCATAGTTATGGACTTAGAAAATCCAATTTGTTATCCAATTGGTTTATTAATACATTTTCAAATTCATAATTGGGGGGGGGGGGGGGTCCCATAGATGTTAAACACAGGGCACCTTTCCTTTGCTGGGCGGGCCGTTTGGGCCATTTTTGGCAAGAATTGATTCACTGCCTCCACTGTCCAACATTCAGAATGACAATAGCGGTAGGTTGATCGTTTGTCCAGATCTGCAAAAGACTAACTAGCAATCATACCACACATAAAAGCATTCACAACTGCATCAATTTCCAATATGAATCCACAATAACAAATAGGAATAGCTGACTGGCAGCGTAGAGGCCTGGTGCAACATTGTGCATGAAAGAACAGCGAAGACGAGATATGCAGCTCAAAAAGCTCCCCTATTGAGCTTGTTTGGGGACAATAAAACTATCCTACCTAGACTAGCCTACAACACCACAATGCTGTGCATAATTGCGTTATTGTTTTAAAGTGAGTACAAAATCCTACAATAGGCTGCAGTGAAAATGTAATTTGAATACTGGCACAAAAGCCCTGTTATTTGAATGTTTCATCACATTTGGATCAGTTGTGGGTCTAGACTAGAGTGTTGGGCCAGGAACCTAAAGGTCGCTGGTTTGAATCCCTGAGCCGGCAAGATGGAAAAATGAGCTGTTCTGTCACTGAATAAGGCAGTTAACCCCGAACAACAACTGCTCCCTGGGGGCCGATGGTGTCGATTAAGGCAGCCCCTTGCATCGCTCTGATTTAGAGGGGTTGCGTTAAATGTAAAAGACACATTGCATTCAACTGACTAGGTATCCCTTTTCCATCAACAGTTTATAAAGTCAGTCTGGCTGTATTTTTACTTATGATACTGAAGTGGCAAAGTCGATTTAGATTTTTTTAATAAACACAGGGTCGCTACAGTTATTGTTATTTGTGGTCATAAACATTATTTTGAGTTCCTTCTATGAAGAGGAGGGTGTGCAAAAACATTTTAAGTACAAAGGGATTGTGATTGTGAAAATATATTTTTATGTGGGGAGGGGAGTGGATACATTTTTTAAGGCACCTTTTTATTTCACCTTTATTTAACCAGGTAGGCCAGTTGAGCACAAGTTCTCATTTACAACTGCGACCTGGCCAAGATAAAGCAAAGCAGTGCAACACAAACAACACATGGAATAAACAAACGTACAGTAAATAACACAATAGAAAGGTGTGTACCGTGTGTACAAATTAAGTAAGATTAGGCAGGTAAGGCAATAAATAGGCCATAGTGGCGAAAATAATTACAATTTAGCAATTAAACACTGGAGTGATAGATGTGCAGAAGATGAATGTGCATGGACTGGGGTGCAAAGGAGAAGAAAGAAAAAAATATGGGGATGAGGTAGTTGGGTGGGCTATTTACAGATTGGCTATGTACAGGCGCAATGATCTGTAAGCTGCTCTGACAGCTGATGCTTAAAGTTAGTGAGGGAGATATGAGTCTCCAGCTTCAGTGATTTTTGCAATTTGTTCCAGTCAGCAGAGAACTGTAAGGAAAGGCGGCTAAAGAAGGAGTTGGCTTTGGGGATGACCAGTGAAATACACCTGCTGGAGCGCGTGCTACGCGTGGGCGTTGCTATGGTGACCAGTGAGCTGAGATAAGGCGGGGCTTTACCTAGCAAAGACTTATAGATGACCTGGAGCCAGTGGGTTTGGCAACAAATATGAAGTGAGGGCCAGCCAACGAGAGCATACAGGTCGCAGTGGTGGGTAGTATATGGGGCTTTGGTGACAAAACGGATGGCATTGTGATAGACTGCATCCAATAGTTTAACCTTGAGTTGGACCAGCCCAAATAATAGTGAATCAGCAATTCAAAACGTTTGAGTTGATTTTCTGACCGATGCATGTTACATTTGGATTGGTATGGGGTCTGCCGACCGATGCAGTCATATCTTAAACATTTGAATCAGGGGCCAATGCGTATATTGGTATTGCTGTCTAATATAGTACTGTGTTACAGCGGGGGGAAATCAAATAATTTTTCTGTTTGCTAACTTAGCAAGCTATGTAACTAGCTAGGCAGCGAGCTAAACAACTACCAACCACTAACAACCATTTCTATTACTAAAAGTAGAAGAGGTTTTACCATTGGATATCTTTTGTATCTTGATTGTAAAGCCTATTAATTTTATGTCCTAGATAGGGTTGGCTACTAAACAGCAACCCTTACAAAAATGTACTGTACCATGGTACTACTATGGTACTTTCACTTATACCATGGTAGAGTTTGAATCATGGAAATGTACCATGGCTTTAGCTTTGAAGTATGATGGTACTACCATGTTACTGCCATTGCACCTAAATATTACCATGGTATTGCATCATTTATACCATGGTATAGATGTGAATCATGGAAATGTACCATGGTTTTAGCTTTGAAGTATGATGATACTGCCATGCACCTAAATAATACCATGGTATAGC
Source organism: Oncorhynchus mykiss (assembly GCF_057628025.1). NCBI lineage: Eukaryota > Metazoa > Chordata > Actinopteri > Salmoniformes > Salmonidae > Oncorhynchus > Oncorhynchus mykiss. The sequence continues at coordinate 33,652,721 of NC_143031.1, forward strand.
TTAATTTACACTATGGTAAGTGTGGATCATGGAAATACCATGGTTTTAACCTGAATTATACATTCTACCATGGTAACGCACAATTATGATAAATGGTCAAATTATCATGTGGTAGCATCTTTATCAATTGTGCGTTACCATAGTACAATGGCGGTATAATGCATTAAATAAATAAACCCCCCAAGGTCAAAAGAGGTTGGTTGGTATTATATTGATGAATTTACAGTTGAAGTCGGAAGTTTACATACACTTAGGTTGGAGTCATTAAAAATTGTTTTGGGTCAGAAGTTTACATACACTAAGTTGACTGTTCCTTTAAACAGCTTGGAAAATTCCAGAAAATGATGTCATAGCTTTAGAAGCTTCTGATAGGCTAATTGACATAATTTGAGTCAATTGGAGGTGTACCTGTGGATGTATTTCAAAGCCTACCTTCAATCTTTGCTTGATATCATGGGGGAAATCGAAAGAAATCAGCCAATACCTCAGAAAATAAATTGTAGACCTCCACAAGTCTGGTTCATCCTTGGGAGCAATTTCCAAATGCCTGAAGGTACCACGTTCATCTGTACAAACAATAATACGCAAGTATAAACACCAGGGGACCAATGTTTGACTCCCCGTACCTGCTTCTCATCCCCGGCGTCGGTCCTTACAAAATGCAGAAGCCATCATATGAAGCATCGGGGAGTGCTGACGTTCCGGTTGGTGGTGACGTCGGTTCCGGGGCCCGACACCAATGAAACCGGTGGTGCCTAAGCCAGCTCGTCGAGCTGTCACGCCCTAGCTGGCTCGAGAGGTTTCTTGCCCCATTTGGCTCGGAAGGCTGTTAGGCCTCAGCCAGATCATCAGGTTTTTATGCTCAGCCAGCTCGTCACGCCTCCGCCGGATCATTGGGCTCCCACGACTCAGCGGGATCAACAGGCCTTCATGCCTCAGCCGGCTCGCCAGGCTCTCAGGCCTCTGCCGGCTTGTTGGGGGTTCACGCCCAGCCGGCTTGTCCAGCACCCGTGCCTCGGCCGGCCCGTCAAGCTTGCCCAGGTGGGACGCCAGGTTGCACCCATAGAGAGGGGGAAGGGGTACTGTCATACCTGCTCCTGCTCTTCCGAGTGCCAGGCTCCCCAGCATTGCACACTCCTGCCATCATCATTACGCACACCTGCCTTCCCGCTGTCACGAGCATCAGCAATTATCGGACTCACCTGGACTCAATCACCTCTGTCATTACCTCCCCAATATCTGTATGTTTCCCCGCTCTGTTCCCTACTTCAGCATTGATTGTCATATGTCCTTGTATACCCGTGTGCTGACGCTGTTTCTGTCCTGTTACCTGTCTGATCCTATTAAATGTTTGACTCCCCGTACCTGCTTCTCATCCCCGGCATAGGTCCTTACACAATTGTACAGGTTAAAATCTTATTTCCTGCATTTCTATACATTTTGCCATGAGATGGTTACTTTTTGTTGCCATTTTAAAGCACATTTTCTGCAATTCTACACATTTTGTCATGGGTTGCAGAGAACATTTTCCAGTTTTAAAGCTAATTTCCTGCAATTCTACACATTTTGCCATGTCTCATGTGTGTTCATGTGATATTTTAGTGACTCGAACATTACAACAAAATCAATGGGCTAAAAAAACGAGCTAAAAAATGTTAGCTGACATGGGCTAGTTGATCTGTAAATTTATGACGTGTTATAAATAAATCAAATCAAATCGTATTTGTCACATGCACCGAATACAACAGGTGTAGACCTTACAGTGAAATGCTTACTTACAAGCCCTTAACCAACATTGCAGTTTTATTAAAATTACCAAAAAAAAAAAAAATTAAAGTAACAAATAATTAAAGAGCTGTAGTAAAATAACAATAGCTAGACTATATACAGGGGGTACCGGTTAGTCTAGGTAATTGAGGTAATATGTACATGTAGGTAGAGTTATTAAAGTGACTACGCATAGATAATAACAGAGAGTAGCAGCAGCGTAAAGGGGGGGGGGGGGGGGGCAGTGCAAATAGTCTGGGCAGCCATTTGATTAGCTGTTCAGGAGTCTTATGGCTTGGGGGTAGAAGCTGTTTAGAAGCCTCTTGGACCTAGATTTGGCGCTTCGGTACCGGTTGCTGTGCTGTAGCAGAGATAGCTCTCTAAGGTCTGCAATGACTGACATGACAAGAGGAAAACTGCTGATGCACTATCCAATTTTGAAACTGCACCTAGTGCATTCTACTATTACAATTTTCAGCAGTAAGTTTAAAGACAGACTGAGTTTGGGAACCACTGGTTTGGAGTCCATGAACCTTTAGCTCCCACCTCCCTATTGTGAGATGGTTATTTGCAAAGGCTGTCAATGATTTTACCAGTGGTGATTTTAGTATGTAAATCTTGGAGGGGCAAAAATAAATTAACAATACTTTAATTATTCTATAATGGTGACAAACGGTGCCCACAAACTGTTAGGGCAGACATGAAGGTGTCCCAAAAGCAGAGCTTTCATTTCAGCACCATGGAGTGAATCCGTACCACCACTACACATGGCTATCAGCAAAGCCTTGTCTGGCAGCGAAACAGTTCATTCAGCCTCATTTACTGCCTTTTTTAAAAACATAGCTGATATGACTGACTTACTTAAACACATGTGGTTACTACTGACAATTGAGATGTACAAACCATGGCATAAGGGAATGACGAGCAGATAAGAGGCAATCAGTAAATTTCAATTAAGACAATGAGCGAGCTAGGACGGACATAGTCAATATAAGCCTGAGTTCCTGACTTGGAATTCTGAGTTGGATGACTTTTCAAAATGTATTTTCCCAGCCGGGGCTAGTTTTTTTCAGAGTTCCCAGTTGTCTTGAACTCACTGAAGTCTGAGATTTCCCAGTTCCGAGTTTCCACGTGTTTTGAATGCGGCAGAAATCATGCTGGATTGACAGCAAGGCCAATGTATTCAAACTTTTCTGGCCCATGGTGTTGCATGTGAATGTTTATCCTTTTAAGCCTGGAAAGGAGACCCTTAAACCCAGACTTGGACCACACACCCACTCGACTGAATAGCAGGCTAGTTATTGCAGCGCTTGCAGTTAGCTACTGATTCCTTCCAAACCACACATTGTTGAATTTGCGATTTCCAACTTGTTTCGTAATGTTTATGTTCAATGGCCAATGAACACCGAGACGTTTTATTTATATTTTCTCTTCATATGACAAGGATTGAAAAGGATTTGCCAATAGATTGTCAACTTGATTCATGATGATGACTGCTTGTCTAGCTTGCTAGCTAAGATTTTGAAAGTATGATGTTGACATGATCAGTCCAATCAAATATGATGTGATGTAATTTTATCTGTGGCCAATGACCTTGAGCCTTCTTAAATGGGCACTAATGTAAATCTATAGCAAATATTTGTTTTGGATGACAATGAATGTAAAGAGATGTCTCAGTACCAGATGAACCGTATTATGAGAAGAGACCATCCAAATCTCATGAATACAGTATATTTATCTACATTTGAAGCCGGAAGTTTACATACACCTTAGCCAAATACATTTAAACTCAGTTTTTCACAATTCCTGACATTTAATCCTAGTAAAGCTTCCCACATTCCTCCTGACAGAGCTGGTGGAACTGAGTCAGGTTTGTAGGCCTCCTTGCTCGCACACACTTTTTCAGTTCTGCCCACAAAATTTCTACAGGATTGAGGTCAGGGCTTTGTGATGGCCACTCCAATACCTTGGCTTTGTTGTCCTTAAGCCATTTTGCCACAACTTTGGAAGTATGCTTGGGGTCATTGTCCATTTGGAAGACCCATTTGAGACCAAGCTTTAACTTTAACTGATGTCTTGAGATGTTGCTTCAATATATCCACATCATTTTCTGTCCTCATGATGCCATCTATTTTGTGAAGTGCACCAGTCCCTCCTGCAGCAAAGCACTCCTACAACATGATGCTGCCACCCCTGTGCTTCACAGTTGGGATGGTGTTCTTGGGCTTGCAAGCATCCCCCTTTTTCCTCCAAACATAACAATGGTCATTATGGCCAAAAAGTTATATTTTTGTTTCATCAGACCAGAGGACATTTCTCCAAAAAGTACAATCTTTGTCCCCATGTGCAGTTGCAAACCGTAGTCTGGCTTTTTTATGGCGGTTTAGGAGCAGTGGCTTCTTCCTTTTTGAGCAGCCTTTCAGGTTATGTCGATATAGGACTCGAATAACTGTGGATATAGATACTTAAGTACCGGTTTCCTCCAGCATCTTCACAAGGTCATTTGCTGTTGTTCTGGGATTGATTTGCACTTTTCACACCAAAGTACGTTCATCTCTAGGAACAGAACGCGCCTCCTTCCTGAGCGGTTTGATGGCTGCGTGGTCCCATGATGTTTATACTCGTGTACTATTGTTTGTACAGATGAACGTGGTACCTTCAGGTGTTTTGATATTGCTCCCAAGGATGAATCAGACTTGTGGAGGTCTACAATTTTTTTATGAGATTTTGGCTGAATTCTTTTGATTTTCCCATGATGTCAAGCAAAGAGGCACTGAGTTTGAAGGTAGGCCTTAAAATACATCCACAGGTACACCTCCAATTGACTCAACTGATGTCAGTTACCCTATCAGGAGCTTCTAAAACCATTACATCGTTTTCTGGAATTTTCCAAGCTGTTTAAAGGCACAGTCAACTTCTGACCCACTGGAATTGTGATACAGTGAAATATAAGTGAAATAATCTGTCTGTAAACAATTGTTGGAAAAATTACTTGTGTCATGCACAAAGTAGATGTCCTAACCGACTTGCCAAAACTATAGTTTGTTAACAAGACATTTTTGGAATGGTTGAAAAACAAGTTTTAATGACTCCAACCTAAGTGTCCGTAAACTTCCGACTTCAACTGTACATACATACATAACATAACATATACAGATAAATAAATACAGAAAAAAACAGAAGTCATTTGAACCCAGTCTGGCACAAAGAGAAGATTCCTATGGGTAATCTCCCATTTTACAAGCATCTCAATTTGTTTGTCTAGGAACACATCATTTGAGGTCATTTTGTGAAACAAAGCTACTGGTAGAAGCAGGATGTTGGTCATAAAGTCTAGCTGTCACACTAAGAGGGAGCATATGTAGCTCAAGGTTCTGCTGTCAATCGTTAAACCTCAGAACCATGCAGGTCAATCAATCTCTCTCTCTGCACCCCTCTCCCCCCTCTCTCTCCTCTGTCCCAGATCACTGGAGGAGAGGAGAAAAGAAATCTATGGAGTAAAGTAATCAGTGGACGGAAGAAAAAGGGAAGGCCTCAGGCCCGCTTGGCTACCTGAGTTCCATTTCACGCATCAGCAGTTGCAACACAAACACACAAAACTCTACTTGCCTGTCCTTCCATCCTAAACAACACAAGCAGCCCTGCGCAACACACCCCTGTGACCTACTCCTCCCCAGAGGAAACTCCCAGAGCACACTGCAGCACACAAGTCTACTTGCTCCACTGCCTGGTGACTGTTATTGATCTCCAGTCGAACACATCAAACACCCCGATACGACAGGCTTCTCTATAGTATACTTGTACAACGATCTCCTATAATGTCAAGAGGCTGTGGTGCTAGACAACTGCCCCTATCCTCTCCTTTCCCACTCCCCTACTGACATCATCAGCTAATGTACATGAGACAATCTATGCTGCATCTGGTCCGTGCGTACTGTTCAATAGTGAAACGTTTTTTTATGGCCCTACCGTCTGCAAAATGGTTCAGCGAGCCATTTGACGAATTAAACAAAATGGCTCCACATAAAATGTCTCATCACACTCAGTTCAATGGTCCCTGGTACATCCATGATACTATGGAGGAGTGATCTGTGTTCATTCAGTACTTTAGCGGTATATTTCTCCTCTTAGACCAGGGATGTCAAACTTATTCCATGGAGGGCCTAGTGTCTGCAGGTTTTTGTTTTTCCTTTCAATTAAGACCTAGACTACTAGGTAAGGGGAGTTCTTTACTAATTAGTGACCTTAATTAATCAATCAAGTACAAGGGAGGAGCGAAAACCCACAGACACTTGGCCCTCCGTGGAAAGAGTTTGACACGTGCCATAGAATATATCTAATTAAATCCTTTGGCTATTTAAAGTAACATTTTTGGTTTTGAGTGTATTCCTTCTTGTAGTATGTCTTACAGTACCACCATGTGACTGGTTTTATCTTTAGGTGACATGGATGGCTAGTAATGCGTGCAGGGTCACAGTGGGTGGTAGAAGGGTGACTCATGGGTGGGTATTTGTTTAACAACTGTAAAATGCAAATGACTGTATACCCTGAACCACTGTTGTACTAACAAAGGACTTGAGGGAGACGTCAGCAGTGTTTACAAGGGGCCAAGGGAGGAGGGAGGACAGATGGCTTTGGCATTAAATCTCAATTAGATGGATTTAAACACTAGATGGGTTGGGACTATCCATGGATACAACAACAACAACAACAACAACACACATGATCTCACCGTTAATCTTGTTTTCATATATAGTATCTAAACAGACAGTGCCAATAAAATAACATCAACTGAGTGGATACAATGCAAGAGCTGATATGACATCGAATTTGGAATGAACTTCAAAGCGACCAATGGAAACCAGGGTTAGGGTCAATTCCCTTCTAATTCAGTTAATTCAGGAAGTAGGCAAAAATATCAATGTTCCTCACTGAAGTGGAATTGACCCCAACCCTGGTGTAAACATCACATGGTAGCTTAGTCATCTAGTGACCCTCTAAACCAGCCTGTCATCACAGGTGTGACAGACAGTGCGTCTTTGATCGGGGTTGTCCGAATGTTCCTTCCTGCCTCTCTTCACATGGTCCTAATGGGGTCTATATGAGAGGGCAGGTGGACATCACAGGAAGCCCTGTCTCTCTAATCCCATGGACTGCTGTCAGGTCAGGATGGAGCTGCTGCTGCTGCTTTGATGAGCGTTTTGACCACATGGTTCCTCAGAGTCAGAGTCATCCCATTCTTCTGTGTTGTGGGACTGGGAGAGCAACGTGTTCTGTGGAGAGAGGTCGGTCGGCATCAAGGCCAACTCCCAGGGTTTGTGACGGTGGTAGTGAGATTACTCATTGGCGTCGTTTTGTTAAGGCTTTTCTCCAGCTTCAGCAGAACATGTTCCCGAGTGGCTTGCGCAGGGTCACCCTGATCCCTACTTGCCCATTCTCTCCTCCTCCTCCCTCGTTCTCCTCCTCTTCCTTCGTTCTCCTCCTCCTCGTCTCTGTGTTTTTTTGTGATGTTATCTTTTCACTCTCCTCCCACTCACTGCTGTTCCCTGAAGCTGTCTCGGGATGAACAGCTCATTGTTTTTGTCCTTGTGCTGGTTTCCAACACAGCATGCCTAGTCAGGGTGTTTAGCTGTTTCCTACACAGCCCCCTTTGAAAGGAGGACAGGTCAGCAGCAGGCCAATGCCAACTTAAAGACAATTTATCCTCTCCCAGCAACACGCAGGCTGGAGCCTAAATGTCAGTGTTCATTGTCATGCAGCCCTGTTAGCATGTGATGTATAGATCTATGCACTATGCATGATTCATCTTCTTACTGTAAATAACATCTACAAAACACCCTCCTGTTTATAGGCGAGACGTAACATAATGAAATATATGAACGCCTGAACACAGAAGGGTGTACAGCAGTTCAATTGCTTTGCTTTTCTTGTATTACTAACACAGGCAGGCAGTGAGCACAGGGTCATGACAAGATAAAACAAGTCCTCTTTTCAGCTTCATCTGTTCACATAAGTTGTGTCACATAAATTGTGTCTCCTTTTGTCTTCATTTCATTTTCATTCTTTACACAAATCAAGAAGGAATGCTTTGCAGATGGGTTGATGAAAGCAGCTCTCTCTGCTCAGTGGGGGGTGGAGGGGGGCTGAGTGATTGAGGAGAAGACATGTTGCTCCTCACGAGGGCCCTAAAATGTATGTGCCCTTTTGGCGCTGCCAGGGGTGACCTTAAAAATCAGGAACTCTCGACGAAAGGCACGGCCACTGTCTCAGCACTGATCAATCTCCATCCTCAGCTCCCCCTCTGTACCATTCACACACAGATACCGCTACTCAAATAATACAATCTGTTGGTAAAGCTGGTGGCATGTCATTAATAACAGGTTATAGCAACAGTCATGGAATCTTTTGATTCAGGTTAGCAAACCTGCTGTTAGCTTGTTGGGAGCTATCTATCTAGGCTGAATTCTCCAATATCATTATGTCACCTTTGTGTGAAGGTACAGTACCAGTCAAAAGTTTGGACACACTTACTCATTCAAGGATTTTTCTTTATTTGTACATTGTAGAATGATAGTGAAGATATCAAATATCATATATGGAATCATGTAGTAACCCAAAAAGTGTTAAACAAATCAAAATAGATTTTAGATTATTCAAAGTAGCCACCCTTTGCCTTGATGACAGCTTTGCACACTCTTGGCATTCTCTCAACCAGCTTCATGAGGAATGCTTTTCCAACTGTCTTGAAGGAGTTCCCACATATGCCGAGCTGCTTTTCCTTCACTCTGCGGTCCAAATCATCCCAAACCTTCACAATTGGATTGAGGTTGGGTGATTGTGGAGGCCAGGTCATCTGATGCAGCACTCCATCACTCTCCTTCTTGGTCAAATAGCCCTTACACAGCCTGCAGGTGTGCTGTTGAAAAACAAATGATAGTCCCACTAAGCGCAAACCAGATGGGATAGTGGTTTCTTTGCAGCAATTCAACCATGAAGGCCTGATTCACACAGTCTCCTCTGAACATTTGATAATTGAGATGTGTCTGTTACTTGAACTCCGTGAAGCATTTATTTGGGCTGCAATCTGAGGTGCAGTTAACTTTAATGAACTTATGAAAAACATATTTAAACCAGGCAGGTGCGACACGAAAGTAAGAAATCGCGATATAAAAAATGCCTTTACCTTTGATGATCTTCTTCTGTTGGCACTCCAAAAGGTCCCAGTTATATCACAAATGGTCCTTTTGTTCGATGATGTCCTTTATATCCATAAAAACTCAGTTTAGCTGGCGCGCTTCAGGCAATAATCCACCCAGGTTCCCTCCATCAAAATGCACACAAAATGAATCCCAAACGTTACACTCCAATTCACATACCGCCCCAACAGATCCACAGATGACACAATTTATATTGCACTCCACACTGCCCTTTCCCACCTGGACAAAAGGAACACCTATGTGAAAATGCTGTTCATACTACTCAGCGTTCAACACCATAGTGCTCTCAAGCCGTCAGGAAGGCAACAACACCTCTGCCACGCTGACACTAAACATGGGTGTACCTCAGGGGTGCTTGCTTAATCCCCTCCTGTACTCCTTTTTCACCCACAACTGCTTGGCTACACACAAGTCCAACACCATCATTAAGTTTGCAGAGGGCAAGACGGTGGTAGGCCTGATCACCGACGACGATGAGACAGCCTACAGGGAGGAGGTCAGAGACCTGGCAGTGTGGTGCCAGGACAACAACCTCTCCTTCAACTTCAGCAATACATAGGAGCTGATCATGGACTACAGAAAACAGAGGGCCGAGCACGCCCCCATCCACATTGATGGGGCGTAGTGGAGCAGGTCAAGAGCTTCAAGTTTCTCGGTGTCTACATCACTAAGGAATTATCATGGTCCACACACACCAACACATTTGTGAAGAGGTCATGGCAATGCCTCTTCCGCCTCAGAATGCTGAAAAGATTCAGCATGGGCCCTCAGATCCTCAAAAAAGTTATACAGCTGCACCATTGAGAGTATCTTGACTGGCTGCATCACCGCTAGGTATGGCAACTGCTTGGCATTCGACCATAAAGCGCTAAAGAGGGGCCAAGCTCCGTGCCATCCAGGACCTCTATACCCAGCGGTGTCAGAGGAAGGCTCTAAAAATTGCACCAAGTCTGGAACCAACAGGACCCAGAACAGCTTCTTCCCCCAAGCCATAAGATTGCTAAATAGTTAGTTAACCAATTGCTACAGTATGTCACATGTCTAGTTTGTCTAGTTCTATGTTTGGCCTGATATGGTTCTCAATCAGAGGCAGGTGTTAGTCATTGTCTCTGATTGGGAACCATATTTAGGTAGCCTGTTTGGTGTTGGGTTTTGTGGGTGATTGATCCTGTCTCCGTGTTTGCACCAGATAGGGCTGTTTTAGGTTTTCACGTTTCTTGTTAGTCTGTTCATGTGAAGTGCTTTATTAAAGAACCATGAATAGAAACCACGCTGCGTTTTGGTCCGCCTCTCCTTCAACTCAAGAGAACCGTTACAAGCTATCCAGACTATCTGCATTGACCCTCTTTTGAAATCATCATATGCGCTGCTGTTGCTGTTTATTGTCTATCCTGTTACCTAGTCACTTTGTCCCTACCTATATGTACATATCTACATCAATTACTTCATACCCCTGCACATTGACTCAGTACTGGTACCCCGTGTAGACACTGAGTGTACAAAACATTAAGAACAAATCAAATCAAATGTTATTTGTCACATGCGCCGAATACAACAGGTGTAGTCCTTACAGTGAAATGCTTACTTACATGCCCTTAACCAACAATGCAGTTTTAAGAGAATACTAACAAAAATAGTATGAGATAAGAATAACAAATAGTTAAAGAGCAGCAGTAAATAACAATAGCGGGACTATATACAGGGGGTACCGGTACAGAGTCAATGTGCGGGGGCACTGGTGTCAAGGTAATTGAGGTAATATGTACATGTAGGTAGAGTTAGTAAAGTGACTATGAATAGATAATAACAGAGAGTAGCAGCAGCGTAGAAGAGGGGGGAGGGTTGCAATGCAGCCTGGCTATCCATTTGATTAGCTGTTCAGGAGTCTTATGGCATGGGGGTAGAAGCTGTTTAGAAGCATCTTGGATCTAGACTTGGCGCTCCGGTACCGCTTGCCGTGCGGTAGCAGAGAGAACAATCTATGACTAGGGTGGCTGGAGCCTGACAATTTTTAGAGCCTTCCTCTGACACCGCCTGGTATAGGAGGTCCTGGATGGCAGGAAGCTTGGTGCCGGTGATGTACTGGGCCGTTCGCATTACCCTCTGTAGTGCCTTGCAGTCAGAGGCTGAGCAGTTGCCATACCAGGCAGTGATGCAGCCGTCAGGATGCTCTCGATGGTGCAGCTGTAAAACCATTAGAAGATCTGAGGACCCATGCCAAATATTTTCAGTCTCCTGAGGGGGAATAGGTTTTGTCGTGCCCTCTTCACAACTGTCTTGGTATGCTTGGACCATGTTAGTTTGTTGGTGATGTGGACGCCAAGGAACTTGAAGCTCTCAACTTGCTCCACTGCAGCCCCGTCGATGAGAATGGGGGCGTGCTCGGTCCTCCTTCTCCTGTAGTCCACAATAATCTCCTTTGTCTTGGTCACGTTGAGGGAGAGGTTGTTGTCCTGGCACCACACGGTCAGATCTCTGACCTCCTCCCTATAGGCTGTCTCATCGTTGTCGGTGATCAGATACTGTTGTGTCATCGGCAAACTTAATGATGGTGTTGGAGTTATGCCTGGCCGTGCAGTCATGAGTGAACAGGGAGTACAGTAGGGGACTGAGCACGCACCCCTGAACACCTGCTCCTTCTATGACATAGACCAGGGATCATCAACTAGATTCAGCCACGGGACAATTTTTTAGCTGAGCGATGGTCAGGGGCCCAGAACATAATTACAAATAATTTGTAGACTGCATTTGATCGCAAGAATCCCAAACAAATATAATATTTGACTAAAGCATAATAATTTCAAGCCTTGTTATATTTGAATATGATCCCGTGTCTCTCTATTATGTGTGGGAATACTTGGGAACAGATTTCCAAAATTAAAATCACTTGGAGCTGATTTCCTGGTGATTTTACAGTCTTTTACGTCCAACAATAAAATGGCCCGTGGGCCGCCAGTTGGGGAACCCTAACATAGACTGACCAGGTGAATCCAGGTGAAAGCTATGATTCCTTTTTTGATGTCACTTGTTAAATCAGTGTAGATGAAGAGAAGGAGACAGGTTAAAGAAGGTTTTTTAAGCCTTGGGATAATGGATTGGATTGTATATGTGTGCCATTCAAAGGGTGAATGGGAAAGACAACATATTTAAGTGCCTTTGAATGGGGTATGGTAGTAGGTGCCAGGTGCACCAGTTTGCTTCAAGAACTGCAACGCTGCTGTGTTTTTCATGCTCAACAGTCTCTCCTGTGTATCAAGAATGGGGCGGCAGGTAGCCTAGTGGTTAGACTTGTAACCGAAAGGCATGATCAAATCCCCGAGCTGACAAGGTAAAAATCTGTCGTTCTGCCCCTGAACAAGGCAGTTAAGTCACTGTTCCTAGGCCATCATTGAAAATAAGAATTTGTTCTTAATTGACTTGCCTAGTTAAATAAAGGTGAAATAAAAAATAAGATAAAAAATAATCCACCACTCAAGGGACATCCAGCCAACTTGACACAACTGTGGGAATCATTGGCAGGGGGGTGTCCTCAATGTTTTGTACACTAAGTGTATAAAAAACATTTATATTATATACATATTTTTCTCTCTGCATTGTTAGGTAAGTAAGCATTCACTGTTGGTCTACACCTGTAGTGTACATAAAATGTATGTGACAAATACAATTTGATTTGATTCGAATAATCATATTTTTTTCTCCCTGGCCTTGCGTTGCATTGTTACTCGATAATTACTGTGGTCCCTGGAGGATTCTCATTAGGGTGTTGACCTTGAGGAGGTTCATGCACAATTGACATTTTAACTAAAGACCGGAACACTCTTCATTCCATTCCCCAATGCACAGCTCAGGCAGGCAGGGACACACTGATCACATTGTCTGCTGTGAGCCAACTGAAGCGGAAAAGCCAGTGGAAGTCCAGGAAGCATGGATAAAAAAAACTCTGAATGTGATGAGGTGCTGCAAGGGCAAGATGTCTTAAATTACCCCCCCCCCCCCTTCCCCTCTCTTTTCCCTCAGCCCCCCTTTTACCCTGACAGTCCCAAGCACCCATCCCCTACTCATTACTCTCTCACCCCCCATATTTATAGATTTTTTAAATCTCTCAACCTGTTCCAACCCCCACCTCTATTTCTCCCCTCCTTCCACAAGTTTGTTTTTCTGTTATTGGCTTGGTGAGGAGGAACACAGTAGGTTGAGTAATTCTCCCGGTGATAATGCCTTCTGACCTTTCATTAAACCTTAAGCAAAATAAGGACTTTACCGCTCCTTATCCGCCATGACTGCCATTGGTGCATTGTGGGTCTGTGGCTGAGTGAGCCCCTGGAGTCAGGAGGGTCTGGAAGGGGGTGGCTCAGTGCTGTCACAGTGTGAAGCGTCAGGTGGTGGGGTCAGAGGCTGGGGCAAGGGCCCTGGGTGGCATACAGGCTGACAGCAGACAGACCTGCTATTTGTTGGCTGTAATACCTCTGAGCTGAGGAAGATGTCAGCCAGCATCCCAACCGACGGGGCCATCACCTTTCCCCTCACTTCCACCCCCTGCGGCCTTTGGATGTGCTCTGCCTATAATGCAATAAAGATCCTCACCCTTCTATAGCAATAAAAACAAGTGACGCTTTGCACCTTATAATACAATGACCATGGCCCTTTGGATAGCAAACATGATTGGTTCACTGTACTACACCAACGTGATAAATAAACATAGGAGATGATACATACCACATCCATCGTGAATTCAAAGTCCAGAGAGCAATGAACTAACCAGTGATATTATTTCATAATCCGATTGTACAGTATGAATAGTTTGGTCAGTCAGTGCTGTGACAACTAAGATCATTAAGAGTTTCCTGTGTCATGTGGTTCCGATGGAGTGGATAGGAAGGGCTTGTCAAGTCATGACAACCAACCATATAGGCTCCACATAGAAAACAGTCAAGCAGCCAATTCATTAGACCCAACAGAACATATACAGAATATACTCTTTCACTAGCTCAGATAACTGAAAGGAGATGGTGCTGGTTGTAGAGGCTTTTCAGAGAAACCCACAGGGAAGTGATTGGTAGTAGGACTGACTGGCAAGATAGAAAGTGGCTAGCTAAAAGCATTGCTGCCTGCTCTGGAAGAGTGAGTGGCCCATGGGGGTTGGGGTAATCGACAGAGCCCGAGCAGAGGCAAGGCTGTATATACTGTATGTCACAGTCATACAAGGGAAGCAACCCCTTAATTTGAGACCCTGTTTACAAAGCCTCTTTTATGCAGCTTTTCCTAATTTACACCAGGCCAGAAGAATGAGTAATTGCTAACCAGAAAACAGGTTTATTTTGCTATCCTATTAAAACATACATGGTGACAATGACGATGTTCCTCTTCTGGAGAGAGATAAGCAGGGAGGCAGCACTACGACGACAAAGACACACATGGGTGGGACTCTCAAAATTAGAACAGGGATCACATCCGTGGCACAACAAACATCACTTTTGGAGGGAATTGGGTGCCGTACACTTGTGCCTTGTGCTCCTAATTTCCTCCCGGTCCCATAATAACAAACCCCTTTGTCAGTGATTGAGGCTTTGTAGATATTTACACGCCGGGGGAAATATGTTATTTTATTATACCAAACAATGGGGCTGAAATGGGTCACAAACCGATTATAAATCGTTTATGTTTGTTTTTTTGACTTCTTTCATTCTCTATTTTTAGACATAGTAAGGAGTTTTTTTTTAAAAACACTTATTTTATTTTATCTATGACAGAAGATACAGTGGTGAGCAATCAATAAACACTGTTTTTTAAAAATTATTCTCTAGGAACATCTCATAATATGCCATTAAAACAAAAATGTCTGCTGATCCCAAACCATTCATGGACATTCTGTGTGTGAAAGTGAGGACATTGACAGAGCATTATACACTGCTTAAAAAAATAAAAGGAACACTTAAACAACACAATTTAACTCCAAGTCAACCACACTTCTGTGAAATCAAACTGTCCACTTAGGAAGCAACACTGATTGACAATAAATTCCACATGCTGTTGTGCAAATGGAATAGACAACAGGTGGAAATCATCGGCAATTATCAAGACACCCCCAATAAAGGTGTGGTTTTGCAGGTGGTGACCACAGACCACTTCTCAGTTCCTATGCTTCCTGGCTGATGTTTTGGTCACTTTTGAATGCTGGCGGTTATTTCACTCTAGTGGTGACATGAGACGGAGTCTACAACCCACACAAGTGGCTCAGGTAGTGCAGCTCATCCAGGATGGCACATCAATGCGAGCTGTGGCAAGAAGGTTTGCTGTGTCTGTCAGCGTAGTGTCCAGAGCATGGAGGCGCTACCAGGTGACAGGCCAGTACATCAGGAGACGTGGAGGAGGCCGTAGGAGGGCAACAACCCAGCAGCAGGACCGCTACCTCCACCTTTGTGCAAGGAGGAGCAGGAAGAGCACTGCCAGAGCCCTGCAAAATGACCTCCAGCAGGCCACAAATGTGCATGTGTCTGCTCAAACGGTCAGAAACAGACTCCATGAGGGTGGTATGAGGGCCAGACGTCCACAGGTGGGGGTTGTGCTTACAGCCCAACACCGTGCAGGACGTTTGGCATTTGCCAGAGAACATCAAGATTGGCAAATTCGCCACTGGCGTCCTGTGCTCTTCACAGATGAAAGCAGGTTCACACTGAGCACATGTGACAGACGTGACAGAGTCTGGAGACGCCATGGAGAACGTTCTGCTGTCTGCAACATCCTCCAGCATGACCGGTTTGGCGGTGGGTCAGTCATGGTGTGGGGTGGCATTTCTTTGGGGGGCCGCACAGCCCTCCATGTGCTCGCCAGAGGTAGCCTGATTGCCATTAGGTACTGAGATGAGATCCTCAGACCCCTTGTGAGACCATATGCTGGTGCGGTTGGCCCTGGGTTCCTCCTAATGCAAGACAATGCTAGATGTGGCTCATGTGGCTGGAGTGTGTCAGCAGTTCCTGCAAGAGGAAGGCATTGATGCTATGGACTGGCCCGCCCGTTCCCCAGACCTGAATCCAATTGAGCACATCTGGGACATCATGTCTCGCTCCGTTGCACCACAGACCACAGAGTTGGCGGATGCTTTTGTCCAGGTCTGGGAGGAGATCCCTCAGGAGACCATCCGCCACCTCATCAGGAGCATGCCCAGGCGTTGTAGGGAGGTCATACAGGCACGTGGAGGCCACACACACTACTGAGCCTCATTTTGACTTGTTTTAAGGACATTACATCAAAGTTGGATCAGCCTGTAGTGTGGTTTTCCACTTTAATTTTGAGTGTGACTCCAAATCCAGACCTCCATGGGTTGATAAATTTGATTTCCATTGTTAATTTTTGTGTGATTTTGTTGTCAGCACATTCAACTATGTAAAGAAAAAAGTATTTAATAAGAATATTTCATTCATTCAGATCTAGGATGTGTTATTTTAGTGTTCCCTTTATTTTTTTGAGCAGTGTATTTAGCCTGGCTTACAGTGATAATTAGAAAAACATCAATACCCAGCCATTCCCCCTCCTACATGGTGATCCCAAAACAAATCCAACTTGACAGCTTGTGATAACTTTCTAGTGAGTTATAATGATGGATTTTAACGTGTCATTTTTATAAATATTAGATGTTATGCTTTTAGTTACGCACACACACACACAGAGGTATTCATTAATAAATAATGAAGGCAACAAGAACACCACTAACAGAACACTAGACACTAAGGTGCTTTGTCATCCTGAGACATTAGTAGTTTTACAGTCCTCCCAGGCCCACTGTGTGTAATTAGCCTGGCTGTCGCCACATCTCTGGGAATGAAAGGGCACCTCACGACCCCAGGGTCATGCGGGATCAAAGGTCACAGTGGAGCCATCATGAAAACTGGTGAGCACACATCAACATGCACACACACTCAGGCATGCACACACACTGAAGCAGGCAGGCACACATTGGCACACACAAATGCAGGCATGCATTTATCTTAAATGCATGCAATGTCTTTAATGTCCTTAGGTGTCACAGTAAAATATGCAAAGCAAATAAAATAAAACGCAACACTGAACTATTTCAAAGATTTTACCGAGTTACAGTTCATATAAGGAAATCAGTCAATTTAAATAAATTCATTAGGCCCTAATCTATGGATTTCACATAACTGGGCAGGGGTGCAGCCACCCACTTAGCAGCCAGGCCCACCCACTGGGGAGCTAGGCCCAGCCAATCAGAATAAGTTTTCCCCCACAAAAGGGCTTTATTACAGACAGAAATACTCCTCAGCATCCCACCACCCCATCTCAGACAATCTCGCAGGTGAAGAAGCCGGATTTGGAGGTCCTGGGCTGGCGTGGTTACACGTGGTCTGCAGTGAGGCCGGTTGGACATACTGCCGAATTCTCTAAAACAACGTTGGAGGCAGCTTATGGTACAGAAATGAACATTCAATTCTCTGGCAATAGCTCTGGTGGACATTCCTGCAGTCAGCGTGCCAATTGCACGCTCCCTCAAAACTTGAGACATCTGAGCCATTGTGTTGTGGGACAAAACACCATTTGAAGTGGCCATTTATTGTCCCCAGCACAAGGTACACCTATGTAACGATCATACTGTTTAATCAGCTTCTTGATATACCACACCTGTCAGGTGGATGGATTATCTTGGCAAAGGAGAAATGCTCACTAACAGGTATGTAAACAAATAATAATATTTTTGTGCATATGGAAAATGTCTGGGAGTTTTTATTTCAGCTCATGAAACATTGGACCAACACTTTACATGTTGCATTTATATTTTTGTTCAGCGTACATGTAGTGAGCATAGATATTGTGGATTTATGTCCATTTGAATGTGTTAAAATGAATTACATTTTTATGATGGTAGTAGGATAAATGTACATCAAGTTTCTGACATTTACATTTTTAGATACTAATAATAAAGGACCAAAATACCTGCAAAAAAATCTAAATTGATAAGTTGATGCAAAAATGTCATTTCAGCCTGTGGTGCCTCGCCTTAATGAAGCTAAGTAAGGCTGTCCTCTCTTTTACTTCATTACTGTAAGGTTGAAGGGTGAATGTGGCCCTTAGGACAGGGTCAAGGAAATGGTAACGGGTCGACTGTGAGTGACATTTCAGATGGAAATGACATAGATTGTGCCACCCACATGCCCCGTGGCATGGCATTGAATGGAGGCAATGTCAGCCTGATCTTATTTAGCTACAAAAGCTGCTGATAAACACCCCACCCCCAATGACACACACACATACACACGCATGCATGCTTGTGTATATGCTTTAACACTTACACGCATGTACACGTGTGCACATACACACACATCTCTGACACACGTGATTGTCAACCTTATCTCACGTCAAGTGACAATTAACAAGACACGCCACCTTCCAGATGTGAATGCGCCATCCAAGCCACAGATCAGGTTCAGCTGCAAAAGGTTTCAGTGAAATACATTCAGTTGTCTCGTCGCGCTCGATGTCGAAGTACTGTTTGACATGGTAATGGCTGAAGGTCAAGCTGTCCTTGTTTGTGTAAAAAAATAGAGAACAGAAATGTGTTTGTAGAACTAGAAAGTCGAAGAAAACTGTGATCACAATGTTCAGAACAAGTGAAGGTGCTTCTTAGTGGTGCTGTCATCGTGAATATAACTATATTTCTAACAAAATGGGAACAAAACAAGCAAAACACTGAATAACAACTGTTGGGGAAGGAATTCACATCCACCTATAACCTCATAATAACAAAAGAGTACAACATCCAATTACCTTATTCATACATGGAGCAACGACCTTTAGCTGTAACATTCAAATGGTCAACTCCAATATCACTCATACCGTAAAAAGTCACCATAAATAGTTTTCCCCCTCTAACAAAAGCTTATCTTGAACTGGGGCTATGTTTGATATGGGATCTGTTCTACATAAGTCATCTGAACTACAACTCCCAAGGAGAACGGAGATCAGATATGGAGGTCAAGCATCAAGGACAGTGAAGCTATTTAAAGGTAACGTTCTCAGTCAACGCAAAACAGAACGCCAATCTATCTTCCCTGTTTGCTATATCTTCGTGCTTCTTGTTTCATCCCTCTCTCTCCTTATCCTGCTATTTTAGGCTTTCCCCTGCTCTCTCTCCCTCTACCCCCCCCCCCCCCCCCACATGCTGAAGAGGCAGCTGTGAGGAAGCAGGGTAATAAAAAGAAGAGCTAATGAAAGGTCGTAAGGGGTCAGCGTGCTCACATACCTTCACCGGACAAGGGGATGAGAGGTCAGCCATTCCAGGGAGACAAACTGTTTAACTTTTTGACTAGAGTGCGTCAAATGTTCGAAAGGTCGCAAGTAAGGGTACAGGGTCATAACCCCTGGGTTAAGATTCCGAGTGCCCTGCGGGTCAGAGATCAGAGAAGGAATGCTGTGTAATGGGGGGTTGGAAGTTTGGTCTCCATCCTCCTTTTCGACGAATGATCGAAGGCTGCAGTGTAAATGAACAGTTGTCTATCCTTGTTTTACCTCAGTCTCACCAACATCACCATTTGGGATATGATGAATTTGTAATTCGAATGAAATATTTCAATAATGTAGACAGTTCATGGGTATATTGCGAGTATCAATATACTGAAATATTTCCAAATCATAAGGAATTTTTCATTGAATTTTAAATTGAAAGGGGAATAGTAAGAAAACTCATTAAAGCTATTTTAGTTTTACATTTCAATAGCGATTTAGTTATCCCCTGAGACGTTAGTTGAAAGCTTAGTTGAGCCTGACAAAATAAAACAATATTCAAAATTCCTCCACTTAACGTCGCAACAAAAATCACACCCGACAGCTTAAAATAATTTTTATTGTGAAATGATTGACATAAACTGTTGATTTGATTCCAAACAAAAATACTTCTCTCAATACCACACACACCAAAGTGTTTTGCAAGTGACAAGATGTGTATTACATCAGTCATAGTGAAGGTGGATTATTGCCAACAATAAGACATTAAACCCATTTCCCCCTGTGTTCTCTTGTGTTTTAACTATATCTGAGACATGTGACAGTTCAGATCTGCTGAAAAGCAGTAGGGGTAACACTGCCATCTTGAGGAGAACATTAAAAACAGACACCAACATGCAGTGTGGTGCAGAGGTACAACTCCCAGTAGAGGGCACTGCAATGGCACCTACCCAGTCCAATTCAACATGATTTCAACCCACTGCTAACAACAGCATTTAAAAATCTATTTGAAATGTAAAGTCCTTTTAGGAAATCATGCTGTATAAGAGGTGACAGCACACACACAAGTTAAGTGTGTAAGTAAAGTTACTTGGGGTAATTGATATACTTGATACACGGTTGAATTCCTAACATCATTTGCTAATTCTCCTGGCCTGCTTATTGGATCTCAACTGTAGTGAATAACTGGATAAAGCTGAAGAGACATGATACATCTGTGTGTTTCCAGTGGACTAGCCACCTCCTCCTCCTCATCCCAGCTGTCCCATTAGATTCATGAATCAAATTAGCTGCAGCAGATGAGTAACACCGATATGATCATTGGCAAAACATCAGATCAGGATTTGACCATGTACTCTAGCAAGTCTATCCATGTCAAACATACTGTACCAGGGATTAGTCTGTTTGAACCAATGGCAGCTAACTGCCGGACAGCAGCCACTGTCAGTCTGCAATGCTCAGAGTGTGGCATTATAGTAATGAATGGGTTTTAATAACTAACCTACCATATGAACTGCACTCCTCAGCTGTATACTAGCCTAATCAGTAGTCACAACAGAAAACATAGTTAATATTGGGTTTATAAATTGGATTTTCATTGCAGTACTGTTCGCTGACCAATTGATGGGTGTATTTTCTTTGTATCTGACATACTACAGTGCATTTGGAAAGTATTCAGACCCCTTAATGACAAAGCAAAAACAGGTTTTTAGAAAGTTTTGCAAATGTATTGAAAAAAAACTGATTCAGACCCTTTACTCTGTACTTTGTTGAAGGCCCTTTGGCAGCGATTACAGCCTTGAGACTTTTTGGGTATGACACTACAAGCTTGGTACATCTGTATTTGATGAGTTTCTCCCATTCTTCTGCAGATCCTCTCAAGCTCTGTCAGGTTGCATGTAGAGCGTTGCTGCAGAGCTGTTTTCAGGTCTCTCCAGAGATGTTAGATCGGGTTCAAGTCCGGGCTCTGGCTGGGCCACTCAAGGACATTCCGAGACTTACCAAAACCACTCCTGCATTGTCTTGGTTGTGTGCTTAGGGTCGTTGTCCTGTTGGAAGGTGAACCTTCGCCCCAAGTCTGAAGTCCTGAGAGCTCTGAAGCAGTTTTGTTTCATGCTCTGTTCATCTTTTCCTCAACCCTGTCTAGTCCCTGCCGCTGAAAAACATCCCCACAGCATGATGCTGCCACCACCATGCTTCACCGTAGAGATTGTGCCAGGTTTCCTCCAGATTTGACGCTTGGCATTCAGGCCAAAGTATTCAACCTTGGTTTTATCAGACCAGAGAATCCTTTAGGTGCCTTTTGGCAAACTCCAGGCGGGCTGTCATATGCCTATTACTGAGGGGTGTCTTCTGTCTAGCCACTCTACCAGAAAGACCTGATTGGTGGAGTGCTGCAGAGTTGGTTGTCCTGGAAAGTTCTCCCATTTCTACAGAGGAACTCTGGAGCTCTGTCAGAGTGATCATCGGATTTTTGGTCACCTCCCTGAAAAGGCCCTTCTCCACCGATTGCTCAGTTTGGCTGGGCGGCCAGCTCTAGGAAGAGTCTTGGTTCCAAACTTCTTCCATTTAAGAATGATGGATGCAACTATGTTCTTGGGGAGCTTCAAAGCTGCGTACATTTTTTGGTACCCTTCCCCAGGTCTGTGCCTCAACACAATCCTGTCTCGGGAGCTCTACGGACAATTCTTTCAATCTCATGGCTTGGTTTTTGCTCTGACATGCACTGTCAACTGTGTGACCTTATATAGACAGGAGTGTGCCTTTCCAAAATCATGTCCAACCAATTGAATTTACCATAGGTGGACTCCAATCAAGTTGTAGAAACATCTCAAGGATGATCAATGGAAACAGGATGCAGGTGAGCTCAATTTTGAGTCTCAAAACAAAGGTTCTGAATACTTATGTAAATAAGGTATCTGTTTTTTATTTTTTATATATTTGCTAATAAAAAACTGAAATACCTTATTTACATAAGTATTCAGACCCTTTGCTATGAGACTCGAAATTGAGCTCAGCTGCATGCTGTTTCCATTGATCATCCTTGAGATGTTTCTACAACTTGTTTGGAGTCCACCTGTGGTGAATTCAGTTGATTGAAAATGATTTGGAAAGGCGCACACCTGTCTAAAAAAACTGTTTTTGCTTTTGCATTATGGGGTATTGTGTGTAGTTTTAGAATCAGGCTGTAACGTAACGTGGAAAAAGTTAAGGGTCTGAATACTTTCCGAATGCACTGTATGTACACTGAGTTAACAAAAACATTAAGAACACCTGCTCTTTCCATGACAGACTGACCAGTTGAATCCAGGTGAAAGCTATGATCCCTTATTTATGTCAATTGTTAAATCCACTTAAACCAGTGTAGATGAAGGGGAAGAGACAGGTTAAAGAAATGTTTTTAAGCCTTGACACAATTGAGAAATGGATTGTGTATGTGTGCCACTCAGAGGGTGAATGGGAAAGACAAAATACTTAAGTGCGTTTGAACGGGGTGTGGTAGTATTTGCCTGGAGCACCAGTGTGTGTTAAGAACTGCTAGGTTTTTTATGCTCAACAGTTTCTCGTGTGTATCAAGAATGGTCCACTACCCAAATCACATTCAGACAACTTGACACAACTGTGGGAAGCATTGGAGTCAACATGAGCCAGCATCACTGTGCAACGCTTTCGACATCTTGTAGAAATGTTACGATTAATCCAATAACATTATCATGTTATTATTAACATTATCATATACCACGCAATAGACAGCATATCTTACAGTATCTTGCCGTGCAGTGAGCAAAGCTGCTGCTATGTGTGTCGGAGTGAGAGTGATGACAACGGAGTTTGAGTCTTGCTCCAGCACACTAATCTAAATCCTGCCCCCCCAGGCAGAAGGAGCCTAGCGTGAAGGCCACAACACACAGACAGACATGCAACGCTCAGCTGAAGGAGTCATACACAGCTCCAATGGATTTACAAGCGATACGGCTATCTCTCTGAACCCTGACAAATGCATGCATTTTACATGAGTGGAAAAAGGTGACATAAGGTATATAACTGCTACATCACACATTACATTAGCCCGCTTAGCTTAAGACTAGGTACTAGTTCGGTGAGCTACTGCAAGTCTCCAGGTCTCAAGCGACTTCCCAGCAAACCAAAAGTGGTTCTGTGAAAGTACTCGTTCTTTAGATGATATAAAACATTCACCTGATGTTGCAAAACTGTTTTCAAGAACACGTTTAATCTGTTCTATATTAAAACAATTTCATGATATCCAATTGGTAGTTACAGTCTTGTCCAATTGCTGAAACACCCGTACGGACTCGGGCTTCTTGACACATGCTTGCTTATCCTGGAAGCCAGCCGCAGCAATGTGTCGGAGGAAACACCATACAGCTGGTGAACGAAGTCAGCGTGCATGCGCCCAGCGCCACAAGGTAGCTAGGGCGCGATGGGACAAGAACATCCCAGCCAGCCAAACCGTCCCCTAACCAGGACGACGCTGGGCCAATTGTGCGCCGCGTCATGGGTCTCCCGGTCACGGGTGGCTGCGACAGCCCGGGATCAAACCTGGATCTGTAGTGACGCCTCTAGCACTTCAATGTAGTAGACTGCTGCGCCACTCGGGAGGCCCCTAATCTGTTATTTAAAGACTCCCAGAATGTTTCATTAGGTTGTGGGAATAATCTGGTGGGAAAATCGTGGGAACATCACAAAATAAACTGCCAAGTTGTGCAGACAATTCTACAATGTTTATTTTAGGGTGCACAAAACAGTAGCCTGATGTTACAAGAACACTTGTCATCTGTTCTTGAAAAGGTTCCAGTATGTTTCATTAAGTTGTGAGATCCGTCTGGTGAGAACATTGTGAGATATCACAAACGATATGTTCCCAGAACACAAAAACTGTCAAGTTGTGCAGATGATTCTACAATGTTTCTTTTAGGGTGCAAAAACATTCACCTGATGTTTCAAGAACGTTCCCAGAAGCCATTGTGTCTGTTCTTTAAAGTTTCCCAGAACATTTAATTAGGTTGTGGGAACAGTGTGGGTACATGACAAGTGATAGTTTCCCAAAACACAAAATATGCTCAGTTTTGATGACATTCACGCAATGTTTAAGTTAGTTTGCAAAGGACATTCATATAATGTCATCCCCCTCTTCAAAGGGGGAGACACTCTAGACCCAAACTGTTATAGATCTATATCCATCCTGCCCTGCCTTTCTAAAATCTTCAAAAGCCAAGTTAATAAACAGATCACCGACCATTTCGAATCCCACCGTACCTTCTCCACTATGCAATCTGGTTTCCGAGCTGGTCATGGCTCAGCAATGCTCAAGGTCCTAAACGATATCATAACCGCCATCGATAAAAAACAGTACTGTGCAGCCATCTTCATCGACCTGGCCAAGGCTTTCGACTCTGTCAATCACTGCATTCTTATCGGCAGACTAAATAGCCTTGGCTTCTCAAATGACTGCCTCGCCTGGTTCACCAACTACTTCTCAGACAGAGTTCAGTGTGTCAAATCGGAGGACATGTTGTCCGGACCTCTGTCAGTCTCTATGGGGACGACACAGGGTTCAATTCTCGGGCCGACTCTTTTCTCTGTATAGATCAATGATGTCCCTCTTGCTGCTGGTGATTCTCTGATCCACCTCTACGCAGACGACACCATTCTGTACACATCTGGCCCTTCTTTTGACATTGTGCTAACAAACCTCCAAACGAGCTTCATCGCCACACAACACTTCTTCCGTGGCCTGCAACTGCTTTTAAATGCTAGTAAAACTAAGTGCATGCTCTTCAACCGATTGCTGACCGCACCCTCCAGTCCGACTAGCATCACTACTCTGGACGGTTCTGACTTAGAATATGTGGACAACTACAAATACCTAGGTGTCTGGCTGGACTGTAAACTCTCCTTCCAGACTTAAGCATCTCCAATCCAAAATTACATCTAGAATCGACTTCCTACTTCGCAACAAAGGTTCCTTCACTCATGCTGCCAAACATACCCTCGTAAAACTGATTATCCTACCGATCCTCTACTCAGCAAGCTGGATGTAGTCTATCATAGTGTCATCCGTTTTATCACCAAAGCCCCATATACGACCCACCACTGCAACCTGTCTGCTCTCGTTGGCTGGCCCTCACTACATATCCGTTGCCAAACCCACTGGCTCCAGGTCATCTGTATGTCTTTGCTAAGAAAAGCTCTGCCTTATCTCAGCTCAGTGGTCACCATAGCAACACCCACCCATAGCATGCGCTCCAGCAGGTATATTTCACTGGTCATCCCCAAAGCCAACACTTCCTTTGGCCGCCTTTCCTTCCAGTTCTCTGCTGCCAATGACTGGAACGAATTGCAAAAATCTCTGAAGCTGGAGTCTTATACAGTATCTCCCTCTCTTATTTTAAGCATCAGCTGTCAGAGCAGCTTACCTATCACTGTACCTGTACACAGCCAATCTGTTAATAGCACACCCAACTACCTCATCCCCATATTATTACTTACCCTCTTGCTCTTTTGCACCCCAGTATCTATACTTGCACATCATTGTCTGCACATCTATCACTCAAGTATTAATGCTAAATTGAAATTATTTTCACCTCTATGGCCTATTTATTGCCTACCTCCTTACTCTTCTACATTTGCACACACTTGTTCTCAACTGGCCTACCTGGTTAAATAAAGGTGAAATAAAAAAAATACTAAATGTTGTAAAAATGTTGACAGAACACCTGGTCTAAGTTCTTTAAAGGTTCCCATAACATTTAGTTATGTTATGGGAGTTTAGGATGTTACAATAATATTATTATGATATTCACATAGGTTGCACAGAACATTCCCACAATGTTGCACAATGTTCCACAATATCCAAAATAGTCTGTATTTATGTTGTAGATAGCCTGCATTCATGTTCACGCAATATACAATTAACCTTGTCTTGGAGATCCTCAGAACATCTCAAAAACATTTAGTTAATGTTATATTTAAGTTTGACAGACTGTTACTACAACATTCTCAGCATAGAAATGTGTATCTCCATAAAGCATACTCTACCAAAAGAGAAGATGTCTTTATTTCATCCAGATTTATACATCCAGTCAGAAATGCAAATTTAGACTAACTGTAAAATGTTTTAACATTGTGTAAAAGATAGACTGTTAAAAAACACACCTAATATAATTCCAACTTTGAGACACTTGATATGGTCGCCCGTCTTATTTTTCATTATCTGAAAAGTACCTTGTAAATACAGGCCCAGAAGTATGCAGCGTATAAAGACGATGGTTGAGTGATGGTGAATAACCCACTTACCAGTATTTCCCTGGGTTAGTTATGTAGAAGGCTAAAAAAGAAGCATGGAATTCCTGATGTTACAGCCTGAATTTAAAATTGATTAAAATGTGATTTTGTGTCAAACCGCAGAACATGTGGCAAGGAAATTAACTTTTTGTCCGAAATACAAATCTTTATGCTTCGGGCAAATCCAACACAACACATCACTGAATGCCACTCTTCATATTTTCAAGCATGGTGGTGGCCGCATCATGTTATGGGTATGCTTGTGTCGTGACGTTGTATTAGTTAATGTGATGACAGTTGTTCATCGAATGATTAAAGTTGCTATTTGCGTGATTAACTGAATCAAGCAATTATTAACTCATTAACCTGGGGCACCATGGGAAAACTAGTTTTTATTGAGTTTCTATTTCCCAAATTAACTAAAGAATATCAGAATATCGATTTTACAACAGCCTCTAATTAACCAGTTGCCTCTACCAATCTCGTTCTGAACGTCGTATAGCCCGTGAATATGCACGGACCCGGGTCTCACCAATGAGTTCGTACCACACCAATCTTAGTTGAATATTTATTTACTCAAAAGCTAAAATGATGATAAAAGATACACATAGACAAAACACATGATAGGCTATTGATTAGAACTTAGTATAACGGGCCAACACACTATGGCGCGTTACCCACAATGGGGATTTCAAAAGAGAGAGGAAAAAGAAAGTACACAAGAGAAATATACATTTGGGTGAATTTGTCAGCTATGCTATGCTAACCCTAGCCTCGCCCCAAACTGCCACTCTTATGGGTCAGAACAATAATGATGTAATTACGTGGGGATGATCTCCGAGGATTCTCTGCGTAGGCCTTCAGGCTGCTCGATGACGCACTACTCCGGCGCACCTCTCTGGTCGTCCTCCCGATGTCAGTGTCCTTTTGGCTTAAGAGTCTGTTCCCTCACCCTTTGCTCTGGAAGGGGTCTTCTGAAGACAGACAGCTCTGTACCTCAGAGCTCACAGTATAGGAATGAAACCCTTTAGATACCACGATTCGATGCGAGATAAAGGCTAGATGGTTCGACTTGAATTCACCCGCTTAGACACAGCTACTCATCCATAGCTTGGGTAGAAAAGGATTTCTTTGTCTTCAAACTTGCGTTGCATTCTGGGTTCGTTGACTTTTTAGACCTTGCTGCAGCTTGGGTCACGTAGTCTCCGCCTTTAGGGAAATTCTCTGGGCGTACCAAGTTAATGAGGCAAGGTCTAGATTTGATTCAAATCCAATTTTAGACAACTAACTTAACATTTCATCTTCCCCAAAACATTCTCTTTGATTTTGATATTTTCCATACAACGTACAATGTATAAACATCAAACATATACTAGGAAAACTCTTCACATTACAATGTTTTTGTAATAATGTAATCTATTAACCTTTAATAACAAAACAAAAATGACATACATTTTCATATTCCATCTATCGTCATGACCACCATTGTGGCTGACGGAAACCATTGTTCCAAAGTCCCTTTATTTCATGTTTAATGTTCTGAGGCTGGTTCTCCATAGTAACAGGGCAAAGGAATTTGTCTGAGGCCAAGGATTCACCAGCGGACCGAGGGGTCATAAAACCCCCCACATCTTCAGACCCTTAGATCTCTCCTCCTCTGTTGGGGTTGAGAGATAATCTGTAGGGTTGTGGTCTCCTGTAACCTGACCTGGTCAGGACAGTCATGACACTTGTCATCGGCAAGGGAGTTTTTTTAAGGATAGAAATAAACAGAATAGAGCTAAGCACAGGCAAAATCAGACAGAAAAATTCACCTTTCAGCAGGACAATAACATAAAACACAAGGCCAAATATACACTGAAGTTGCTTACCAAGACGAAATGTAATGTTCCTGAATGGCCTAGTTACAGTTTTGACTTAAATAGGCTTGAAAATCTATGGAGAAACTTGAAAATGGCTGTCTAGCAATGATTAGCAAACAACTTGACATAGCTTGAAGAATTTTTTCAAGAATAATGTGAAAATATTGTAAAATCCAGGTGTGCAAAGCTCTTAGAGACTTACTGTACCCAGAAAGACTCACAGCTGTAATCACTGCCAAAGGTGATTCTAACATGTATTGACTCAGGGGTGTTAATACCAATGTAGATGAGATATTTCTGTATTTCATTTTCAATACGTTTGCAAAAATGTATAAAAACATGTTTTCACTTTGTCATTATCGGGTATTGTGTGGAGATGGGTGAGAGAGAAAAACATATTTAATCCATTTCTAATTCAGGCTGTAACACAACAATATCTGGAAAAGGTCAACGGGTATGAATACTTTCTGAAGGCACTGTAGTTTAATGTTCTGGGAACCTTTAAAGAACTCAGAAAGGCTGTTCTATCAAAATTATTGCAACATCAAAGGAATGTTTTGTGCATCCTGATTGTGAATGTTTCTGAATGTCATTCCAAGGATATTTCATTTAAGAGATAAAACAAATCAAATAAAAATGTTCATTATCAAACACATTATTGGTATGTTTTTGTGATGTTATCATCCAAATGTTAGAACAAAACCCTATCTAGAACTTAATGGGAATCTTAGCTAATGTTCTGGGAATGTTCCCGTTTTGCTGGGTTATCATACATATACAGTGAGTGTACAAAATATTAAGGACACCATCCTAATATTGAGTTGCACCCCCCTTTTTTCCATCAGGACAGCCTCAATTCGTTGGGGCATGAACTCTACCAGGTGTTGAAAGCATTCTACAGGGAAGCTGGCCTACAGTATGTTGACTCCGTTGCTTCCCACAGTTGTGTCAAGTTGGCTGAATGTCCTTTGGATGGTGGACCATTCTTGATACACACGGGAAACTGTTGAGCTTGAAAAATGCAGCAGCGCTGCAGTTCTTGACACAAACCGGGGAGCCTGGAGCCTACTACCTCACCCCGTTCAAACGCTCTTAAATCTTTTGTCTTGCCCATTCACCTTCTGAATGGCACATATACACAATCCATGTCTCAAGGCTTAGAAATCCTTCTTTAACCCTTCATCTACACTGATTGAAGCGGATTTAACAAGTGACATCAATAAGGGATCATAGCTTTCACCTGGATTCACCTGGTCAGCCTATGTCAAGGAAATAGCAGGTGTCCTTAATGTTTGGTACACTCAGTGTATGTGTTATCAGTGCTGACAGCAAGACATGTTGTTTTAAATATTTCAGACCTAATTCTGTTGCAGTGACCCTGTCATAGCCAGATGGAAAATGGTGTTACTGTCTGGATTAAAGACAAAGGGGTGAGTGATGAGTAGATGAGAGTAGATGCCCTGTAAACAAATACAGCAGACAACATATACTGTACACCAATTCCCTTGCCTGAGAAGACAGTGACTTGAGGCAGATATGGACAAGAGAATAGGAGGGACGCGGAACAGAAATTCAATACACATGTGCCCAAGAATAGAGAAATGTGCTGAAGTTGTTAGTGATGGAGTAGAAGTACAGTAGAGGACAGGGAGAGGAAGGATTCACAGAGGATTAACCCTGCGCCTCACATCAATAATAATAAAAATAATGTTATTTTTCTGAGGGCAATCCTCTACGGAACCTCTGCTTAGAGTAAATGGGCCATACAGCCTAGTGAAAACAGATATATATATATATATATGTGTCATATCTGTCCTTGGAATGGAGAAATAATATCACTTTAATGCTGACAATTCTATTTAGAGATTGACAGGATTTGTTTAAGAAAGATGTGGACAGTTTATCTGTTTATCTGAGTGGATTGAAAATGGTGGTATCATATCTTATGCGTTTAGTCTTTTGTGTTGTCGTTTCGTTTTATATTCAGAGTAGTGCATGACATGTCTGCTGTGTGTGTCTGCTAACATTGTCCACTATAACTATTGAACAACTGAAATCTAAACATGAAGAATTAACATCAGGGTTTATAAGAGATTATACAAAAGATGGTTTTAATGTCTCGGTTTGCCCAGTCGCATACACATACCAATTAACTTTACATGTAAAAAATGTTTAGCATGTTTAGCAGGCCTGCAATGTTTGGGTGGGGAAAATATTTTCTTGATTATTTAAATGTTTTGTGCCCTCAAGAAGGGTATAATATTGCAACAAATGTAAATACTGTATTTTTTTCTATAAATTGTAAAATATAATTTATGAATAAAATAACTTTGCTAAGTGTTCACTCAGGAATATTAGAATTGTTTTAATTGGCAAAAGTAACCATCTTAACACCTTCACTTATATCACTAAAGCCTGACTAAAAGATCACAACCCCATCAAGTCAAAATCCCAGTAATGACAAAAACATCCCATAACAAAAGCGGCGTGAGCTGCAGCACTGTTTGTTGTGTGCAGTTAGCCAGCCTGAGCCAGCGCCTGCCTGCTGAGAGTGTGATTATGGGTGGCCTGCCTGGTCCAGGCCGGCCTGCCTGTTTGTGAGGGCTGTCTTGGACAGTAATGGTTCACTGCTTCTATTGGATTATGAGAGGGATTTTAAACTGGTACTAAGCCGCAGGGCTGTAGACAGCCTGCGGAGCGCAGGAGCTGTGTGTTTGGGCATGTGTATATAGGGGTGTGTGTTTGTGGGTGTGTGTGTGCATGTGTGTGTTCTGGAGTCCCCAGCAGTCAGCTTGTCTCTACTGTTTTCCATTGTCTGTGGCCAGAGGTGGAGAGAGGCACAGCATCTGAAATATGAACCTATTCTGCTTCTCTCTGGTAAGACACACGCTTGCTTTAATGAACCTTCTCTTCCTTGTATTTTGTATGATTTTTTTGGTGTCTCAAAAACTCTTACATCTCAGACAGGGTTGTGGATGTTTACTTCCTGAATTGAATGAATTCAAATGGAATTGACCACATCGCCAGGACAGACTGTCTTGTCTCAGCGTTCCCTGTCCAGTCCCTCTCATAATCTGGCAGATTGCTCAGTCAGGGAAAGGATAGGTAGCACAGAGATGTTATTGCTGTTGACAGGGATCTGACATGGACTCTCTCAGAAGGAGACATAAAGGAGATTGAGCTTTCAGTTGTACTATGCTTTAGAAAGTTATCAAAAGACATTTGTGTATTGTAGTTGTTGGTCACGTCTGGTTTTAGAGCTGACAGATCATTTTAATAGGAGGATTAAATGTTCTGAATTGATGAAGCGGCAAATGTTTTATTAATTGGTCCTAAAATACAATGTTTCTTTGACAAAGTAGGTTTCTCTTCAAATACATACTTTTATAGAGGTTGACAAAGAGTCAAGAACTTAACATTTCCTTTGTAATGTAACTTGAACTTTGAAGAAAAGTTTAAAATAGTATTATTTGAATACTGTTGACATAGGGGGGTTATGAAAGTGGTTAGGACACAGTTAGAGAGTCCATTTCCCCCATACACATCCTGGATGAGTCTCCAAAAACTGGTTAGCAACCTGTGACAATAGCCCACATTTAAGAAAAAGAAAAAAGCATGACTTGTTTTTATAGAATGGACATTAGATGTCAAATTTAAAATACCTTTAAAAATAAGAAAAAGTTCATGTTTTTTGCATAAATATTTTTAGCCTGTTTGGGATTACTGGGTGAATGTGGTCGACATGGAGCTCCATAGAACAGATCACGGCTCACTAGGTTATGTAGAGAGGAACATGTCCTATTCATGGATTAGGCCAAAGTAATCACCCCAGAGTCAACATTTAATCCCCCATGCTCACTGTGTAAAGTGTCAATGCAGCTACTTCATTTGTTGTTGGCATGTTATGTACACTTCAGGTCTGACTGTAACCTAAGGTAGGATTTAAGACACAGGTAACTAGGTTGGTTTAGCACACCATAGGGATTCATAACAGACTTTAGGGGTTTCCGAGACTAACCAACCCCGAATATGAATACAAAAATTATAGTACTAGAGCAGTGCTCAAACACACTCAAGGGTCAAAGGTCAGAAGGACTGTGTCTTACTGTGTGTCATACTATAATCAGATGTATTTTATCAAGTCTCCTAACCTGACCTGGCTAACCGCATTCCCCCTGATTGGAAGAATCCAGCATGTCATTCCTATCTAAATAACACGTATAGAACTTGCAACTAGACAGTGAACTTGGTGAAATGGTGTGTTAAGATCAGAAAGAAAAAGTGTGGCACTGCAACTTAAAGATTTGACTGTTTTCATCATCATCATGCTTATGACAACCACAGTAACAAGTCACGGAACTTGGCAACAAAAAAATGAACATTATATATTTTTTTACATTAATATCACTAACAACAGATATAACGAATTCTGCGCAAGGGATCTGTGGAAAAAAAATTAGAGGGTGTAAGACAATACAATACAATACAACATAATGAAATATAATTAATCTATAATGTATCTTCGTAACCCTGTGCAACATGGGCCTGGGAGGCTCACAGGGATATTGGTATCCATAGTACTCCATTATACATTTTTCAACTTAATACTTCTTGTGTTACCCCAAACAGTTTAATTTACTTTCTGTTTTACATAAATACACTGTAATTTAAGCTTTAAAATGGCAAAATGATCTCCCTGTCTCATGGCAAAATGTGTAGAATCGCAGGATATAATCTTTAAATATGAAACAACAAAAAGTCTCTCTGCAAAATCTCTCTCTGATGCAAAGAGGTGGGCCTTTAAAATATTACTTCCCAAGGCCCGAATCTTGGTTTGTTCGGTCATGCACTGCCGAAGTCATAGTAAACCTATGAGGGGGTCCATGATGAATTTGCTATCACAAAAGACGTCCTCGACTCCCAAAAGTTTAAGAATCCCTGCTGTAAACCACAGCATTCAGTGTGTTTATACTGTTTTATGTCTTTCCTGTCCCTGATCATGTTGCTCTCTTTCCTCTGGTCTAGGAGGGCTCGACGGACAGCCTGTATGAGCCTGCTCTCAACAAACACCCAGTCATCCAAGAACACAGTTGTAGAGTTCCCAGTCGACACAACAGCCGACATAGCAGCCCTGCTCTGAGGGACAGGGCTAAGTGGAGAGGCTCAGATCCATGTATACCCACAGTGAGTTCTACCAAATATTTAACAAAATATCAATACACTAACTAATGTACTCCCTAACCCTAGAAAATTGTTGCACATCAACACTGTTGCAGTTTCTAGATTGAGCATATATACAGTGCCTTGCGAAAGTATTCGGCACCCTTGAACTTTGCGACCTTTTGCCACATTTCAGGCTTCAAACATAAAGATATAAAACTGTATTTTTTTGTGAAGAATCAACAACAAGTGGGACACAATCATGAAGTGGAAGGACATTTATTGGATATTTCAAACTTTTTTAACAAATCAAAAACTGAAAAATTGGGCGTGCAAAATTATTCAGCCCCTTTACTTTCAGTGCAGCAAACTCTCTCCAGAAGTTCAGTGAGGATCTCTGAATGATCCAATGTTGACCTAAATGACTAATGATGATAAATACAATCCACCTGTGTGTAATCAAGTCTCCGTATAAATGCACCTGCACTGTGATAGTCTCAGAGGTCCGTCAAAAGCGCAGAGAGCATCATGAAGAACAAGGAACACACCAGGCAGGTCCGAGATACTGTTGTGAAGAAGTTTAAAGCCGGATTTGGATACAAAAAGATTTCCCAAGCTTTAAACATCCCAAGGAGCACTGTGCAAGCGATAATATTGAAATGGAAGGAGTATCAGACCACTGCAAATCTACCAAGACCTGGCCGTCCCTCTAAACTTTCAGCTCATACAAGGAGAAGACTGATCAGAGATGCAGCCAAGAGGCCCATGATCACTCTGGATGAACTGCAGAGATCTACAGCTGAGGTGGGAGACTCTGTCCATAGGACAACAATCAGTCGTATATTGCACAAATCTGGCCTTTATGGAAGAGTGGCAAGAAGAAAGCCATTTCTTAAAGATATCCATAAAAAGTGTTGTTTAAAGTTTGCCACAAGCCACCTGGGAGACACACCAAACATGTGGAAGAAGGTGCTCTGGTCAGATGAAACCAAAATTGAACTTTTTGGCAATAATGCAAAATGTTATGTTTGGCGTAAAAGCAACACAGCTCATCACCCTGAACACACCATCCACCCTGTCAAACATGGTGGTGGCATCATGGTTTGGGCCTGCTTTTCTTCAGCAGGGACAGGGAAGATGGTTAAAATTGATGGGAAGATGGATGGAGCCAAATACAGGACCATTCTGGAAGAAAACCTGATGGAGTCTGCAAAAGACCTGAGACTGGGACGGAGATTTGTCTTCCAACAAGACAATGATCCAAAACATAAAGCAAAATCTACAATGGAATGGTTCAAAAATAAACATATCCAGGTGTTAGAATGGCCAAGTCAAAGTCCAGACCCGAATCCAATCGAGAATCTGTGGAAAGAACTGAAAACTGCTGTTCACAAATGCTCTTCATCCAACCTCACTGAGCTCGAGCTGTTTTGCAAGGAGGAATGGGAAAACATTTCAGTCTCTCAATGTGCAATCTGATAGAGACATACCCCAAGCGACTTACAGCTGTAATCGCAGCAAAAGGTACAAAGTATTAACTTAAGGGGGCTGAATAATTTTGCACGCCCAATTTTTCAGTTTTTGATTTGTTAAAAAAGTTTGAAATATCCAATAAATGTCGTTCCACTTCATGATTGTGTCCCACTTGTTGTTGATTCTTCACAAAAAAATACAGTTTTATATCTTTATGTTTGAAGCCTGAAATGTGGCAAAAGGTCGCAAAGTTCAAGGGGGCCGAAAACTTTCGCAAGGCACTGTAGATAATCTATAGGTGACTATCCAGATAAAGCAGGACCTAAAGTAGACCTCATATCAGGCCAACAGCTTCCAACACACTGACGTTAGTCTCCAACAATAACAAACCAGTCAGACATTGCTGGTGACCTGTGACTGCAATCTGCTGCTGAAACTTCAGGTCATTGGATGGGTGCCTGAAGACCAACTTTTCTGTGTAAGCCTATATCAATCTCTAAGTTTAATCAGGGTATTTGGAGATGGCCTACTTGTGCAATACATTATGTGTGCCAGTTCAATGCAGTGTTACATTACATTTATTTTCTTCCCAGGAGCTGTCCGAGGCTCACAAATCCCATTTGAAAAAGAAGAAGAGAAGGTATGGAAGTTTGTATTGTTTACGGCTTTCAGTCAATAAATGCTTTGGTTAAAGAACGAGTGAGGGGTTTAGTTAACCCCTGAAATGGATACTAAGGGGTGCTGCTTACTGTATACCTCCAGGAGATGATGAGTTAATCAGGAGTTCTCAGCAGGTCCACCGTTAATGTTCCTGTCCTTTCATGGTGGCCTTCACTCTCTAAGCCTCCAGGGAGCTGTCTGTTTGGACCTTGGTCCATTGCTCAAGTCCATTAGAGGGCACCTATTCCATAATTTTCACATCGGAACAAGGCCATAGTTCATAGTCTGGTTTGACCGAGGATTGGATTTTTTTTAAATGACCCAATAGAGGTTGAAGTTCAAGGGTGTTCCTAGGGATGTAATGTAATGTTAATTCAAGCAGAAACGCACTGAAAGCTGAAGACTTTTTCTATATATTTGACAAATTACAAGCAGTCTACCTGATCTCCTTCACTTAATTCTACTGTAGTAAACAATTAAAGATTGAACTCTTTTCTTAAAGATGTACTTCTCTCCAAAGATCCACAAACAAATTGGCAAGCCCAGTCCATTTACTGACGTAGGTGGAACATAAAACATGTTTACAGTTGTAAACATGGAGCCTATAGCTAGCCTGTGGTTGTGTTTAACTCTGATATTAGATCAATGGTGTGTATTAGGTGTTAAGGTGCAATTTCACGAGAGTTGGGTGGGATTAGGATTAGATTAATTGGGATAAGAGTTGGGATATATAATATTCTTTCTCGTTTACATTTATTGCATGTACTCACCTATTGTAAGTCTAAAATGTAAGATAAAATATTTCACAGAATGTTGTTGGAAATACAGTACCTTGGATTTGGATTTCCCAGAATTTTTATTTAGGCTAGTGGTTTACAGAATGACACAGACCCAAACTGTTAAAAAAAAAATGCTATTGCATGCAAGGAGATGGGTCAAAATGTAGAATTGTACTGTGGAAATGACTTGTGTAATTTTTGATTGCGAGTGAATCAAACAGTTGTGTTATGACAAATCTTATCAAGCACTTCATTGTTGTTGAAAGATAAAATCCAGTTAGTATTGTGTGTTTCATGTGTTCATATTGCAACCACAGCACCAGACTTCTCCTGAGGTGTTGTTAGAGCCATAATATGTCATCATCATAGACCGTTAGTGACATTTAACTAATATGGTTAAACAACAACATTCTGACAAAATGTCTGCGTATTGAGTGAATGCTCTGCTGGAGACAACTTGTAGAGACAACCTCAACATTGACCGGAATCTATTTTCATTTGTCATTTCAGATCACATGTACCAACAACGTCAACATCGGACAATGAAGCCATAGGTTAGTACAACAAAAATGATTGCAATACACTGACGTACTCAGACATGTTTGAGTGAGCGTAAAATCACAGGCTTCTTACTAACTTTGCTTTGATCCTGCTCTCCAATTTATTTGGAGCTGTATAGTGTGCACCCAATGCTGCACTCAGTATTAGTAACCTACTTGGCCGTAGTAACCTACTGGCTTCTGTACTCTATTTGATTTCACTTGGCTCCCTCTTAGCCTTGCAGCCACTAATATAGTGGCCTCTGTTTTCTTCCCCTGACCCCTCTATTGCAGATAAGACAGACACTAATGTCTACTGGCAGTCACTCAGAGAGAAGCAAGATTTTGTTCACATCAAGAATAATCACAAAGAAGGTAAACGGCCAGAAACATATGTCAGCCAAAGAACATAAACCCCATGTTTCATTTAGGGTATGCTTGCTAAGGCCCGAGAAAGACACTATGTGTGTGAGACAGACTTGTAGGATTTAGTTAATGATGACAGATACAGACAGACCTACTGATGCTCCCCATGCTTTTCCAAAGTCAGTGAGGAAGGAAAAAACCTATCGCAGTGTTTTATGATGAGGGATTATGTTGAATGGGACAGCTGAATGAGAGCAATGAGAGGGTGTCTGTTGGCTGTAAAAAAACTAACTGAGGCTGAGACAAATGGCCCAGACGGTTTCCTTTGGATTCTGGTTCATGAGGCATAGTTACAGTAGGTAACCCTACACCTGCAAATCTCCAACCAAACAAGTCAAGATTGTGGTGTGTGTGTGTGTGTGTGTGTGTGTGTGTGTGTGTGTGTGTGTGTGTGTGTGTGTGTGTGTGTGTGTGTGTGTGTGTGTGTGTGTGTGTGTGTGTGTGTGTGTGTGTGTGTGTGTGTGTGTGTGGGGGGGGGGGGTGTGTGTGGGTGTCTGTTGGCTGTAAAAAACTAACTGAGGCTGAGACAAATGGCCCAGACGGTTTCCTTTGGATTCTGGTTCATGAGGCATAGTTACAGTAGGTAACCCTACACCTGCAAATCTACAACCAAACAAGTCAAGATTGTGGTGTGTGTGTGTGTGTGTGTGTGTGTGTGTGTGTGTGTGTGTGTGTGTGTGTGTGTGTGTGTGTGTGTGTGTGTGTGTGTGTGTGGTACTGACAACAACCTACTGAGTACCAGAAAAGTGGTCTAACCTTGCATTCTTGCCTGTGGTTCCTCAGAGATGGGTCAAGGTCCTTGTCAGAGAAGCGTGCTGGCGGTAGAGGACAGAGTGGAACAGCTGAACTCTGAAAGAAGAGAAAAAGAGCCCACAACTCAGGTAATACTATACATATCATCATCATCATCATCCTCATCATCATCATCATCAACCTCATCAACTGTTTGACAAAAGATCAATTGTAGGCTAGCACGATACCACAAATTCGATTAGAGATATTGGATTTTACTTTTCAAATGACAAAGGCAACTGGATAAACACTTTTCCCCTGAAATGAGCAGCATTGGCTTAATTTACCCAAACAGGTGAGCTCAAATCACCTGGCCTTGCTCATTTCATCAGTGAGGGATATATGGTACACATGCAATATTCTCTAAAAGTCACATTTTGAATTTCCGACAGGCTTTTTCTTCCCTCTAATGCCCTCCCAATCACACATAAATCTCTAAAACGTATTGGCCTTGTTTTTCACTTTCTGTTTGAGATATAATCACTTCCTGATTGAAATGCTCGATCATTTTACTAATGAATTCCCCAGACACAGCTTTTTGGTTGTGTAAACATTTTGAGTAATCTTGAAATACAGAGAAAGCAACCTACAGTCCCTCGATAATTAGCACCATAGCCTACATTAGGCCTACTACAGCTGCAAATATTTAAGGACTTGGTGATGGTTGTGGTGAAGTCCACCCTAGGCTCCTATCCTCTTACCACAAATGTGTTCTTTGTCTCCCGCCAATTCGGGTGCATTAATTGTTTTATTAAAGGTGAATTATCTGTTTATCAATTCCTGCGATTGCCGCTAAATTTACCGTTAATTCCCGCCATTTCTCAATAATCTAGAACGATAGTGTTCGGATAACTTATTATTATTCACGGAATGTATTATCAGTAGGCCCATCACATTCATTTATTTAGTCTCATTCTTGGAGCGGACCCGTTTCCAGAGCTCACAAACCACGATACACTTGTGAGAAATACGTTTTGGAATATTTCATTTCATTTAAGACTTTTCTGTCAATTTCCAATTTTATTTGGAGAGCTCCATGTTTGTTTGCATGTGTCTGGTTCCTCCATCCTGCCAAAATGTTCAGTGATCACACATAGAAATACACACGCATGTCACGTTTGGGAGTCAGTAGGTCTATTGTGAGTTGAGATACATTTGGGAATAGAGATCAATTTGTGAACAGTC
The DNA here is from genome assembly GCF_057628025.1 of Oncorhynchus mykiss. NCBI lineage: Eukaryota > Metazoa > Chordata > Actinopteri > Salmoniformes > Salmonidae > Oncorhynchus > Oncorhynchus mykiss. Next base: position 33,692,122 of record NC_143031.1, read on the forward strand.
ATGAAATAGTATGATTAAGTCTGATTTAGATGAATTTACCAACGTAATGCATGATATATAAATAGCCTTTTATGTAGTGCCATGTTGAACATTAGGCCTAACCCTGGTTTTCACTAAAAGCATTGAGGATATAAGTAACTCATTAAACTTGTATTGTTATTTTGTTTATGCAGGGGGTGAACTTCGAGGCCTGGAACCCAAACTATGAGCCCCCTGACAGCCATCAGCAGAACATGGTGAGTGTTATTGTCAGCAGGGGCAGCCAGAGACCTCGTGCCCATTGAATGGTGTATGGTGGTGTACTGATGGTGTACCTTAATACATTTTCAGTATTTATCTGAAAGATATACACAATAAATACAATAAATACTCTCTTGTTTCATGCAGTGCTAAATACTGACCGTATGCTACAATAGACGACACAGTAATTGTAGATTGAGAGAAGAACAATGCACTATGGCATTAGCACAATCTCCTGTGGGACAAGCAGGCAGCAATCACTTTAGCAGCACAGTGATAATTATTAGTAATGCAGTGCAGATGGCAGAGCATGGAAATGGTAATCCCTCACCCACATGGCCCCTGAGCTGCACACAGATCGGTCTCTCTGTGTTAGTGTGTTTGTCTGGATGTGGCACGCGGATCGGTCTGTGTGTGTTAGTGTGTTAGTCTGGATGTGGCACGCGGATCCTTGTCTGTGTCAGGACATGTGCCTTTATGTTTGTTTGTGAGACCAGAAAGGATGTAGCAAGCCCTCTCTGTGCTTCTTTCTCTACATATAGTATACCCAGCAAACCGGCAAGGGGAATGTGAGCACACATGGGTTATTACATGTTGTGTCCGTTTATATGGTTCTTCTGTATTTGGTTCTATCTATTTGAGATTTTGGCACAAAAACCATTGCTGTAGCTGGCATATGTGTATTTATTGGGCTCCCGAGTGGCGCAGCGGTCTAAGGCATTGCGTCTCAGTGCTAGAGGCGTCACTACAGACACCCTGGTTCGAATCCAGGCTGTATCACAACCGGCTGTGATTGGGAGTCCCATTGGGTTGCGCACAATTGGCCCGGTTTGGTCGGTGTATGCTGTCATTTTTAATAAGAATTTGTTCTTAAAACTGACTTGCCTAGTTAAATAAAGGTTACATTTAAAAAAAATATTGAGTGAAATGTACCTTTGCATTTTATTTTGGTGAGGTTTAAAAATGTCCGGTCCATCCATTCCCTCATCCCGCCAGTTGAATTACAACTAATAGATCAACCAACGTCCTCAGGTCTCTGGGAAGGCACCATGTGGTACAGTTAGACCTACTGCCCTGCTGGCCAGGATTGTCAGGGTGGTTGGGGTGAGGAAGAGGTAGGCTGTGAACTGAGGGTAGGAGACGTCAGGTGTGTGTCTGCGGCGGCGGCCATATCACAGACACTCCTCCACTTTAATCTTCATGCTGACTCTATAACCAGTGCAAAACTAAAGACAAATACAAATAAGACAACTTGACATGCCATGTTTTTTTCACTTGACAACTTGAGAGTACTAGGCATTACATAATGCACACTGATATTATGGACACTGATAGCCTACTCATATTATTCTGCTGCAGACTGGGGATGCTGAGGCTGACATGGCTGAATCTAAGGGAAAGCTGAAGAGGTTCCAGAGGCTAGTGAAAGTGAAGAAGGGAAGCCAGATGGGACTAGATGATGGAAAGACTGACAGCAATTGTGAGTTCTAATGGATGCACCTTGGCTCCAAATTCAAAGACAGAGCTGCCTGCCTGCTTGAAACACAACAAATCCTATGAATACAAAACCCTAGAATAATAGGGGCAACTCTCATTAACAATTGAAAGCTGATGATTTTATTGTTCTTTAAAGAATAAATGACGTATCTATGAATGAATAGGACTAAAAAGTCCTTTATTTCTCTTCTTGTCCAGGTCACTTGGCAGACTCTGTGTTCAGTAACGACAGTCCCGTCATCACCTGCATCGGGCTGGGGAAGAAGACAGAGAAGAAGTCCTCGAAGACTGACCCACCATCGCCACAGAAGCAGCAGACTAAGGAGGCCAATGGGAAAGCTGTGGAAGGACCTTGGAGCACTGGGGTTCACGACCACCACTGGGGCCTCACAGAATTCCCTCCACCCTGGGATGTCCCCTACCACACCTGTCACCGGCCCCCAGGCGAGCCCCGGAACTATGGCTTTGACTTCACTCTGCCCCGAGGAACAGCTTGGGACCACTTTGAGAGTCTGGTCCAGGAACTGGACAGCAAACAGGCGCCGCCAGTGTTCTCACACCAACGGGTCATCCGCTCGATCACAGATCTGGACATCTCAGAATCCACGGTAAGATACGGTTCACTTAAAGGAGCTTACATACAGGTCTGACAGAGGTATTGTGGGAAGCTGTGGGACTGGTGTTTCCCAAATGATTGCTTTGTAGGGAACACTTCCCCCTACACAGGCACATTTCTATTTGGTATTCATTTAACAATGAACAAGCTTATTAAGGTAATAGAACGGAAACTGCAATATACAGGCTTTGTGGTAATTCACCCCTTCCTGTGCTCACCAGTCGCTTGGTCACTTCCTCATAATTCATTTTACTGGTTACAGTGAACTATCAAAACAACTATGAAGACAACAGTTTGTGACATAGTCTGAAAAGTCTTTCAACCTTAAAAAAATTGCAATTATGGCAAAAAAATGAATTACTCACATTATTACAACCCCAATCAAGCAGTCATCAATGAGGCTTTCTGGGTGCACTGAGGATTATTCAGTGTCTGTAGCTTGTTGACCAGACTTTCCACCTCCCACCTAAAAGTACAACACATGCATGTCTTTCATCACAGACTGTGTAGAGACAGTCACATCCTGGCTGCCTTAGAGGAAATGTAGCTGCTCTGCACAACTGTTGCAGTACAGTAGGTTGTTGATATGATGATTGGTTAAATAAGCAACAGCACAGTTGTTTTTTATCAACAACAAAAAAACTGACCAGCAGTTATTCAGATTCAGCACTATGCTTCAGAGGAAACCGTCAAATGTCTCAAACAACGACACGAAGAGCAAGACAAAACCAAAGGTGAGATGATTTAAAAGTCCGTTTTTTTTTTGTATAAAATGTGCTTTTCGATTTGCTGTTGTAATAACAAAAAACAACGTTTTATATGGCTGAGCATTTTGTTTAAACATTTTTGAACTTAAAGTACTTGTTGTAATTTAAAAGGAAAAGTTTTAAAACATATTTGCCAAACATTAGGCTGTATTACAGCGGTAACTCAGGATATTGAAAATTAAGATTCACTCAAAAGTTTGAGTTCATTATAAAAGCAATACTAGCATTTGTTGCTCTTGCTATTTGACCATTATTTCTGTTAGAAATCATTAGCTTTCCCCAGTAGGTGACAGTGACTGCAGCCGGCCAAGGTTCACGGTTCACTAACGGTCAGATGATCATTGCGGGGCCACGAGCCAGGGTTTAATGTAACAGATGTTGGATGAGAGCCTCAGAATGACCACAAAAACTAATCTAATGGGCCGCCAGTGAACAACGGACCATTGCTTTTCACACAGTCACATTTTTTATGACGTTTATGCAGATTATTATCTTTCAATTAGCATAGTGCAGATGAGCAGATGACAGGTTTAAGGGCGAACAGCAGGATGTACTAGAATAATAAAATCCATAACAATAACGCTATTATATAACAGGAATACAACACACACAAAAAATTGTAGCACAAGAATGACATGAAATATTATAATATTCAATGTATTACATTGGATTTAGTATAAGAGATTTACATTACATCACTTTACGGCAAACAGCCGACCATAACTGATACAAACTCCATTAGCTGTAGTGAAGCTGAACACCACTCAATACTCATCCATTACCATACAGAAGTACTCATAATACTCATGATATCAATAGTAGTAGTAGTACAAAACAACAATACTACAAAGACAAGGTTTGGTTCGGTAGCTTTAGAAAATACATCTGTAGAGTTCAAACTGAACCTGCAGTTATATCATCAAATCCAATCTTAGTCAAATGCAACATAAGACACAATAAGTACAAAAAAGATTAAGAGAAATCTCATAAAATGCCTTAATGGAGCCTGGTGGTAATACAGACAGTACTATGTAAATACATGACCAGAGGAAAAGCCAGGTTAGATGTATGGTTTACAAGGTATAGGCCTACTACAGACATTACTTGTTTATATTGTGCTGCTTTGAGTTCAACATAAACACGACAGCCAGACAACATGTGTCCTGCTGTTACCATCTCAAACACGTTTTAATCTGTAAAGTTAATCTCTCATCTCACCCAGCGCTCCACCAGCTTTGGCCGATTTGACTCACTCAGACACCAACCAGCCCCAGTGAAGCCAGAGGAAAATGGAGGTGCTTTGGTATGTGAAGCATCTGTCTGATTTTGTCAGCTACTTCAACAAGTAATTCCTTATAAGTGATACTGTAAACTTTCTTCATTGTTTCTAGGGATGTGACGGTCATGGAATTTTGGATGACGGTTATTTGTCAGCCAAATGACCGTGGTCACCGTTATAGCCGTTTGAATAGCAAAAAAAATGAACAAATACATTTTCTCCTCTCCTCCACTCATGACCTATCTATGGCATGTGCTGCCATAGAAATAGAATGACTAGAACGGTCATCCCCATTCAAGTCAATGATGGCATAATGGATGGACTGGGGGCCATTGCAAGCGTACCCATAGCAGAGATAATTTTGAGAAGAGGGGAATCTCACTCGAATCGTATTAACACCCATTGTGTACGTTTCCCATATGTCGTCAATGGGCCACACAGTGTATTATGGGTGATTCTGGGACAGGGAGATCACTCCTTCAAGAATGGGAGTCAATTGGACGCTAAACTAAAAAAAACAGCATTAGCATGAATTACTTGAACAAGAAGTACAACATTACAAATCTTTTCCAAGATGTGAGATAATTAACTTATTCTCTGTAATATCGTACAGCTTTGAAATCATGACATTGCGTACTTTCGAAGAAAATAGGCAGGTTTCTCAACTCATTCCCACAACATGAACGCGATTGGTCGACAGTCTGTTGGGTGGGGCGTTTATACGTGTCTACATTCATTGGCCACTGGGATTCATATCTTCGCCTTTCTAAGTATCTCTGCCCATAGGAAGAAAGCAGTAAGTCATAGCAGGAAGTGAACCCATCAATATGTGCAATGATTTTTTTTATTAAACTCAACTGACATTACTTAGGTGATAATGCCCGAAAAGCCGGTGTTTGGTGGATATATTGGCACGGGTGTTGGCAAACCGTGCCAATATATCCATCAAACACCGGCTTCGAGGGCATTATCACTTTTATACAATGAGTTATATCAACATATCCAAATAATGATTCACATATTTTCATAAAAAACATTATTTTGATGAATTTATTCATACTATTTCATCCTCCCACAAGACATAGTCCCGACATAAATCTAAGGTTGCTACCCAAGCCGACTGGTCGTTCGTTCTATTGGTTCGGTTGACAGAGTAGATAAGTATTTTTGTTCTGTATCTATGGACGCGACCCAGTCGTTCAGTCTTTTTGTTTTGTATATATAGACGTGACCCAGTCGTTCAGGCTTTTTGTTTTGTATATATAGACGTGACCCAGTCGTTCAGTCTTTTTGTTTTGTAGATATAGACGTGACCCAGTCGTTCAGTCTTTTTGTTTTGTATATATAGACGTGACCCAGTCGTTCAGTCTTTTTGTTTTGTATATATAGACGTGACCCAGTCGTTCAGTCTTTTTGTTTTGTATATATAGACGTGACCCAGTCGTTCAGTCTTTTTGTTTTGTATATATAGACGTGACCCAGTCGTTCAGTCTTTTTGTTTTGTATATATAGACGTGACCCAGTCGTTCAGTCTTTTTGTTTTGTATATATAGACGTGACCCAGTTGTTCAGTCTTTTTGTTTTGTATATATAGACGTGACCCAGTCGTTCAGTCTTTTTGTTTTGTATATATAGACGTGACCCAGTTGTTCAGTCTTTTTGTTTTGTATATATAGACGTGACCCAGTCGTTCAGTCTTTTTGTTTTGTATATATAGACGTGACCCAGTCGTTCAGTCTTTTTGTTTTGTATATATAGACGTGACCGAGTCGTTCAGTCTTTTTGTTTTGTAGATATAGACGTGACCGAGTCGTTCAGTCTTTTTGTTTTGTATATATAGACGTGACCCAGTCGTTCAGTCTTTTTGTTTTGTATATATAGACGTGACCCAGTCTTCAGTCTTTTTGTTTTGTATATATAGATGTGACCCAGTCGTTCAGTCTTTTTGTTTTGTATATATAGACGTGACCCAGTCGTTCAGTCTTTTTGTTTTGTATATATAGACGTGACCCAGTCTTCAGTCTTTTTGTTTTGTATATATAGACGTGACCCAGTCGTTCAGTCTTTTTGTTTTGTATATATAGACGTGACCCAGTCTTCAGTCTTTTTGTTTTGTATATATAGACGTGACCCAGTCGTTCAGTCTTTTTGTTTTGTAGATATAGACGTGACCGAGTCGTTCAGTCTTTTTGTTTTGTGTATATAGATGTGACCCAGTCGTTCAGTCTTTTTGTTTTGTATATATAGACGTGACCCAGTCGTTCAGTCTTTTTGTTTTGTATATATAGACGTGACCCAGGACGTGACCCAGTCGTTCAGTCTTTTTGTTTTGTATATATAGACGTGACCCAGTCTTCAGTCTTTTTGTTTTGTATATATAGACGTGACCCAGTCGTTCAGTCTTTTTGTTTTGTAGATATAGACGTGACCGAGTCGTTCAGTCTTTTTGTTTTGTGTATATAGATGTGACCCAGTCGTTCAGTCTTTTTGTTTTGTATATATAGACGTGACCCAGTCGTTCAGTCTTTTTGTTTTGTATATATAGACGTGACCCAGGACGTGACCCAGTCGTTCAGTCTTTTTGTTTTGTATATATAGACGTGACCCAGTCGTTCAGTCTTTTTGTTTTGTATATATAGACGTGACCCAGTCGTTCAGTCTTTTTGTTTTGTATATATAGACGTGACCCAGTCGTTCAGTCTTTTTGTTTTGTAGATATAGACGTGACCGAGTCGTTCAGTCTTTTTGTTTTGTGTATATAGATGTGACCCAGTCGTTCAGTCTTTTTGTTTTGTATATATAGACGTGACCCAGTCGTTCAGTCTTTTTGTTTTGTAGATATAGACGTGACCCAGTCGTTCAGTCTTTTTGTTTTGTGTATATAGATGTGACCCAGTTGTTCAGTCTTTTTGTTTTGTATATATAGACGTGACCCAGTCGTTCAGTCTTTTTGTTTTGTATATATAGACGTGACCCAGTCGTTCAGTCTTTTTGTTTTGTATATATAGACGTGACCCAGGACGTGACCCAGTCGTTCAGTCTTTTTGTTTTGTATATATAGACGTGACCCAGTCGTTCAGTCTTTTTGTTTTGTATATATAGACGTGACCCAGTTGTTCAGTCTTTTTGTTTTGTATATATAGACGTGACCCAGGACGTGACCCAGTCGTTCAGTCTTTTTGTTTTGTATATATAGACGTGACCCAGTCGTTCAGTCTTTTTGTTTTGTATATATAGACGTGACCCAGTTGTTCAGTCTTTTTGTTTTGTATATATAGACGTGACCCAGTCGTTCAGTCTTTTTGTTTTGTATATATAGACGTGACCCAGTCGTTCAGTCTTTTTGTTTTGTATATATAGACGTGACCCAGTCTTCAGTCTTTTTGTTTTGTATATATAGACGTGACCCAGTCGTTCAGTCTTTTTGTTTTGTATATATAGACGTGACCCAGTCGTTCAGGCTTTTTGTTTTGTATATATAGACGTGACCCAGTCGTTCAGTCTTTTTGTTTTGTATATATAGACGTGACCCAGTCGTTCAGGCTTTTTGTTTTGTATATATAGACGTGACCCAGTCGTTCAGTCTTTTTGTTTTGTATATATAGACGTGACCCAGTCGTTCAGTCTTTTTGTTTTGTATATATAGACGTGACCCAGGACGTGACCCAGTCGTTCAGTCTTTTTGTTTTGTATATATAGACGTGACCCAGTCGTTCGTTCTGAATGTTCCATTGCCACACTGGCTGGTAACGTTCTTATCCCTTGCTAGCTAGGTAGCCAACTACGGCTAACTTACAGTCATGTCAAAAAGTGCATCCAGAATAACAGCAAAGTAGCTGCATTTGTTTAAGCTGTTATCTAGTGTTATTTATTTGGATACAGCCACAAAAATGAGGTAATAATGCGCGATTTCGCCTGCATAGAAAATGTGCTCTCTCATCAAGACACTGTTGTTCAGAAGAGCTAGCCAACAAACACAGCTAACACAATCACTTCAAACTGAAGCTGGAAAGACTGCAAACCAGCTGCATTTCATTTAGTTTCACCTGTTTTCTATTGACATTTATTTTTATATATCCATAAAAATTATGCCAGCTGATTCATGAGTTCGACTAGCTGAGAAAAGCTGTCCTACTGTCTGTCTCGTCCCAAACTCCCTACACCTTCATTACTATGGGACAGCTGAAGATCGAATTTCAAAATGTAAACAATGTTGCATGTTGAGGCATACAGCAAGGTTAATACAAATCTCCCTGTTGAAAACCAAATGCTAGTCTAAAATAAATGGGAGATAATGTCTAGATGCTTTTTATAGTGGAGATCTAGTTTATAAATTGCCTGGCAGGGTTGATGAGACAGTGAATTGCGCAGTGAGATGGAACAGAGTAAATGGGCATTTTAATGTCATAGCTGGTGGTAAGTTGTGGAATAATTTTTTAAACAATCATCATCCAGGATTAGATCCACCCGTTGTATAATAAAAATACATTCCATTGCATGAGCCACATAAATTAATTGAACATTCCAGTTGTTGTTACACGTGGTCAGCCACTGCGAGGACGATCAGCTGTCCATCCTGTCTCCCTGTAGCGCTGTTTTAGGCGCCTCACAGTACGAAACATTGCAATTTATTGCCCTGGCCACATCTGCAGTCGTCATGCCTCCTTGCAGCATGCCTAAGGTACGTTCACGCAAATGAGCAGGGACCCTGGGCATCTTTCTATTGGTGTTTTTCAGAGTCAGTAGAAAGGCCTCTTTAGTGTCCTAAGTTTTCATAACTGTGACAATGAAGATCTGTAAAGTTATTTGGATTTTCACAAATTATCTTTGAGAGACAGGGTCCTGAAAAATGGGCGTTTCTTTTTTTTGCTGAGTTTACATTACCATGGAAATTATAGCATCACAATACCAGGCAGCCATTGCGAATGTAACCATGAGTTTACCAGTCAAATTCCAATCCCATTCTATTCATTCTATTTCCATGGGTGCTGCTGCTGAAGTGAAGGGGGCTTTGCCTAGGCAACCAAAGACTTGTTTGCTACAACACCTTGCTTTTGTCAGCAAGGAGCAACAAAGTTTTATCGCATTGTAAAGAGTTCATGTTACCGCAGAAACAGATTCAACCGCATGAATGCCTGGCTGTCCTGTCTTCAGATTGTTCCACAAAAAAAAACGATGGTTTCAAATGGTTATGACATCTGTTTTTGGAGGGGGGGTTGATTGGTCTTCATCCATAATCGGCGGTTACACAGTACGGTTATTGTCCCAGCCCTAATTGTTTCAACATTAGTAGATTTGTATTTATTTTTCCTTTATTTCATCTTTTTAAATTATGTTGCTGTATCGTAGTTTAAGCATTTCAACTATGTAACAACAAGTGTATGTTGATATGTGTGCAGTCTGCAGAGGGGGAGCAGGTTAATAGTGACCAGACCAGATCAGGAGGTATAGGCAAGAAGATGAAGGCCATCTCACTGACGATGAGGAAGAGGATGGGCAGGCAGTACGCTAAAGCCCTGTCAGAGGAAATGGTGAGTGAGACGAAGCACGTTGTGGCAAACAGATCAACTGTGTTTTCTTTTCTTTATTTTTTAGTTTGAATAATTTTAAGCAGAATAGGCACCTTCTGTAGAAAACAACCCCAGAGCCCCTCTCTTGTTATTTTCAGATTTTTACCTGTTGTTTCTTGGTGACGGGGGGAAGTATTGAGTAGCTTGGATGAATAAGGTGCCCAGAGTAAACTGCCTGCTACTCTGTCCCAGATGCTAATATATGCATATTATTAGTAGTATTGGATAGAAAACACTCTGAAGATTCTAAAACTGTTTGAATGATGTCTGTGAGTATAACAGAACTCATATGGCAGGCAAAAACCTGAGAAAAATCCAACCAGGAAGTATAGGTTTCTGTAAAAATGGCTGTATGTTTTTCTGTGACTTGGTGGTGACCTAACATAATCGTTTGTGGTGCTTTCGCTGTAAAGCCTTTTTGAAATCAGACACTGTGGTTGGATTAACGAGAATTGTATCTTTAAAATGGTGGAAAATACTTGTATGCTTGAGGAATGGTAATTCTGAGATTGTTGTTTTGAATTTGGCGCCATGCACTTTCACTGGCTGTTGGTGAGGTGGGACGCTACCGTCCCACAAATCCCAGAGAGGTTAAATCACTGCTTTCACCCAAACTATAGAATTGATTAAAAATAATTGGAAATGGTCAAAAACGTCTCTTATTCAAATATTTGTACCTCTGTCCCAAATGTCCCAATATGTTGCTTACAGCCTGTTTGAATTCAGTGAGTACTTGTCACGTTCTGACCTTAGTTCCTTTGTTTTGTCTTTGTTTTAGTATGGTCAGCGCGTGAGTTGGGGTGGGCAGTCTGTTCTTTTTTCTATAATTTGTGATTTCTGTGTTTGATTAAGAACCATACCAGGCAAGAGGCAGCTGTCAATCGTTGTCCCTGATTGAGAACCATACTTAGGTAGCCTGGTTTCACCTTTGAATTGTGAGTGATTATTTTCTGTTCAGTGTTTTTTATATTCACCGTCCAGGACTGTTTCGTTTCTTTCTCATTAATTTGTTTTGTGTTCATGATAATAAATGATCAATATGGACACTTACCACGCTGCGCATTAGTCCTCCTCTTCTTCCACCAACAATGGCCGTTACAGTACTACTTATTTTCACCGGTGGCTTACCTATTTGTCCACAGGAAGCTTTTCTCTAACCAAAACACCAGATGACAGCCTCTAATATAATATTAGTCCCAAGGCTCAATCCCTCTGTTCGTCATGTGACCTTGTATTGAAACATTAACTTTTTTAAAGATATTGCATTATTAGAGTGCGATCTGAATGCCACTAATATTACCATTCACTTTGTACTTTCACTAGTCTCCATATCTGTTTCCTTCAACTAGGATCCTTTCTTCCCAATAGGAAGACCATCCCAATCACTACTGCTAATACACACAGATCTCAGAAATATTTATATTTTACCCCTATTGTAAGGTTTAAAAACAAAACAAACTTTACAATTTCTCCAAAATTATAAAATACATTGGCCAATAGAGAAGGAGAGAAGAGAACTGGGCTGGCACTGTCTATCAGTCCACCGTAGATAGCATACTCTGTCCATAATATGTCTGGCACCTGAGACAGGATAGACTGGGCCTTAAATTTAGTTAAGGTAACATCTATTAAAACAAAATCAATATTGCACTTCAATTTTTACATTGCAATTATCATTGTACAGTTTTTCTATACATTGCAAACAAAACCGACAACCCCCCCAACCTCAACTGTATTTTTTGACATTCAGTGTACCACAGACCTCTGATAAAAGCCAAACAAGTGAAATGAAAGTTTAACTAAAAGAAAGCTGATGTTTTAACATCTTGAAACTAGAGGGCACTATTTTTATTTTTGGAAAAATAACGTTCCCAAAGTAAACCGCCTATTTCTCAGGACCAGATGCTAGAATATGCATAAAGCTTAGGATAGAAAACACTCTGTTTCCAAAACTGTCAAAATATTGTCAATTAAAAGTAAAAAATAAAGCCTAAGAAAAATCCAATCAGGAAGTGACTCATGTTTTGAAACCGTTGTGTTCCTATGCACCCCTATTGGCCACTGAAAGGGATATCAACCAGATTCCCTTTTCTACGTATTCCCTGAGGTGTCTACAGCATTGTGACGTAGTTTCACGCCTTTATGTTGAAGAATGAGCGTAAACGACTACATTGCGTAAGTGGCCAGCTGAGGGCTCTCAGAGTGATTCTTGCGTAAAAGACAGAGTTAGTCATTTTTCCTCTCGCTCCTACTGAAAAGCCAATTGTCCCGGTTGATATATTATCAATAGATATTTGAAAAACACCTTGAGGATTGATTATAAAAAACGTTTGCCATGTTTCTGTCGATATTATGGATATAATTTGTCGTGACCGCTATTTCCGGTGGATTTCTGAACATAACGTGACAAACAAATGGAGTAATTTTGGGTATAAAAATAATCTTTATGGAACAAAAGGAACATTTGCTGTCTAACTGGGAGTCTCGTCATTGAAAACATCCGAAGATCATCAAAGGTAAACGGTTAATTTGATTGCTTTTCTGATTTTCGTGACCAAGCTTCCTGCTGCTAGCTGGACATAATGCTATGCTAGGCTATCGATAAACTTACACAAACGCTGGTCTTGCTTTGGCTGTAAAGCATAATTTCAAAATCTGAGATGACAAGGTGATTAACAAAAGGCTAAGCTGTGTTTCACTATATTTCACTTGTGATTTCATGAATATGAATATTTTCTAGTAATATTTTTTGACCATTGCGCTATGCTAATTAGTGTGCGTAGTTGATGACAATACTCCCGGATCCGGGATGGGTAGTTCCAATTAATGCAGAGGTATAGGCTGGTATGTAGGAAATGTACAGTAAGACCAAGTCCACATAAATTAACAATATAAAACCAACAGAACAGGAACTTTGGAAGTGAATAGTATAGAATGATAATACAGTGATCACAGAGTGGTAATAGAATACAGTGCATGGCTCCTCAGGAAGTAAAGAAAGGAGGACTATAAATTATGACGAACAAGTTAGGCTTTTAGTCCAGTGACCAACATGTCCAAACACTGGTCAGTACAGGACAAAGACTCATTAACACGTCACCTGGTAACCAACGAAGCTAAAAAGACACAACCCTTCTCTCACAAAGAGAACAAGGGAGGTACAGTCAGAGTAGGTATAGGGGGATTACACACAGCTCCTGCCTATGTCAAGTCTCAGTTATAAATGGCAAGGCAGCTCTGTGTGGATTAAGGACTCAGAGAGAGAGGAGAGAAGCTCCTCTGTGTTCTTGCACAAACTGCCTGGGATACTGAGCCGTTTTGGCACACGGAACATCTTAGAACCCTGCCCCCACCCAGCCCTCTGATTAGTTTAGCTTTCTCCTTTCCTTCCTCCTCAACCGCCATGCTGTGAGAGGAGATGAGGAGTGGCGAAGGAGGGCAAGAAGAAAATTAAAAAACATGACCTGTTCTGTTGCTTTTTTACTGGTAGTGCGACGAGACGGAGAGAGATGAAGAAGGAGAAGGGGATGTTGTTTACGGCGTCCATTCATTTCCAAAAGGACACAGAAAGTCCAGTCACTCTCTGGAAAGCCTCTACAGTCTCAATAGTGGACAAAGCTCCTCCAGTAAGCACACAGCCAACACCTTACTGGATTAAACAAGTTCTCTCTTTACTAATGCAATTTTAGTTTAATCTGCAGTTGATTAAAATCAAGTGTGTAGTCTCATCTGCTAAGGCATGTTGTTGGACCTTGATTTACCCAACAAAGGATGCCTGACAAACATAATCACAGTCAGAAGTCTAAACTGTCCATATTTAATTCACCGCCATAACCATCATACTGTAACTTAATATTATAATTGTTAAGTAGACTACTGTTAGACCAGCATCAATCATAGGAGGCTGCTGAGGGGAGGACGGCTCATAATAATGGCCGGAACGGTGCGAATGGAATGGCATCAAACAACTGACAAACATGTGTTTAATGGATTTGATACCATTCCCCTAATTCCGCTCCAGCTATTACCACAGGCCTGTCCTCCACAATTAAGGTGCCACCAACCTCCTGTGGCATCAACACTCATGAATAGACATCGCATTAAGGAGTAAAAAAACTACCTCACTCTGTAGCATGATGTATGACAACACCTACAATGCTCATCGTAACACATTCGGCCCTGTGTTTGTAAAGGTTGTTTTGAAGCTAACATGATGTCTGTCTCCTACCAATCCAACTGTGCTGCGCCCTAGGTGGGGTTACCAGTGGATCAGACGGCTCCAGTAACAGAGACAGTCTGAGGCTGGATGAGGAGCTGCCCCTTTCCTACACAGGCCAGTTCTGTGGCAGAGCCCGGGTCCACACTGACTTTGTCCCCAGTCCCTACGATACTGAATCACTCAAACTTAAGGTAACCTACCTGACTGAACCACCTGACTGAATTGTCAAACATGTCCTTCAGCACATCCTCGTGGATTTTTAAGCAGTTGAGATAGAGCCAATGTCTTGCAAAGTAGCTTGTGTAGACCTAATACATGCTTTGCTCATGTAAAATGCCAATTTCTTCTTTCAGGTAGGGGATGTGATTGAGATCATCAGCAAGCCTCCTATGGGGATATGGACAGGCATGCTGAACAACAAGGTGGGAAACTTTAAGTTCATCTACGTAGACCTCATAGTAGAGAAGGTTCCTGAACCGCCTCAGAAGATGACACACAGGAGGAGCAGGAGACCCCGGCCCAAAACGCTACAGGAACTCCTAGAGCGCCTCAATTTGGAGGTAAACTGTCTCTCTCGCTCTCTCCTTGTCTCTCTCACACTCTTCTGTCTCTTTCCTCAAACCTGCTGTCACAAACAATCGCTCTCAAAAAAACTTGTTTCCTGCATTCTTAAAAAAAACTATAAATTGCATCTTTAGAGAACCATACATTTCTGATGTCAACACAGTGATGACAGACAGGATTGAGATGTTTTTATTGTAACATGATGGCTTGCTTACCGATTGGTATTGTTTCTCTGTGTTGTAGGAGTATGCCTCCTCCCTGCTCCTTAATGGGTACCAGACAGTAGATGACCTGAGAGAGCTGAAGGAGCAGCATCTGGTGGAACTCAATGTGACTGATTCTGAACACAGACATCGTCTGATGGCTGCCGTCGAGTGCCTCCAAGAACCCCAAAGTGAGTCAGGGCAGTCTTTTCTCTACTTTGATTTCCAGATGGGATGCAAAGGCACTCAAGACAACACCTGGGCCTTCTGGCATCAACATTGCCAATTTAAACAGATAACAATCCATACTCTTAGGTGAGGTGCTCCAGAGCTGCTAGTTCTGACAAAAACTGTAGGTGGGGAGGAGATCATAATTCCCTCTAAGCATATGTTCTGTATTTAGATTGCCAAAGGTCTGGTTTTAGATATCAAGCAGATAAGGAAGGGTATACCGTCAGCGGAGGAAGTGCTGTATCAGGGCCGTGGTATCAGGGACACAGATAAAGAGGCTAATGATAACTGGATAGCCAGCACTTACAGCACAGAGAACACAATAGGACAGTTACCACACATAGTTCAATACAGTCACAACCAATCATTCAGGACAGTTACCACACACGGTTCAAAAGAGTTACAATAAACAATTCAGGACAGTTATAGCAAACAGCTCACAAAAGTTACCAATCACAGTTTAAAACCATTATAACAATACTGATAAATTGGCAAACTGTCTATTATAACAAAGTAATATCACCGCAAGAAGTGAACTTGCAAGAAGTGTGAACTTACACACAGTGTGTGTAAATTACAGGATATCAGCCATCTTGTCCTGGCCATAGCTAGATAAAGAAGATGTCTTACACTGCTAATACCTTTAGAGTCAGTTGCTAGAAGGACATGAAAGGAAAGGCTGAGTGGTAGTCAAGAAACATAACATTGAGTGATGCAAGACAAGACAAGCTACTAACAGGAAATGTAATTTTCAGAAGCAACTGTGGTTTGGGTGTTGCACCAGCCCATATATCTTGTTTTTCAATCTTATGCGAATACTTTGGATCTTTTGAACTTAATAACCTTTAGCTGCAGTAACCAAAAGTAACAAGGTCTCAGACTCAGAGATTCAACAGCCTACATTCAAATTAAAACATACCAGCTGCAATAGGCATAATATTTCAGTTCTTGAGAGAAAAATGAAACTATGAAAAAAGTTATTTCTGCAACTCTGATATTGTGGGAACATGTCAGATTTGTGGACATAACATTTAAATAGACCACTATAAGCTCTCTAAGCCCCCATGTCTGTTCCATTCCAGGTGATGGTCAGAAGGAGGGAGAGTCAAACAAGGAAGCCAAGTCCCCAACTGAGAGTATTAAAGCTGACCTGAACTGCCCCAGAGACTCTGGCTGCTACATGCCTTCTGACTGCTCAGACAACAGCAAGGAGGAGACAGACATCCACGTGCCAGCAGCACTGAACCATCATCCTCCCATGGCTCAGACCTAACCGCCACCAGCAGATACACACTCCTCAGGGCCTTTCAGAAAAATGATCGATGTGGATCCATGCAACAATTGTCTCATGCGAAATGCCCTTTACGTAGGACAAGAGCACTCCTCTTTGCTTTCACACTGCATTCAATATCAGTAGCCTATGTGGCTGGCATTGCAGTTATGCATTAACCCACTATTTGCACATAATTTCAACCCCCAAAAAATCTGTGATGACGGTGAATCAACCTTTAACATACATCCAATGACAATGTTGATTTCACGTTAAATTCACATTAGTTGACAACTCAACCAAATGTAAATCAAAACTAGATGTTGAACTGATGTCTGTGCCCAGTGGCTATCTACTGTACACCAAAGGCAGAACAGGCATTTCCTGAGTTGGCTTGGGTGCTGGTTTGTAATTGTTGATGATGTATCCCAAGCCTTTACAGTTATTCCTCAAGTCTCGTGAGTCATCCTGTCATAGGACCTGTGAAATCATTGCAGTAGGCTAGGCTTTGTTTTTAGCACAATGTGCAATGTCAACATTACGGTGTGTGGGTGTACAGTACATTTTCAGAGGTGCATGTGGAAGAGGGAGATATTAAATGAGGGTTTAAAGCATTTTTCTACTGTATCTCAGATTTATGGTATTATTAAACATTTTGTTAAAGTGATTTGAGAGTTAGCAGCTTACTGACAGTTTTTTGAAAGCTCTCCTTTATTCTAGCAATTGTTTTACCAATGTACCAATGAAACGCAATATTTTTCCAAAAATAAAGTATTATAATTTTCTGCAGCTGTTAAATCATTTCTGGTGAGAATGGCACATGGGAATACATTGTTTTTCTTCTGAATTTTCATCAGGAAGAACAACCAGCAGAGGTACGGCAATATAGGCCTACAATTGGTTGGTAAAATGATTCATAATACAGTAATTTATGAACATTTGCATAGGCATGAAATAAGCACACTGGATACATTTACATTCTTTATTTAAGCAAGTCGCTGATTTCAGATGGAAATCTGAGAGGAACATCACTCCACCCTTACTTCAGAGCAGGAGTCCACATGGTGGAAGTGTTGTCCAAATCCTTCATTAACACCATATATCCTGGATTGGGCCTAATCCAACACAGGCCTATTTATTCCTAAATGTATAATCCTAAACTGAACAGATTTGACCATTCTGTTGTTAGCAGTGTGCCATTTATAATGAATGGAGAAATGTTTATAATAGCACAATCAGGACTATTAAGGAACAGCTCTGTGAAACACTGCAATTTAAAAATATACTTGTTTTGCCAACTCACACAACTATGGGGTTTAATATTGACTAGAAACACTTTAAAAATGACAGTAAGTACATTTGCACAGAGGTAAAAAAAAAAATATATATATATCCATAGTGTATGATGTACAACTACACAGTCATGTTTCCCCAAGATAAAGGGACATCTATTGCTTTATTTCCACATATGATCCACATATACTGTAGTTCAAGTCAAAAGATCTGAAACACCTACTCATTCAAGGGTTTTTCTTTATTTTGACTATTTTCTACATTGTAGAATAGTGAAGTCATCAAAACTATGAAATAACACACATGGAAACATGTAGTAACCAAAAAAAGTGTTAAATAAACATTTTATATTATAGATTCTTCAAAGTAGCCACCCTTTGCCTTGATGACAGCTTTGCACACACTTGGCATTCTCTCAACCAGCTTCACCTGGAATGCTTTTCCAACAGTCTTGAAGGAGTTCCCACATATGCTGAGCACTTTTGCTTCACTCTGGAGTCCAACTCTTCCCAAACCATCTCAATTGGGTCGAGGTCGGGGGATTGTGGAGGCCAGATCATCTGATGTAGCACTCCATCACTCTCCTTCTTGGTCAAATAGCCCTTACACAACTTGGAGGTGTGTTTGGTCATTGTCCTGTTGAAAAACAAATAATAGTCCCACTAAGTGCAAACCAGATGGGATAGTGTATCACTGCAGAATGCTGTGGTAGCCATGCTGGTTAAGTGTGCCTTGAAGTCTAAATAAATCATTGACAGTGTCACCAGCAAAGCACCATCCCACCTCCTCCTCAATGCTTTACGGTGGGAACCACACATGCAGAGATTATCCGTTCACCTACTTTGCGTCTCACAAAGACAGAGCAAGTCTCTTCTTATTGGTGTCCTTTAGTTGTGATTTCTTTGCAGCAATTCGACCATGAATGCCTATTTCACGCAGTCTCCTCTGAACAGTTGATGTTGAGATGTGTCTGTTACTTTAAATCTGTGAAGCACTTATTTGGTCTGCAATTTTTGAGACTGGTAACTCTAATGAACTTATCCTCTGCAGCAGATGTCATGATGGGAGCCAGTCATCATAGCGCTTGATGGTTTTTGAGACTGCACTTGAAGAAACTTTCAAAGTTCTTGAAATTTTCCGGATTGACTGACGTTCATGTCTTAAAGTAATAATGGATTGTCATTTCTCTTTGCTTATTTGAGCTGTTCTTGGTATAATATGGACATGGTCTTTTACCAAATAGGGCTATCTTACGTATACCACCCCTACCTTGTCACAACACAACTGATTGGCTAAAACCCATTAAGAAAAAGAAAGAAATTCCACAAATTCATTTTTAACCAGGCACACCTGTTAATTGAAATGCATTCTAATTGACTACCTCAGGAAGCTGGTTGAGAGAATGCCAAGAGTGTGCAAAGCGGTCAAGGAAAAGGGTGGCTACTTTGAAGAATCTCAAATGTAGATTATATTTGATCTGTTTAACACTTTTTTGGTTACTACATGATTCCATATGTGTTATTTAATAGTTTTGATTATTCTACAATGTAGAAAATAGTAAAAATATAGAAAAAACCTGGAATGAGTACTGTAGGTGTGTCCAAACTTTTGACTGGTACTATTCCTGAAATACTATTTATAGGAGTTGTGTCATATAACAATATAAGTACTGAAACACACTGCCGCTGCAACAGACTGTTATTGTAACATAGCAGGAAACTAGTTTACAAAAAGGCAGCCACGTGAAGAGATAAGGATATAATAACTTCAACCTAAAGCAAACCAATCATGGCATGACAAAATAGGCAGAGAAAATATGATTGCAACATGGACTATGTTGACTATTGAATTCCCTTCATGTTCATACCTGTATAACCACAATGCAAGAACAGTGTACATTCCCAATGATGCTAAATGTCCTTCACACATCGATAGGACGACACACACTACTCATCATGAGAGTGAATTCAGTCTTATAATAGCATACTATTTAGAACACCAAACCATGACAATCCTCTGAGGGAAAAGAAAATCATTGAAAAACAGTCATATTTTAAAAAAATGTACAGTTGAGAAGAAAAAACATCCCATGATCCTGCTTGAAATACAACTTTTAAAAAGGTCACTCCAGCAAGTAGATCAACAGTCTTCAAAACATTGAACATTCACAACTTTTAGAAGTTCAAAGTTCTAACATGTTGGCGGAAACATCTACGTTTAAAGTAGCAGCCATTGTGATTCTGTCTGTTGCAGTCTCCGTGTGATGCCGTCATAAGTGTAGTTAGCACAACCAGCTCAAACAGGTACAGAGACAATTCATCTGTAGTGTGTATTGTCCTGGCCATTCTCCAGGTATACAGACACAGCTCACTTGTACTGCCCAATGTCATAGCCATTCTCTGGATATAAATGTTCATCTGTATTGGTTACTCCATTGCTTACCTCTAAAAAAGGAGAGAGAAAAAAAAAGAAGAGTTCAACTTTGACCCTCACTCTTTTCCATTCTTGATTTGGTTCAGTGGGTTAGTTAGTTAGTTAGTTAGTTGAAGAATAGTGCTGGCAACATCAGGGTTGTGGGGTTGATACATGAATGGACTACATACTGATTATACTGTATGTTTCCGTGTCAACTTCCAACAGTTCTGTCAGTTGCTTTGGATAAAAGTGTCTGCTAAATGCCTATATTATATTTGATTTATTACGGACCTGAGAATATGAGTTTCTCCTTCATGATGTTGACGTCTCGGCTGGGCCGGCGTGTCACAGCACTCAGCATGATCTGCTCTGGGTTGTAGTTCTGCATGCCACTCATCCTCCATCTGACAGGGCGACACCGCACAGTCAGAGACACATTTAGAGTCAATATAAGCATAGTCAAATGATGAATCCATATTGATGAATACATATCTAAAAGAAACAGTGTACACTGAGTACAACCGTTAGAGCTTCAGGCACAATTAAAGCACAAGGACAGAAAACAACAAAGCAACATGGGAGTCACCCCAGTTACCTGATCAAGTGATAGCTGACAGACGCCAGAGTGCAGCAGAGAAACGTAGCATGCAGATCAGGCAGAACAAAATCAGTCAGAACAGATCAGGCAGAACAGAGGACAAATAGGGAAGAACGAGAGAGAGGAGGGAATGAAAGAGGACATAAGAAAAAAATATGATATGGACAAACAGAAGGAGAGAAATTGCCAGATGAGGAGAAGAGAGACAGGGCAGTGAAAGGGAAAGAGCAGAAGCGTCAGTTCAGAAGCAGAAGGCTACGCAACACAAAGTTCAGAACACACAGACCTTTACATTTACACAACAGTCCTAAGAAACACTTAGTACATCAGACTAGACAATGGAGCAGAGCAGACATATCACCGAAGTGTGTGCATCCAGCTTTCATCAGGGATCAGTGTAGTAGAGAACTCTGCATTGTTATTGCAATACTCTGGAAATACTCAAAAGTGTGAGGATGACGGCTATGCTGCAAATACACAACCATTCACAGCTAAATGAAAGGAGATTCAGTTTGATCGTAATGGAAAATGGGTACTTACTTTTGAAAGATGAATATTCCTGTAACTATGGCGATGGAGACAAGATCTGAGGTGATCCAGACTAAGCAGTATTCATATGGGCTCTGGAAACAAGAACAGCTGTTCAGAACCAACATCCACCACTAGATCGCAGCATCACCACAAATATACTGTACCTCTCATCATGATGAACATGCGATGACGATCAGAACATGAATGAAACTACTTGAGTTTTATGTCCTAGTCTCGAGCTGTGTCGTTGGGTCTGCTGCTGTGTCCCCATGCCTCACTTCGCTCTTACCCAGCTATTCTGCTGTTCCCTAGTCACTATCTGTACTCTCCCCTGCGGTCCCCAGCCTCTGTACTGTAGCAGTTAAAAGGGGTACCCAGTCATAGAAAATTGACTGTTACACTCATGGGTATCTTCCATACATCTATACTGTACCAAAAGTGTAGTTAATGCAATGAAGTGGTGTAGACGGAGATTCTTACCATGAGCCAGATGGGGTAGGGCACCTTGCGGAGGACCTGGGGGGCGTCGGAGGAGACAGAAGGCACTCCGCTGCACCACAGCACTGAGTAGAGCCACGGCTCATTCACCGGGTACACCATCACACTCATGTTGTTCACCAGGAAGTCCCTACAAAGATAAATAGTTATTGGACATGCTAGCCTGTGAGTAACCGTAACGCAGGGTGAGGTTAGGGTTAGGGATTAAGATAAGATTCTAGGACTTTTTAGATTACATGTTTGGACCTCCCAGATAACATTTTGGACAATCCCAGCAGGTGAATGGTTAGGGTTAGAGTTTGAGAGTAACAGTAGTATGTCTTACTGAATGTCCTTGTTACTGGCCTGTGAGTAGCGCAGGGTGAGGCTGCTGATGCCCCTGTGTCTGACCTCCTCCCCTGACAGTTTCTCTAAGGAGGTCTGCTGCAGCCCCCTGACACGGCCCCTGTCTGTGTCCGGAGTCCACGTCACCTAAAAAACCACAGGGCACAAGACACAGGGTAAGAGTCTGGACCTGCTTTTTGATTTACACATCTCTACCAATGTTGCTAAGGACTCAGTGACAGATAGATACACAGAAAGTCCTCCTCACCCTCTTCTGTGATATCCCAGACCTCTGGACGGCCCACAGGGTGTCCATGATCCAGGTCTTGTAGTGTGGGTGTTCTGGGGGAGGTCTCTGGAGGTTTAACAGGGCTGAGCGGTTGGCTCTGGCTGTCAGGCGGAGCATCTCTACCAGGCTACACACTGTCAGGTTCCCCATTCGGTTCCGTTCCCTCCCTGTCAGAGACCCAACCGTCCAGTAGGGGTCGCTCTGGAGAGAGAGGGAAGAGAGGTGTTTTATTTGATGAAGTGATGCAAAGTGGAGTGAAAAAATATACTTGGTGTGGGGAGAGGGAAGGGTAGACTAGAGAAGGGGAGAGACTGAGAAAGAGCAATACAAGGAGGGAGAGAGACATATACCCAGTGAGAGGGAGAGAGAGACAGATGGGGGAGAGAGGTACCTCCAAAAACCACTGCCCCGCATTTAGAGAGCGAATCTCTGTCCAATTGAAGAGAGAGGCGTCCTCGTGCTGTTTGTCTGGAAAGACCTTGGCGATGTTAGTGGTCCTTCTCAGGGTGCGGTCTCGCATCAGGAAGGGCACCCCGTCCAGACTGTAGAGGACAGTTGGGACCACAGACTGACATCACTGAACCAGTAACATTTATGTCATTTATGTCACTGCTTTCATAAATAAAATAAAGAGGTTCTGTGGCAATGGGAGTACTAAAATGGGCCTGTAATAACAGGCTATAATGCACTAGTGAAAAGGAATGGATGTGAGATTAAAATTGTCTTAAAACAAGTTGACTATGTCAAAGGCAGGGTCAGAACGGGGGTGTTTAGATTTTCTCCATAACCTTTTACACGCTGTGAATGTTGCTATGGCTTCATTACAGAAAGGCCCACCTGCCGTTACCGGTCTATTGTAGAGAACTCATTACTCCTAACATTAAGGTGGTAGGGTGGGGTTAGGTTATAGGCTGGTAGAGTATGGTTGGGTACCTGACGGAGACGTCGGCCTCCAGGGAGCTGACCCCCTGTTGCAGGGCCTTGTTGAAGGACATCAGGGTGTTCTCTGGAGCCAGCTACAGCACAGGACACACACACACAGGGGGACAGACAGAGAGACAGGAGGTACAATGGGTTATCATGGGTTGTTAGAATTTGATGGCAGTCATTTGAGCTAGAGGTGGAAAGGCAAATTATTTCAGCTTTAAAGAAATAGGAAATAGGTTAGCAGCCGACTGACTACATGTGGAGATTCCTTAGGATCTACATGAAGCGGCTAGAGAGTAGGAGGCAAGAAGATTCTGTAGGGAGACACAGACTCACCATTGGAGCCCCCCGTCTTCCAATGACATCAGGTCGAGGTTTGAGGCTGTTCCTGTCCATGATACAGGGTGAGGTGATGGCAAGGGGAACCATGTAGAGGACCAGCAGGACACTTAGGTAGACAAGCAACACAATCATGTGGAACTCTGGGAAGGAGGAAGACCATAGAGTGAGGACATTAGGTCCCAGATTTCTGACTGCTGCTGCAATCATTGTTCATTATCAAAAATCTTTATGGTTATAATGATAATAATCATGAAGTAATGTAATAATGTATACTATTGGTATCCTGATTAGAGTTACAGTGAAAGCCAATCAAAATCCAACCCAATACTTACTGGTTCTCCCTGCACGGATCACATGTCCAGCGACCAGCCAACCCAGCGCTGTGACAGCAGCCAGAGCTCCTATGTGCAGGAAAGGACCTGTGGACTGAATTACAACACAGAAAGACAGGAGTTTTATAACATTGTTCACCCACACACACACACGCACAGAGAAACCAACAAAGAGAGATGTAGACCTGTAGCGATATAAGAATGATGTCCCATTCGTCCCCCCACACATCACTGATGGAGACCACACCACTGACAGTGGTGATCAAGGCAGCCAACACACCAATCTGTGGGGACCAACATATCAACAGTTTGATTTGTTCTACACATTCCTATGCAGGGCTAACAGTAACATGGTATTCATTTCCTCATCAGTAGGTCAGAGTTCATTTGAAGGCCTACCTTGTGGATCCAGTAGAGGTTCAGCTGCTGTCCCAGTGAAATATGACAGAGTGCTAAAATCTGGATATGAACAGAGCCACAATCAGGTTAGATCTTACTGAACCTGCAGCAACAACATGTGTTTTACTGTGTGTACAGGCATTTAACCAAAACATGAAACTTACCATTAAAAATGTTATGTAACTAAAGCCAACTGCGGTGGTTGCGAGAATGGGGACAGTGCCGTCCTTCCATTCCCCAGAACGGTTGTATAGTAACCTGAGAAAGAGAGACAGAGGGTGGGGAAGTTGAGCCAGTGTCTTGATAAGAGGACCAGCCCTGATAGGACATATTGAAATACGCACACATTAAATTACTAATTGAAAGCTGCTCAAAAAGACAGAGACTGCTTCTGGGGGACAGAAACAATGGTGCAAACTCAGCTCACAGCCACTCTGGTAAGGACTAACTTGCACTCACCAGTTGAATTGGTTGTAGTCATTGTGGGCCTCCAACCAGAAGTAAGCCCAGAAGAGGAGCAGGGAGAAGGTGCTGCACAAGATGATGAACCATGCACATTCCCACTGGTGAACACACAACAGAATTAAGAAGACATGTACTTTCTATAACACTTTTAACATAACGTTCCACAACTTTCAGCTTAAACAATCACACAATGAGTAAAACAAGCCTAAAACAAATCACATCTTAAAACGAAACTGTATAAAAATATTTTTTTTATGAATTTCCCCTTGGTAACCCCTGATTGGTAACATAACTTCCACCTTTCATCTGTCCTCTGGCATGACTGGCTTGAAAGTTTGGTCAGATTACCAGGCACTTCCCCCATAGTAATTGACTGGATTGAGGGGGGTAAAACAGGTCAGGGGCGCATGCAGAAAGGGAACAAGGTTGCAAAAGAGAAAATTTCCCAATTATAATTATTTTATTGAGGGGAAATGTGGTTCTCTCACCTAGCTATCTTAAGATGAATGCACTAACTGTAAGTCACAAATGACTAAAATGTAAATAAGTAATTCTAAAGAATATGGAATAATGTCAGCTGTATTCATGACATCTCTATCTGCCACGTTTTACAACGTTTGCGTACTGAATGTGGCCCAGGTCAGACCACAGCCAGGTGTAGTTGACCAGTAGTCAGCTTTACATCTCATGATGGCCAGACTAGTGCTGCACCTCATCCACATCTCCTACAGTCTATTATTAGAGGCCTGGCGATAATGTGTAGACGCGTGGTAGTTAAGAGGGGAATACCACATTAACACTTACACTGCACTCAGAGGAAAGGCTAGGAATCTCATCAGAGGCCTCACCTTTTTTTAAATTTATTTTTATTTCACCTTTATTTAACCAGGTAGGCTAGTTGAGAACAAGTTCTCATTTACAACTGCGACCTGGCCAATATAAAGCATAGCAGTTTGAACAGACAACAACAGAGTTACACATGGAGTAAACAATAAACAAGTCAATAACACAGTAGAAAAAAAAAAGAAAAAAAAATAGAGTCTATATACATTGTGTGCAAAAGGCATGAGGAGGTAGGCGAATAATAAAAATTTAGCAGATTAACACTGGTGTGATAAATGATCAGATGGTCATGTGCAGGTAGAGATACTGGTGTGCAAAAGAGCAGAAAAGTAAATAAATAAAAACAGTATGGAGACGAGGTAGGTAAATTGGGTGGGCTATTTACCGATGGACTATGTACAGCTGCAGCGATTGGTTAGCTGCTCAGATAGCAGATGTTTAAAGTTGGTGAGGGAGATAAGTCTCCAACTTCAGCGATTTTTGCATTTCGTTCCAGTCACAGGCAGCAGAGAACTGGAAGGAAAGGCGGCCAAATGGGGTGTTGGCTTTAGGGATGATCAGTGAGATACACCTGCTGGAGCGCGTGCTACGGGTGGGTGTTGCCATCGTGACCAGTGAACTGAGATAAGGCGGAGCTTTACTTAGCATGGACTTGTAGATGACCTGGAGCCAGTGGGTCTGGCGACGAATATGTAGCGAGGGCCAGCCGACTAGAGCATACAGGTCGCAGTGGTGGGTGGTATAAGGTGCTTTAGTAACATACCACATTAACACTTACACTGCACTCAGAGGAAAGGCTAGGAATCTCATCAGTGAGGCCTCACCTTCTATGGTTAGAGTTAATGCACAGGGGAGAATGGGAGAGTAGAGGGCTGGTGTTTAAATGATGTCTGGTTTCTGAGGTAACCGCCACACTACTTCTGTTGAGACAGTCAATTACCTGGTCTCACACAATACTTCACAGCCGTGACAAGTGTGTGTGTGTGTGTGTGTGTAGTGCTGTGAAAAAGTATTTGCCCACTACATAGGTTTCTCTACTGTTGTATATTTTTTATATTGAACATTATCAGATCTCCAACCAATATCTAATATTAGGTTAAGGGAACCTGAGTGAACAAATAACAATGATTACATACTTATTTAATTTATTTCATAAATAAAGTTACCCAATGCCCCTGTGTGAAAAAGTAATTGCCACCTGACACACCTGTTTGTTGTGCCACCTTTAACAGCAATGACTCCAATCAAACGCTTCCCGTAGTTGTTGATCAGTCTCTCACATCGCTGTGGAGGAATTTTGGCCCACTCTTGCATGCAGAACTTCTTTAACTCAGCAACATTTGCATGAACTGCTGGTTTCAAGTCCTGCCACAACATCTCCATTGGGATTAGGTCTGGACTTTGACTAGGTTATTCCAAAACTTCACATTATTGCTTTTTAACCATGTTCATGTTGACTTGATTGTGTGTTTTGGATCATTGTCTTGCTGCATGACCCAGCTGCGCTTCAGCTTCAGCTCACAGACAGATGGCCTGACATTCTCCTGTACAATTCTCTGATACAGAGCGTAATACACGATTTCTTCTATTAAGTTTAGATCATCCAGGTGCTTACAGGTGCTTTTTTGGCAAACTTCAGTCAACGTTTGGATGAGATGGGTCCAATTATGTCTAGCGAAAACCAAACATTGGATTCCAAAGTAAGAAACTCCAACGGTGAAGCATGGTGGTGATAGTGTGATGGTTTGCTACCTCAGGACCTGGGTGACTTGCCTTAATAGAAGGAACCGTCTGTGAGCTGAAGCGCAGCTGGGTCATGCGGCAAGACAATGATCCAAATCACACAATCAAGTCTACATGAAAATGGCTAAAAAGCATCACATTTGAAGTTTTGGAATGACCTAGTCAAAGTCCAGATATAATCCCAATTGAGATGTTGCAGTTCATGCATGCAAGTGGGCCAACATTTCTCCACAGTGATGTGAGACTGATCAACAACTACAGGAAACATTTGGTTGCAGTCATTGCAGCTTAAGGTGGCAGAACCCGTTATTGAGTTGTCGTGTCTTTACTATCATTAAATTGAAGACTTAGTTTTTTATCTAAGATTCCTGTAATTAGTATTATGCGATTAAACTGAATAATCATGTAACTGTAATTAACTAGGAAGTCGGGGCACCAAGGAAAGTATTCAGATTACAAAGTTATAATTTCCCAATATAACCTTTCAGATATTTTCATATCTGATCAGTAGTCTTCTGATTAATTATTTATTTGTTTTACCTCACGTTAGTCTCATTCCAAACGCCGTACATTTTTGGTTATCTGCACGAACCCAGTCTTCACTATGAGTCATCCATACATCAATTGTCTTAAGTCATTTATTTATTACTAAGTAATTCACAGAAATGCATAAACAAACAAACACTGTAAATGTGGTTACATGAAATGATAGGAAAATGTGCCCTAGTGGGCTGAACCGGCATAGCGGCTTGTTAGACAAAAGGGGAAATGGAGGAGGGGGGGGGGGGGGTCCAAAAAGTCACTACAGAGTGAGAATTATAACAATTAAAATACTAATCCTTTACATATGAACGCTTACTCATTCGGGAACAATTGCAATCAATATATATATATTTACGCTCAGTGTGTTATCTTGATCGCTGGTGAAAAGTTTGTGTCTTTCGTAGACTTGTCCGTCTCTCTCCCTCTCGGTCTTGGTTAGACGGGGTAGTTCAAATTGACATTCGTTATAGAATGGATGTTTCGGCGGTTGTCGTTCTTTGCATTCAATGATACCGAATTCCTAGCTGCAGACTAGTAATGAATATCAAAGACTTGTTCTCATTCTGTCGGTATCGACAGTCTAAGAGTTTAACCACGTGGTATGGTTAAAAGATTCAGCAATGGTCTACAACCTTTGTCCTCCCCTAATGGAGAAAAACATGGTCTGCTGATAATTTCTCAAAGTTGGGTTTTATTCGGAATGGCAGAAAAGGGCTGTCCCAGGATGTCTGACCCTAACTGGGCTCAGGGGCGGTCCTCTGATTTAGTTAACTCCAATTCCCTTTTTGGGTTTTCCTTTATTAAACAGTCCAAAATCATATTACACAATTTTACAAACAGTATCATACTCACTCATTCATCTTATACAACAATTAGATGTAAACCTTATATCTGGGGCTATTATATAAACATTATATAATATATATATACATAAGTGTTATGGTAAAGTGGCCACACCGTCTCCCATGGGCTTCCCAAGTTGTGACAAACGGACCAGTTTGTAGCTGGATTCTTCACCGATCTTTTACACTTTCTCCGGAACATGAAATTTGTTCGTACCTCAAGTTCTGTGAGGTGGAAGGATTTCCTTTGTCTCCATGAAAAACTACTCTATAACTGTGTGTCCATGAGGTCTTCTCAGGAATTCACGACCTCTGACCACAGCAGCCTAGCTGAAGGAGGCAGGGGGGGGGGGGGCAGGGAGAGGGGGATGGGGTTGCTATACTCCAAGAGGCCAACGTCATGACAGAGTGTAAGGGGGCAATTCATTTTTCACATAGGGGAATTGGGTGTTGCATAACTTTGTTAATTAAATAAATAAAATCAGTACAGTTGTTATTTGTAAACTCAGGTTCCCTTTATCTAATATTTTGGTGGAAGATCTGATAACATTCAGCATAAGTAAAAATATGCAAAAATGTAGAAAATCAGTAAGGGGGCAAACACTTTTTCATGGCACTAAAAGGAGTAAAGTTAGACTCTGGACCTAATGTGACAAATAGAAGTAATAGAAAAGTGACATGGGGAAGGGGCTCTGACAATGTCAGGTTTTATTTAATTGATTTAAGGTCGACTTACGCTGAGGTGAAAGTGCATAGGTGTTTTATTTTCGATTCCTTTAATTCAGGAAGTTAGCTAGTGCTGGGAGACAACCAAGGATAATAATATTTTCTGCACCTTTTCCAGACAACACATTACAGTGGGTGATCATACCTCTCACACCTTTAAAACCCAAGGGAGTAGAAATATCCACACAGTAGTTCCTGAAAACAATGAAGTCCAGTCAGTGACCCCAGCCTGGTTCTTCTCCCTGAGCTCCATAGACCATCTGTGGTTACTGGTTTATCAATAGAGGGATGATGGGGCTCAGAGATAACTCTTTATTTTTACTGAAAACACTCCCCCACTGGACAAACACTAAGTGCACATTAGCACATTTTACAGTTTCTCAACTCTGGTCCGTAGGTACCCCCAGTCATATTGGGCAAACAGGTAGCATCCCTATGCAGAGTCGAAATGAATCATTTTGCAGGCATCTTTTCACCTTTCCAGGTGTAGTCTTTTTTTGCCAATATGTGAGATACACCAACCAGCCCAGTGCACAGCCAGTCACAGTGGAAGTCATTTTACAGTATAGTAGGGCCATTTCAGACACAACCATAACCAACCACACTATCGATGATACAGTAAGTCAGTCTTTAGCACAGTGTCATTGTCACCAAGCTGATGACGTCTAATCCTGACGTCCTTCTAATCCCATCACTTCCTCCTCCAGACTGTGCCTTGGCTTCATTCTCCTTCCCTCTCTAACGTCTTCACAGCCTGCTAATTATAACCCTGATAGACAGTGCTGCCCTACCACACTGTTTCATCTATTGAGAAGGACATTGATTCATCACAATGAAGTAGCTAAATCAGAGAAACCTTATGACTGCCTACCATTTCCGGCAAACCTCCTCAGACAGACGTGTACATCTCACTTCTGTATGATACAGTACTATGCACACTTATTATCCTATGGATTTTGCCATATCAGGTGCATGGTACTACATGAAAATACGCACATAAAAACAGGACAAATATAATTTGTGTCTCAATGACAACTGATGGAGCTATGAATTCAACTCCAGCTAGAAATGTAACTTGTTCAGCATGGGCTGCTTTATGGTTTGCTAATCTTGAGCGAAAGCGTTTCTAGGTCATTAATTACAAAGTTCTCTATGGGCTTGAAGAGCAGGACAGAGGTAACCTGTTTCTGAGAAATAACAACCTACTACTCAAAGTAATACCACTAAGTAACAGAAGAAAAAGCGATGATATACAAACACAGGAGGGTCAACTCTGGGAATCACAGTAGCACTCTCTCAATGGTCAAGAATTAACTCTAATAATAAGAGTCGGAGAGATAGGTATTGTAAGAGAGTTGCATTTAGTATGTGTAGGGATGAACATGTGATTCTCATTGATGTGTATTTGGATGATATGAATGTCTGTGTGCATGAGTGTGCATCGTGTGTGCGTGTGAGTGAGTGCTTTGTAAATGGAGAGAGGGAAAGCAGGTGTGCAGCTGTGTGTTTGTATTTTTCCTCTTGGTCAGCAGCTCATTACTGCCCCGCTCACACATTCCCTACTAACTGGCCTAATTTATGGACAACATACTGGGTTTTTGTAGTCCAATGACAAGTTAAGAACAGCAGGAGCGGCTCTGATACTCCAGTCTGCATCACACACAGCTGGGAGTCTGGGTAGAAGCATTATATTAAAAACACCCCCATTTACTTCTACAACAAGCTTATGGCTACCAAGGCCTGCCACAAACCTAATACTTTACAATGAGCAAAGTGTTACATACCACTATTTACAGAAAATGTCATTTGAGTTACATTTAATAATATTACATTTTTTAAAGTATGCTATTGGATAAATTTAACAATTTAACAAGGACGGTAGCTATAATAAATCTTTCCTGAAAGGTTGAATGCATTGAACTCAGACTTTTGCTTTTGGTAAATACTTACTTGCTTGCTTGCCTGCCTGTCTGTCACTTTTTTCGTGTATGTAGAGGTTTTAGAACATTTCTGGGCCTCCAGAACAGAATCAGACAAATAGAAAACGTTTAAATTATTCCTGAGGTGTGATAAGGTTTCAATGCAGGATGGGCAGAATTATGTTCTGCTAGCCCTTTAAAATGAGTTGAGTTATATAGTACACACTGACCTCTATAGCAATGCACACTACTCACTCTACACTCTGCCCCTTTCTAGACAAGAAAATACAGTACATGCTAACATTTTACAGAAAGCTGACAGGTATAACACTTTATTACTTGTTATAAGCACCTATGAACTATAATGTCTTATTATAAGGCTTATAATATGTTATTTCTCTCCAGGAAGCATATATCTAAGGTAGGGTTCATTCAGGCAGGTTCTTGCCTGGCAGGCTGACTGATATTGTTGTGCTCCATCTCACACGTGTCAGGCTACTGTATCTAAGTCCCCAAAACAATTTCACTGTTCTTTCCCTGCAGGTGATATGGCTCCTGGCTTTGTTTTGCTTACAAACAAGCCTCACTATCAGTTTTGGAAATTCATCTGTCACCCGTGGTCTGGACAAGGCAGTTCTTCAATTAACAGACTTCTGTTGTGTAGTGACATTTTTACTACTGTTGCCAAAGCCCCTCACTGTTCCTAGCCCTACACTGCCCAAATACCTACTTTCATGCCAGTGGCCTAAAATAAAAGCTAAGCAAAGTTTTGTAAAACTGTTCACTGAGAGCAAGGCTAGTTTCATAATTTAGGTCAACACAGCTGCTGACGTTTGCCAAGCTTTTCATTGCTTACACTAAAATCTCTAAGTAGCCGGACCATAACAACACAACGTCAGACGGTAACCAGTTCATGAAAGATCGTTCTGGTTTAAACAGTGATTCCACTTTGGTACTTGGAGCTAAATCAAGTGCTGCAGTAGTGCTAATGACAGCCTAATAAACAGGCTAGCCGACTTTTGTTCTACATCCTGTACAGGGTCACACA
Organism: Oncorhynchus mykiss; assembly: GCF_057628025.1. NCBI lineage: Eukaryota > Metazoa > Chordata > Actinopteri > Salmoniformes > Salmonidae > Oncorhynchus > Oncorhynchus mykiss. The sequence continues at coordinate 33,724,655 of NC_143031.1, forward strand.
CACACACAAACTGTGGTTGTGAAGGTGTATCAATCCCTATATCGGTAACTCATCATTATCATTGATGATTTGCGGTCTCATGCTGCTCAGTAAATGTCCGATGAGGAGATCCAAAGCGTTTTCCTATTGAGCTCAAGCCTAGTTATTAACGCAAGCTATATTAACGCAGGCTTTCCAGCCATACATCATTAGCACAGATCCCCTGTTTTGGCCTCAGTCCATGTGGGTAAATAGATATTATGTCTTACAGTCATTCAGTACGGGTTATAGATGTTTTACTCCTTAAAGGGGCATCAGTTTGTCTCAGTTTGATTAGGTGAGTGAAAGGGCATCAGTTCCTTTGGAATTTGATACTGAGGCCTATCTTTCCCCAGTCTGTGTCACACGGCGATGAGAGGAGACAAGACGACAGGTCTCTCTGTACATCACTCCCTTTAATAATAAGTCATTTGACTGATTGAGAACAAGAGTGGTCTTCCGTAACAAGTCCAGGCATGTTGTCAGCATGTGCAATTAAAGGTCAGGACAATCTAACTCTCAGATATTCCATTGATTGGTATGAGAAGAGGACATACCAATACACCCATAATTTGTCCACAACAGAACATCTTGTGACATTTGCAAAAGTCTTCTCGCTCACCTTGGAGCTGTTGTCATGGGAACGCTGGTAGCGTTTCCAGCGGCAGCCATAGATCCCAGTGAGGAAGGACAAACACAGCTGCTTCTCATAGACCTGCTGCAAGGGTTGGTGCTTCACCATGCTCCTTCAGCCTCGGCTCGCCACCGGTCCGCTAGCATCCCACACTGAACAGGGAACACTGCAGGGAAAAAAAGACAGGAGTCAGAAACATATTGAAGATAATTCAAGACTGGATAAATAATTTTTAGAGGAGAAAGTAGAAGGAAAATGTGAAAATATTATAACTTGAAGGAAGATAGGCCAAAAGGAATTTGTTGTCAGAGTGTTTATGTAGAAGACCATTTATTACCATTTATTACATTTTCCAGTTACTCAACATGGTGCTTTTCATTAACTGAACTCCATGGTGATCGTTGTGAGGAACAACAGGAACCCTATAAAACCTGCATGAATACTGTGACTTAGTCATGTAAGGGGTAGTCGGGTTGTGGATCAGTGGATTGGTTGCGCTCTGCTAGGGTTGGGTGGTATCCTGATTTTCATACCGTTCCTGTACCATACTGGGTATACAGTATATATCGCCCCTTGTGTGCACTGACGGTAATACTGTATACCCATTATGGTACAGGAACGAGACATATACATACACACACACACACACACACAGCATATGGAAAGTACTCAGATCCTTCATGTTTTCCACATTTGTTTTCCACATTACAGCCTTCTAAAATGTATTAAATAATTTTTTCCCTCATCAATCTAGACACAATACCCCATAATGATGATGCAAAAACTTTTTAAAATATTTTTTGCAAATGTATTAAAAATAAAAAAGGGAAATATCACATTTACATAAGTATTCAGACCCTCTACTCAGTACTTTGTTGAAGCACCTTTGGCAGAGTTTACAGCCTCGAGTATTCTTGGATATGAAGCTACAAGCTTGGAACACCTGTATTTGGAGAGTTCCTCCCATTCTTCTCTGCAGATCCTCTCAAGCCTTTTCAGGTTGGATGGGGAGTGTCGCTGGACAGCTATTTTCAGGTCTCTCCAGAGATGTTTGATCGGGTTGAAGTCCAGGCTCTGGCTGGGCCACTCAAGGACGTTCAGAAACTTGTCCCAAAGCCACTCCTGCATTGTCTTGGCTGTTTGTTAAGGGTCATTGTCCTGTAATCTCCCAGTCCCTGCCTCTGAAAAACATCCCCACAGCATGATGCTGCCACCCCCATGCTTCACTCTAGGGATGGTGCCAGGTTTCCTCCAGGTGTGACGGTTGGCATTCAGGCCAAAGAGTTCAATCACTGTGTTCTTGGGGACCTTTAATGCTGCAGAAATGCTTTGGTACCCTTCCCCAGATCTGTGCCTCGACACAATCCTGTCTCGGAGCTCTATGGACCATTCCGTCGATGGCTTGGTTTTTGCTCCTTATAGAGACAGGTGTGTGCCTTTCAAAATCATGTCCAAATAAATTGGATTTACCACAGGTGGACTACAAGTTGTAGAGACATCAAGGATAATCAACGCAAACAGGATGCACCTGAGCTCAATTTCGAGTCTGATAGCAAAGGGTCTGCCTACTTATTTAGGTATTAGGTATGCAAATATTTCTATTTGCAAAAATGTCTGAAAACATTTTCGCTTTGTCATTATGGAGTATTGTGTGTAGATTAATTAGAAAAATGTTTATTTAATCAATTTTAGAATAAGGCTGTAACGTAACAAAATGTGGAAAAAGTGAAGGGGTCTGAATACTTTCCGAATGCACTGTATATATATTTATCACTCTAATTTTGGGGGTTGGGGTCCCAACAAATGCTAAAAAATTACTAGAAAATTCCCATAGCGGACACTAGCTAAATGGTAAGAAGCGCAAGCAAACATAAACAAATTGCAAGGACAGACAACCCAGCTCAAAGTTATACAAATATCTTGAAAGGCTACTCACAGTTTGCTGCACGCACAAAACAAATATTAGACAGCAGGGATGTTGATCCAGGAGGGGATTGATTGTATGTTATAACCAAGAAGCTTAATATTGCCATCTAGCCACTTAGCTAGCAAGTTAGAAAACCAAATACCTAGCTGAAATACACCGGTATAGGGCATATACGGTATATCGCCCAAGACTTCACTTGGCAACCAAGCACACATCAGCACATTTCACAACAGCCTGTTAAAATAACAGTATACCCGAGAAAGAGGACCAGCAGGTCCAGCTCCCAATCACTTCATCCTTCCCAAAATATTGGTTATCTTGGTTGTGTTTAAAACGATCCTCTTGGAAAGCTGTCGCGGTCATCCCCCTCTTCAAAAAGGGGGAGACACTCTCGACCCAAACTGCTACAGACCTATATCTATTCTACCCTGCCTTTCTAAGGTCTTTGAAAGCCAAGATAAAAAAAAAACAGATCAGCGACCATTTCGAATGCCACCGTACCTTCTCCGCTATGCAATCTGGTTTCCGAGCTGGTCATGGGTGCACCTCAGCCACGCTCAAGGCCTGAAACAATATCATAACCGCCATCGATAAGAGACAATACTGTGCAGCTGTATTCAACCTGGCCAAGGCTTTCGACTCTGTCAATCGCCACATTTTTATAGGCAGACTCAACAGCCTTGGTTTCTCAAATGACTGCCTCGTCTGGTTCACCAACTACTTCTCAGACAGAGCTTAGTGTGTCAAATCCGGACCTCTGGCAGTCTCTATGGGGGTGCCACATGGTTCAATTCTCGGGCCGACTCTTTTCTCTGTATATATCAATGATGTCGCTCTTGCCGCTGCTGATTCTCTTATCCACCTCTACGCAGACAACACCATTCTGTATACTTCTAGCCCTTTTTGGACACTGTGTTAACTAACCTCCAGACGAGCTTCAATGCCATACAACTCTCCTTACGTGGCCTCCAACTGCTCTTAAATGCAAGTAAAACTAAATGCATTCTATTCAACCGATCGCTGCCCGCACCTGCCTGTCCATCCACCATCACTACTCTGGACGGTTCTGACTATGTGGACAACTACCTAGGTGTCTGGTTAGACTGTAAATTCTCCTTCCAGACTAACATTAAACATCTCCAATCCAAAATGAAATCTAGAATCGGCTTTCTATTTCGCAACAAAGCATCCTTCACTCATGCTGCCACACATACCCTCGTAAAACTGACCATACTATCGATCCTCGACTTCGGCGATGCCATTTACAAAATAGCCTCCAACACCCTACTCAACAAATTGGATGCAGTCTATCACAGTGCCATCCGTTTTGTCACCAAAGCCCCATATACTACCGACCACTGCGACCTGTACACTCGTTGGCTGGCCCTCGCTTCATACTCATCGCCAAACCCACTGGCTCCAGGTCTACAAGTCTCTGCTAGGTAAAGCCCCGAGTCTCAGCTCATTGGTCACCATAGCAGCACGCGCTACAGCAGGTATCTCTCACTGGTCACCCCCAAAGCCAATTCTTCCTTTGGCCGCCTCTCCTTCCAGTTCTCTGCTGCCAATGACTGGAACAAACTGCAAAAATCACTAAAGCTGGAGACTCATCTCCCTCACTAGCTTTAAGCACCAGATGTCAGAGCAGCTCATACATCACTGCACCTGTACATAGCACATCTGTAAATAGCCCATCCAACTACCTCATCCCCATACTGTATTTATTTATCCTTTGCACCCCAGTATCTGTACTTGCACATTCATCTTCTGCACATTCTACCATTCCAGTGTTTAATTGCTATATTGTAATTACTTCGCCACTATTGACCTATTTATTGCGTGACCTCCCTTATCCTACCTCATTTGCACATGCTGTATATAGACTTTTCTACTGTATTATTGATTGTATGTTTGTGTTAATTCCATGTATACCTCTGTGTCGACTGCTTTGCTTTATCTAGGCCAGGTCGCAGTTGCAAATTAGAACTTGTTCTCAACTAGCCTACCTGGTTAAATAAAGGTGCAATAAAATGAAAAAATGAAGAGTTCTTTCACACCCCTCTGGAGAAGATGGAAACATTTCTTCAAATTTTAAACACTTCTGTTCTGGAGTCAATGACTGTCCTTCGTTTGTTGTATTACTCTTTGGTTCAACATTTTCATCTTGACAGTCATTTAAACAGCAGTATACAACATTACCTTTGAAAGTGGCTCAATGCAACTACTGTAGTATGAACCTTTCTCATGGCTTCATATTACATACACACAACAAAAAAGGGTCAATTGTCTGAGTCGATTTTGTGAACTAGTGACCTTTAGTTATCTTTCTAGCTGCAGTTGGACGCACAGCCAAATTAGCCTAGAAGCCACAGACTAGAAGTATTAAACTGTAACCAGAGCACACCTCCAGGAGTTAGTAGTTACAGTACACAAACACCACTCAAACATTTATGAGCAACAAACAAATAAGAAACTGGAGAGGTCCCCTGACATAGCAGAGATGGCAGGTAAAACATACTCACACGATGAATATAAAGCTGGGTAAAGCAGCCTAGTCCCATAGTAAATGAGTGAACAATTTCAAGTTTCAGCCTTCCCATCAATTATTATTAACTCGGCACCCAGAACCAAATTAGCTGAGGCTGTCACAAGAGGCTACGCCAAACCCCATGTGATACACTTTCCAACACTCAATAAAAGTATTGATTACTTCTGAAACAGAACATGATTGCACTTTTGGTCCATTATATCTTCTAGGTGGTGAAATAAAACCAGTCTCACAGCTGGAGATTGCATGTGGCTGGCTAATACAGATACAATTTGTGTGTGACCATCTGGTTGTCTGGGAACCCTAACAACAAACTACAGTATGAACACTTCCAACATTAGTGATATCATCCACACAACGTATTATTAATAAAGGCAGAGAAGCTACATTGTCGAGTTGTCACATCATTCAATAAGAAAAAAAAACTATAGTGAAACTAAAATGTTAAATGAGTGGTTCACTATTTTACATATTTCCTCACCCTGAAAGTAGTCTATGGGCCAGGGGAAACTGCAATCCATGGTTCAGTTGTCTTTAAAACAGCCATTAGAAAACATTAGCTAACTTTAGCCACTGCTAGCTAAAAATCTGGTGATCGGGTCATGTGATCATGTTACAAAAAAATGAAAAATGAAGTCCAAATTGCCTCAAATCAGTCCAAACCAACTCCATATTTGGTTTGATAGTACTTAAGTGATTCAGAAATAAATAAATAAAATGTGCTCACATGCCCCCATCACTTCCATAGATTTTTAGCAAACAGTGGCTAAAGTTAGTTAACCCGAGGTTTTGTGTTGAAGTCAATATACCCAGAAGAGGATGGAAAATAGCTATCCTCTAGATACACCATGGTGCTACCCCAGAGATTGCTGTTGAGGCTACTGTAGACCTTCATTGCAAAACTGTGTTTTAAGCAGTTATTTGGTCACATCTGAATATAGTTTTATCTAAAACCTTAATGTTTCAATATTTTTTTTAAATGAAATTCACTGAGTAGGATGGTCCTTCCCTTCCTCCTCTGAGGAGCCTGGTATGGTCGGTGTCGATACTTTTCTGGTTATCGCCGCAACTCTAAACATCAGCGACATCCTCTTAGTTTCTCGACCTCAAGCTGAAAATCAATCCTACATGAGAACTAACGTTATCAATCATTGCCAACAGCTACATTTCCACTATCTCCTCTACTCTGTTGATTTACCATGCCAGCCTAAATGAGATAAGCACGGAAATATTGATTGGTCTTTTTAATCACACCAGCGGACCGGGTGAGCGTCAGTGAATGGCTGTCACATGAGGACATAGAACAGTGACAAGAGCCCATTTCCTGGGAAATCTTCCCAGACAAAGAGAGCAGTACATTTTCCCCTGATCCTTATCTCCTAACAGACAGTTTCTCAGAACGGAGAAACAGAGAGAGCGTGAGATTGAAGATGTGAGAGGCTGGAAGGTGCACGCGCTTAGAAAAGGTGCTATCTAGAACCTAAAAGACTTCTTCAGCTGTCCCCATAGGTCCTGTGTTGCTCAAATGGAAGAGCATGGCACTTGCAATGCCAGGGTTGTGGATTTGATTCCCACGGAGGACCAGCACAAACTAATACTGTAAGATAATCTGAAAAAGATAGTCTGCTAAATGACTAGAATGTAAAATGAGAAACCTTTTTGGTTCCAGGTAGAACCTTTTTGGGTTACATGTAGAAACCTTTCCACAGAGGACAGCCAAAATACCCTTTTGTAACCTTTTTTTTTATTTCGATGAGTGTAGCTGTATGGTCTGTTCTCCTCAGCTCAGTGAAGTTTGATTACAGCTACTGTACCAGGTCCACTGTTTCCATTTTATTTATTTTCTGGCTGTTTTAGATGTTACTTTGGAATGAATACATGTCACATACCAGTTAAAAATATATATAAATATACAGTGGGGCAAAAAAGTATTTAGTCAGCCACCAATTGTGCAAGTTCTCCCACTTAAAAAGATGAGAGAGGCCTGTAATTTTCATCATAGGTACACTTCAACTATGACAGACAAAATGAGAAAAAAAATCCAGAAAATAACATTGTAGGATTTTCAATTAATTTATTTGCAAATTATGGTGGAAAATAAGTATTTGGTCAATAACAAAAGTTTATCTCAATACTTTGTTATATACCCTTTGTTGGCAATGACAGAGGTCAAACGTTTTCTGTAAGTCTTCACAAGGTTTTCACACACTGTTGCTGGTATTTTGGCCCATTCCTCCATGCAGATCTCCTCTAGAGCAGTGGTGTTTTGGGGCTGTTGCTGGGCAACACGGACTTTCAACTCCCTCCAAAGATTTTCTATGGGGTTGAGATCTGGAGACTGGCCAGGCCACTCCAGGACCTTGAAATGCTTCTTACGAAGCCACTCCTTCGTTGCCCGGGAGGTGTGTTTGGGATCATTGTCATGCTGAAAGACCCAGCCACGTTTCATCTTCAATGCCCTTGCTGATGGAAGGAGGTTTTCACTCAAAATCTCACGATACATGGCCCCATTCATTCTTTCCTTTACACGGATCAGTCGTCCTGGTCCCTTTGCAGAAAAACAGCCCCAAAGCATGATGTTTCCACCCCCATGGTTGGTTGCTGATAATGGGCCTCTGTACGCCTATGTAGATATTCCATAAAGAAATGGTCGTTTCCAGCTACAATAGTCATTTACAACATTAACAATGTCTACACTGTATTTCTGATCAATATGATGTTATTTTAAATGGACAAAGTGCATTTTTTTTCAAACAAGGACATTTCTAAGTGACCCCAAACTTTTAAACCATAGTGTCGTTAGAAAAAAGGCACATTTAGAGAGCCTCCAAAGAGGATGAAAATGTTGATCTAAAAAAAATATTAACAGAACACCTGGAGATTATTATTCCCAACTACAAAACACTATTCCTTTTTTTAGAATTAGAAAAGTTATTCAATAATTATTTCCAAAAATGCACTCAACAATTTACTGGATTCAGTAAAGTGATATGGGATTTTTTTCTGGTATCATGTTTTAATACACCAATAAAAAAATACACTTAGTGATAGAGTTTAGAGAATGAACAGAGTGCATCTTCTGGACATGAAATGTATTATACGTAAAAACATTTTTAAAAACCTTTACCATTACAAATGTATACATACAGGACAGAGAAAAGCAGAGTCCTGATATCATTTGGGACAACTTTAAGGCGTACATTAGAGGGATGATAATATCATACTCTGCACAAATTTAATCTCATTTAGTGATTTCTATTTCTTTCATTTTAAAATCTCTTAGAAAAAGCACATAAAAAATCTTTACAAGGTAAAAAGAACATTCGGGAACTTAACAGTACGATCTTACGATCTTTTACTTTTGAAGAAAGCCTACAACTACAGGTTAACTCAAATAAAGCATACTACTTAATGGCATTCACCTTGTAAACATCTCACAGCTCTCACAAAACAAATATGCTAAACCAGTTATAATTTCTTAAGTTAAAGATACAAGTGGTAATTAGAAACAATAATGTGATTAATGACCATTTTAAAAGCTTCTATGAAAATGTATATAAATCAGAATTAAAAACAGTTGAATGGATCCTATAGCCTTCTTAGACTCAACAACCGAAGCACTTAACAACGGACAACAAAACATTCACTAAAAACAGATCATCCAAGAAAAAAAAATATTAGATACTGTTAAAACATTAGCACAGAGAAAAGCACCAGGAATGGATGGCTTTCCCATAGAATTTTATTCAACATTCTGGGCCAAAGTAACCCCCTATTTACACACATATCACGCAATTCAGTACTTCCTAGTACCACGTATCAAACAATTATTTCAGTTAAATTAAAATCAGGAATGTCTGGAGAGGCCCTGCTGATTATAGACCCATAAGTTGAATACATTCTGACAATAAAATAATAACAAAGCTTATAAGCAATAGAAATGACAAAAGTTTGACTAGACTTGATACATATCAAACAGGGTTTATTAAAAATAGACACTTACAAACAAATACAAGAGCATGTTTCAGTTTAATACAATACACAACAAAAACAAGATATAGATTTATCAATAATAGCTGTTGATGACGAAAAGGGTTTTGACCGTCTTGAATGGCCTTTCCTATTCAAAACTTTGAACTTTCTAGCTGAAATAATAAAAGTAATAAAAAATATTGTATAAAGCAAAAATATACACAAATAATACTTTATCTGATTGAATTGCTTTGGAAAGGGGCAGAAGACAGGGATGTCCTGGTTCCCCCCACCTGTTTGTACTATCAATTGAACCGCTTGCAGAAAGAATTAGACAGGACCCAAACGTAACACGTATCAGTATTGGTAAACATGAATATAAACTAAACGTATTTGCAGATGAACTCCTGATATACCTGACCAATATTGAAAACTCAATGACTCAATGATATTTTCAGAATAAAAAAAAAATCTCAGGATATAAAAGTAATGTGAAAAAAAGAAAGTAATAACTCACTATCTACAGCAATCCTTTAAGTGGACCACAAAAATATTAAATACTTAAGATGCTAAATAAGTAACAACAAATATATAAAGAAAACTGAATTCCATTACGCAACAATTTTATAGCAGATCTAATTCAATTCAATAATCTTCCCATAAACCTTACAAGTAGAATAAACCTCTTTATAAATGGCATGGCGGCCAAAGTTTTAATTTTCGGTAATACCAATTACCTCTCCGAAGACATTATTTTAAAAACTATACTCGGTCATAACAGACTTTATATGGGGAAATAAAATTACTAGAATAAAAATGAAAGTTATACATCTTCCTAAGACTGAGGGTGGTTTTAAACTTCCAGAATTGGAATTGCATCAACTCGCTACCTAAGGCTTTTACTTGCGACATACACTGATTATACAAAACATTAAGGACACATCTTTCCATGACATAGCCTGACCAGCTGAATCCAGCTGTCAAAACTACTTCAATCAGTGTAGATGAATGGGAGGAGACAGGTTAAAGGATGTTTAAGCCTTGAAACAATTGATACATGGATTATTTGTGTGTGAAATTCCGACTGTGAATGGGCAAGACGAAATATTGAAGTGCCTTTGAACGGGGTATTGTTGTAGGTGCCAGGCGCAACATTTTGTGTCAAGTACTGCAACACTTCTGGGTTTTTCACGTTAAACAGTTTTCCGTGTGCATCAAGAATGGTCCACCAGCCAACTTCACACAACTGTGGGAAGCATTAGAGTCAACATATGCCAGCACCCCTGTGGAACACTTGACACCTTGTAGCATTCATGCCTGAACTAATTGATGCTGTCTGAAGGCAAAAGCGGGGGTGCAACTCAATATTAGGAAAGTCCTAATGTTTGATATACTTAGTGTATAGTTAAATGCACTAAAGAGGAACAATGGGTACATATTGAAGATTCTTTAGCTCATTCCCAGAATCTTTTCATGTGTATTTTCAAAGGATAAATCGAAAAACATTAACAACTGCATAGTTAAGAACACTATAACAATATGGAAGAAAATGAAACAAATTCAACAAGAACCAATATCACTTCCTAAAAACACAACCTTATCGAACAATCCTAGGATAGCTTTTCAGAATTCACTGATAAATTGGTCCACATGGAAAACTAAAGGCATAGAAACCATAAATTACTTGGCAACCAGAAATACACTTCTGGGCCCTTTATAACACTTGCCTGGTTGTTTGTCAGTAACCCAGACAGCTTTTAGGTCCATTGCTTGAGTATTTAGATGTAGATAATAAGCTTATTCTAAACCCGTCTTCCCCATAGAAACCCCATGCAACATCAAAGTTCATCATAAATACCTCCCAAACACACATCTCTGGCCTACCATAACCACAATAGTCCTTGTAATTACTTTCCTCGGCACAATTTTTCAGCTAACATATTTAGTAGGCACATTTTTACTAACGTATTTTGTTATTTTCATATTGAATTCCAGGAAGTTGATTCATGCGTGCCGCGAGTCAAGACCTAGGTCGGGACTTCCGAGGTGGGCGTGGTTGAAGGATGTAAACAATCCTTTTCTGTTCTCACTCCCTGACAGTATTTGCTGCCATCATCTAATTTAATTAGAGTAAAGAATGTCAGATCGAGAACAGAGGAAATTGGAGACGTGCCTTATTTTCAGAATAGTACTCGTGCCATATTGGTTTGTGACGGATTATACTGGAGGCTGAGTTATTCCATTTGCAGCTGACCAAGAGAAATTAGCTAGAGAGAGACCAGAAGAAGAAATGAGCCAGAAAGACAGGAGCGAGCAGATGTTGAGGAAACAGGCTTTTCCCAGAACGCACGGTGACTGGTGGTGCAGTTGCGGGAGATGCCTACCTCTACCAACAGACAGAGAATGTCTCAGCTGTCGATAATGGAGGAGGTAGAAAATCAGACTGACAATGCAGTAGAAGATGGCATGTGTGTAATTAAACACTCCGAGTTCTTGTCTCACATCAATCCTGGTGTTCTGGAACCTTTCTTTAGAATGCCCAGGATCAACTGGAAACATTGTGCCACACCTGACAGTCTAAATGGAAAGCTCTCTGAAGCGTAAGTGTTTGGGCTAATATTACTCACAGGCAATATTACCTCTAAGATGGGTGCGTGTGGGCGCCACCCAGAAGAACTATCAGCACGCGCAGAGAAGCACGAGACTGAACTTCACTCAACTTTCTAGTTTTCCCCTTAACACTATTTTTTTCCATCTACTGTGGGAATTGTGATCGAATCAACACAATATCAGCCACTTTTAGTGCAACATAATTTAAAAAATGAACTATGCAAGAAATTTTATTGTGGGCAGGGCGCAATGGAGTAGGATTCTATTGCATTGACAGGCATGACTCAGGCCCATACTCTACACAAACATAACCAATCAGAGCTGCAGTATCGCTATCGGCAAATAGACCATTGTCATGTATGGATCTGTGCCAATCACTTTGAACTGGACTGTGTTTACAGCATGAGTGGTCGCGAGTAGATGCGCTTGTTTTGAGATCAAAGCAAGAAGGACAAGTGGATTAAAAGGTTAATGTCAATCCCTACAAGTTTTTGTTAAAAGTCTCATGGAATGTAGGCCTACATTGAACCCCACACATTTGCAGCTACTGTAGGCTGAATTATAGAACAGCTATTTCAATGTTATAATGTTATGGGATACATTTTCTCCATTGTTTTTTATGGTAGACCACTTACACTATGATCAAATAACTGGAACTTAAAGCGGGTACAGCCTCAGTGTTCACAAGTAAACACGCACCAGTAGTTGCACAGAATTTTCACAACATTCAAGTTTGCGCTCAGCAGACCTGAAATTTTCTCAGTGCAGAAACATTTTTGGGGGAACATTGCTCAGAGGATATTTATAGTACTCTAATAAAAATAATAAAAAATAGCCTACCTAATGACACTCTTCCAACTGTATTTTTGATTATCCTGCCTACACCCCATAATTTATCTGGCTACTGTAGTCCCCTTCAAGTTTGTCTGACAATGATGACATGCTGGTTTGATGCGCGTCATAGAAATAGAATGTATAGGATGCACACTTCACAATATGGGTCTACATAAACAATAATTTATATTACCAAACAGTGTAAGAAGTATAAAGTCATGTGTGCTTGTAGAGAAGAAAATGTTACTTGCAATTGCCAGTCTAGCTTTTATACCAATAATATCCTAATTAGCCTGTAAACCCAAACAAAAGAGAAAGAAAAACAGCTGACCACTAAAACCCTTTGAACAATGAGTTGGCTATACTGTACATTCTGTACAGACAAAGAGAGACATCAATAGTATTGTGGCATGTAGCCTATCAGTTAGAATTTTGGGCCAGTACCTGAATGATTGCTGGTTCAAATTTCTAGCCGATATAGGCAGATTTTTCACTATGTGCCCATGAGCAAGGCATTTAATCCTAACTGTTCCTGTTAGTTGCTCTGGATAAGAGCATCTGCTAAATTACCTAAATGTATGTGCCATCATCAATACGGCTTATAAATTAACATGATTAATGATCCCTGAGCCTGTTATATTTTATGTTGTACAGGCCTAGGCCTATTTATTTTCTTGATTGTTGTACATAACATTGTCATGTATTTATTTTCTGTCTCTCTAGAGACAATACAGACCGGTCTCTTATCGGATCACCCTGGAGTGGATGCTGAGGGGAGAACATCTAGGTCAAGGTCAACGACGGATACTCCCAGCCTCTGTGGTGGCATCCAATGAATTACATCCAACCACCCTGACCCCAACAGCCTCTTCATTGGATTCCAGGAAGTTGAGGAATTTTTCAAGAAATAACATTGTAGTTCAATAATTATTTATAAACAATTTAATGTTAATATAAAACAACAATTACAGTTACTATGCCATTCACGCCGTCACTCAGACGAGGGATTTACAAACATGTTCCTGGGGAGCAGCCGTCTTGTAGGTTTTCACTCCAACAGGTGATGTTGATTAGGGTTGGGTTGAAAAACTATAGGACAGTAGCACTCTAGCTAGAAAGTTTGAGAACCGTGGGGTTATGTAAAACAAAGGGAGGATCCCAATTTGCATCCTCTCTCCTTCTCAAAACACATTGAATGAGAAAGCCAGAGGACCTCTGGCTTTCTCATCCAATGTGTTTTGAGAAAGAGACGAGGAGAGGACGTGAGGATTATGCAGTTGAGAACTTCAAACAGAATCCTACTCATGACTCCATGTGCTGGCTCATGCCTGGGAGGCAGCTCGGTTCCAAATGGAGTAAAACACACCTATCTGGGCGCCCAAGCCAGATTAGTTGAATCCTTTCATTGAATAGAACGGGTGTTCTCATTCAAGACAATGATGGCATAATGGGTGGACTGCCGACCTTTGCGACTGTACCCATATGAGCAAACCAGGAAGTAAAAGCAGAACATGTACAGTGGGGCAAAAAAGTATTTAGTCAGCCACCAATTGTGAAAGTTCTCCCACTTAAAAAGATGAGGCCTGTAATTTTCATCATAGGTACACTTCAACGATGACAGACAAAATGAGGAAAAAAAAAATCCAGAAATTCACATTGTAGGATTTTTTATGAATTTGTTTGCAAATTATGGTGGAAAATAAGTATTTGGTCACCTACAAACAAGCAAGATTTCTGGCTCTCACAGACCTGTAACTTCTTCTTTAAGAGGCTCCTCTGTCCTCCACTCATTACCTGTATTAATGGCACCTGTTTGAACTTATCAGTATAAACGACACCTGTCCACAACCTCAAACAGTCACACTCCAAACTCCACTATGGCCAAGACCAAAGAGTTGTCAAAGGACACCAGAAGCAAAATTGTAGACCTGCACCAGGCTGGGAAGACTGAATCTGCAATAGGTAAGCAGCTTGGTTTGAAGAAATCAACTGTGGGAGCAATTATTAGGAAATGGAAGACATACAAGACCACTGATAATCTCCCTCGATCTGGGGCTCCATGCAAGATCTCACCCCGTGGGGTCAAAATGATCACAAGAACGGTGAGCAAAAATCCCAGAACCACACGAGGGGACCTAGTGAATGACCAGCAGAGAGCTGGGACCAAAGTAACAAAGCCTACCACCAGTAACACACTACGCCGCCAGGGACTCAAATCCTGCAGTGCCAGACGTGTCCCCCTGCTTAAGCCAGTACATGTCCAGGCCCGTCTGAAGTTTGCTAGGGAGCATTTGGATGATCCAGAAGAAGATTGGGAGAATGTCATATGGTCAGATGAAACCAAAATATAACTTTTTGGTAAACAAACACAACGAGTTGAGGACAAAGAACACCATACCTACTCTGAAGCATGGGGGTGGAAACATCATGCTTTGGGGCTGTTTTTCTGCAAAGGAACCAGGACGACTGATCCGTGTAAAGGAAAGAATGAATGGGGCCATGTATCGTGAGATTTTCAGTGAAAACCTCCTTCCATCAGCAAGGGCATTGAAGATGAAACGTGGCTGGGTCTTTCAGCATGACAATGATCCCAAACACACCGCCCGGGCAACGAAGGAGTGGCTTTGTAAGAAGCATTTTAAGGTCCTGGAGTGGCCTAGCCAGTCTCCAGATCTCAACCCCATAGAAAATCTTTGGAGGGAGTTGAAAGTGCGTGTTGCCCAGCAACAGCCCCATAACATCACTGCTCTAGAGGAGATCTGCATGGAGGAATGGGCCAAAATACCAGCAACAGTGTGTGAAAACCTTGTGAAGACTTACAGAAAACATTTGACCTCTGTCATTGCCAACAAAGGGTATATAACAAAGTATTGAGAAACTTTTGTTATTGACCAAATACTTATTTTCCACCATATTTGCAAATAAATTAATTGAAAATCCTACAATGTGATTTTCTGGATTTTTTTTCTCATTTTGTCTGTCATAGTTGAAGAGTACCTATGATGAAAATTACAGGCCTCATCTTTTTAAGTGGGAGAACTTTCACAGTTGGTGGCGGATAAAGCACTAAATAAACTTCAGTTAGTGCTATAAAATTTGATCATATTACTCCAGTGCTAGCCTCCCTACACTGGCTTCCTGTCAAGGCAAGGGCTGATTTCAAGGTTTTACTGCTAACCTACAATCACTTGTGAATGATATATTACCACTTTTGAGTGACCTTTTGAAATCATAGTCGCACACCTCATGTAGCCTAGCCCATAGGCCTATATGTTTTGATAAGGTTTGCAATCACAACTAAAATGGCCAAAAGAAATCTTGAAAATCACATAAATCCGCTTTTCGTCACACCCTGATCGGTTTCATCTGTCTTGTGCTTGTCTCCACCCTCTACAAGGAGTCTCCTATTCTTCCCCATTATCACCTGTGTATTTATACCTGCATTTTATCTTTTGCCAGTTCATCTTGTTTTTTCAGGTCTTACAAGCGTATTTCTCATTTATCCAGTTATTGTTTTCTAGTCTTCCCGGTTCTGACTTTTCTGCCTGTCCTGACCCTGAGCCTGCCTGCCATTCTGTCCCTGATTGACTCTGCCATGGATTACAAACTTTTGCCTGCCCTCGACCTGCCCTTTGTATAATAAATATTCTAAGAACCGAACTACCCGTCTCCAGTGTCTGCATCTGGTTCATATCCTGAGTTGTTATAGTACGAACTGGCCATGACTGACCCAGCAGACTCGGACAAGCTCCACAACACTGTCTCCCTCCAAGGAGCCACCATTGGAAGACACGAGGAGTTACGGCATAACCTTGTGGAGGGACTCCATATCTTGGCGGAACGCCATGACCATGCCTTCCATGCATTTGTGGAACAATTCTGCGGACTATCTACTAGGCAGCAAGCCACAACGGTAACCTTCCAGACTCCCAGTAACCCCTCTACCAGCGGTGCTTCTCTCCAGCCTACCCCAGTTTGCCGAGAATCCCGCTTACCTCCTCCAGGAGCACTATGCTGGGGATCCTGGAACCTGCTGGTCGTTTCTCTCCCAGTGCTCCCTCATCTTCGAGCTATAGCAATCTTTTTTTGCTTTGGATCATTCGAAGATAGCGTATCTTATAACGCTGATGCCCGGGAGGGTGCTCGCCTGGGCTAGGGTGGTGTGGGAGCAACAATCCACCGTTTGCCTTAGTCTGGAGGATTTCATGACAGAGGTAAGCTGTGGGCCATACAGGGAGTCTCCCATCTCCTATTACTCGCATTCCTCTCTAAACCTCTCCTTGTGTCTTTGTGGAGAAGAAGGACAAGAAGAAGAAGGACTCTGCGCCCGTGTATTGACTACAGGGGGCTTAATGACGTCACGGTAAAGAAACATTACCCTTTTACCACTCTTCTCCTCGGCTTTCGAGCCTCTCCAGGGGGTGACCATTTTCTCGAAGTTGGACCTTCGGAACGCCTACCATCTGGTTCGGATACGGGAAGGAGACGATTGGAAGACAGTCTAACACGGCTAGTGGGCACTATGAGTACCTAGTTATGCCATTCGGACTGACCAATGCTCCCGCAGTGTTCCATGACCTGGTCAATGATGTGCTCCATGACATGTTGAAACGGTTTGTGTACGTCTACCTCGATGACATCCTTATCTTTTCCAGTTCGGCTCAAGAGCATGTTCTCCACATCCGACAAGTCCTCCAGCGCCTCCTGGAGAACCAGCTGTTTGTTAAAGCTGAAAATGTGAATTCCATCGCTCCACTCTCTCTTTTCTGGGATACATCATCGCTGCAGGGGATATTCAGATGGATCTTAACAAGGTGAGCGCGGTGGTGGAGTGACCCCAAGCCACCTCCAGAGTGTAGCTTCAAAGCTTCTTGGGGTTTGCTCTTTACTGCCGCTACAGCACCCTGGCTTCCCCCCCTCTCTGCACTCACCTCACTCAAGGTTTTGTTCACGTGGTCCGCAGCTGCTGATCAAGCGTTTTCAGATCTCAAGCATCGATTCACCACAGTCCTCATCTTAATCCATCCGGACCCGTCCCGTCAGTTCGTGGTGCAGGTCGACACCTCGGACGTTGGAGTGGGGGCCGTCCTTTCCCAGCGTTCTGTCCAGGATCAAAAGCTGCATCCCTGACCCTTCCTCTCCCATTGTCTTAATCCCGCTGAGAAGAAGAACTACGACGTGGGAAATTGGGAACTTCTTGAGGTCAAGATGGGGCTGGAGGAGTGGAGACACTGGCTAGAAGGGGCAGAACATCCATTCTTAGTGTGGACCGACCAAAATAATCTGGAATATCCCCGCACCACCAAGCGCCTCCACTCAAGGCAGGCTCATTGGGCTCGGTTATTCACTCATTTTAATTTGACCATCTCCTACTGCCCTGGGCTCATTCCTCTAACCTCACCTGCCATCTCGGCTACCAACCCCGGACCCTGGCTTTCCTCCAACAATGGTTTTGGTGCCCCACCAAGTTACCCTCAGCCAAGGAGACGGCTTAGCTCATGGTCCAGCACATTTTCCAGATCCATGGACTTCCGGGTGAAATGGTCCTCAGTTCTCATTCCGATTCTGGAAGGCGCTCTGCACCCTCATTGGGTCATCGGCCAGCCTGTCCTCCGGGTTTCATCCCCAATCTAACGGCCAGTCGGGGCAAGCCAATCAAGACGACTCTTTGTTGCCTCGTCTCAAATTGTATTATAAACCAATAGGAGAATGGTTAAATTAGCATCAGTTTGACTTTGTTGCATTTAGGCGGTCTCATGTCTCATTCGGGGATCTGAGACCCCCCTGGGCTCCCCGTAATTCGCACTCTGGTGACCATGGTCATTTGGCTGACCAATAACTGTCATGTGTGTCATCATCATAACCAGATGTTATGCGTGTCATCATCATGCGTGTCATCATCATAACCAGATGTGACTGACCTAGCGGACTATGCTAATAAGACTAACCTAGCAATGAGGACTAGCAGATAGTAGTTCTTTGGACTGCATGTTAATAAGAGAGTTATTAAACATAACAAAACCGGATAACTCACTGCCTCGTCTCCATCCTGATACATGACCTTTACATTCCTACTATCATGTCCTCTTTAGAGGTTACATCTCTATCCCAGGCCATATACCATATTCCACCTCTCTCTGGGGACATATTGTTTGTAAATCACTGGCGACCTAAATTCATATAACAAGACTCAGAGAAAGAAATGCTTGAGCATCAGATTATGCAGATCCGCATCAGTCCAATCGCTGTTCATTCATTGTTTGACTTGTATGGGAACACCCCAGCCCAGGGGAAATACTTCCTGGAGACCTAGCCCAGAGTGGCCCACTATGCTGGGGGGAGCTGGGCCGTGGGCAACCTGCCAGAGTCCACATCCCGGGACGGGACCTCAGGAGAGGGTCACGCAGGGCTGCTCAGCATTCCATCACAAGGGAAAGATTTTACCCAGGTCAGGTCACCCCCCTATTGACACACTGTGGCTTTTCAGAACAAGAAATCTGATGACAGGCTAAATATTTGACTCTGTTAGGCTGTTCCATTCAAATGAATAGTTGAACACAAAAGTAAAGGCCTTACTTTTTCTTCTGAATAGGAGTCAAATAGACAGAAGGACATAGAGGGATGAAGTGTCAGCTGAAAAACACTCATACCCTACAATCAATCAAACTGCCTTAAACAGAAACTAAAGTTATTTTTAGCATCAAGTACAAGCACTCCTTAGGGTTTAACATATCAAACTGCCAATGGTTGATGCAGTTAACTGGGAAAAAAACCTATAACAAAGCCTTTCAAGCTATTTGGAATGTAACATTGACCCTGGGCAGGAAAAAATCTCTGCTAGTAAGACTTTGGATGCCTTTAAAGGATCGCTGCTGGGAGTTTCATAACTGGCACCTTTCTGTAGCTACCCACTGGGCACACACTCGTTGAATCAACGTTGTTTCCACGACATTTCCACAACTACCTAAGAAGACTCTGGTTCTCTCTCTGGGTGTTTCTCTTCCTTTACAATCGGTTTTAGAATTAGCTTCTCAGACAATGTTTTAGAACCATCCCCTCAAACGATATCAGTATTTTATAAACGGCCTCTAAAACGATAGCGGTTTGCTAGAATTGGCCTCAAGCAATAGTACCAGTCGGTATTCACGCAATAATTCCCCCCCATTGTAAAAAAAGAGGTAACTTCGTCATTAATTTTACACAGAAATAACAAAAAAAAATGCAGAAAAGCTGCTGTGTACATGTAGCCAGGTAAATAATCCCGACCTACGGTTTGCAATGCTCCCACTTAGGGAAATAGAGCTTGCAAGAAGAGCCCTTAGGCTTCAGGCTATTCGATGTGGGAGAGTGGGAAATGTGGGGACTCGGTGTCCAAGTAGGCTACACGAAGCTGCGTGTGTGGAAAACATTTCATCACAGGTAAGATATTTAACTTGTTTAGTACAGTCTGTTTGTAACTCCACTCACTACTTGTAGCTGTATAGTCTGTTTGTTGGTGTTGTTGGTCTTGGCCCACTTAAAGTGGAACTGGCAGCATTTTAGCAACATGAAATCTTATAAAACCTGTTCATATACACCCCCAGGAAGAATATTACACTTTTTAACCTTTTCATATGTGAGTTCCAAATATCTCTAACGATCGCCCCAGCGGGAGTTGTTTTATGTACGTGATGTCAGAATGCATTCACTGTTCCAAAATGTGATTGTTACGCAACAGGACAGTTAATTAGCAGGCAGTGCGTGTTACCTATAGGCTGTTTCAACATGTCAATTTCAAATTATTTTCTAACAAGTTGTATTTTCTAACAACAGTTTGAATTGAGGTGTGTTTTGCCTCATTAATTCACATACAAGTAGCCAATTTCAGTGTTGCGGACAATTTATGTTTGAGGCTTTCCCTCTTCGAGGACAGCCCTTACCGATTTTGTCCACACATCAAGTATGCAGACTTGCACGAACTGGCACATTTTCTGGCTGGTGCTCACTTTGCCACCATTGTTGTTTTCCTTACAAATAATAACTGTGTGCTTTTCTATCGAAGTGCCTTATTTTCTCTATATCATGCGGTCTGTAGCATGAATTATGTATGTATGTATGCATGTATGTATGATAATATATTTACAGTTTTATTCACGTTTTCAATTACTTGTGACAATTATTACATAGATTGTAACGGACACCTATGATGTATGTAAAATACTTTTTTGAAGGTTGTACTGATCATAATGAGCTAATGCTAAGCTATTTGCCAGCTATGTGTGGCGCCATGTTTGCTGACATTATACAATGGATTTTGGGTGTCACGTAAAAGTCTGTCAGACCAAAGATGTTATAATGATGTGAAGGACTGGTTCACTCATCTTTCAGGTAAACTTCCCGGAAATGAATTAAGGGAAGTGAATGATTGTAGACGACACAGCCCCTTCGACACACGTACTGCAAACAGACAACTCATCTCGTGTCCTCTTATTATCTTTGGTTAACGCAAAAAACAAGCGTGCACAAACCCATTGTTGGATTACTTTCGATTTCAAGAAAGTGTTTTACTCAATTATTTAGATCAATGTTGAGCTCAACCGTAATGTGACGAATTATAAATAGTAATTGCCATTAACTAATTCATATTGTGTTTTCTGTCAGCTAAGCGTTATCTAAATATCACCGCTAGTGTTATGTCAATATTTCTTCAGTTAGCGCTAGGACTAATGTAGCTTACATTTTCCGGTTTGGATGACTGTGTATGCTGTTGGTACTTCTGTGAATGTCTGAACATGGCATCCAAAAATAAACTTCTCATATTCAGGACATAATTTTATAAAAGGACTGTGTTTGTGCAAAATGTTTCTGTGAAAAAAACAGTGTGGCTAGCTCAAAAGCTGACTGTCCAGTTTCGATTGACGCAATAATCTAAATAAGTGTTCTAATGCTGCAGGGACCACTGTAGAATGATCACTCTTTTGTTGGGATTTACAACCTGATAGCAATATTTTTTGGACTACCAAGAAATGTATTGGTGAATTATATTAATCATGCATTGAACTGCATCCCTCTATTCTGCCAACAATGCCTTAGTGTACACCATGGAATGTTGAGTCAAATATAACCTATTTTTAAAACCTTTTATAAAGTTGTATTTTTTTTAGCATAAACTGGGATTTTTATCTTTTTGACTGATATTATGATTGCCAATATGAAACAGACAAAGTAATTAAAAACGCTGGCAGTTCCACTTTAATGTTCTGGTCTAGCATTTTCTTAAACAGGGGCACGAGGGAAGCCCTACAATATTACATTTTTCTAAGTAGTGAGAATGCTAGGCAGCAGCCGATGTTGAAAATAATCTTTAGACATGTTGTACTTTTCTTCAATGTAGTTTTGCAACTGACTAAAACTAGCAGAAAACACAAAAATTGCACTTGAAAAAGGTCAAGCTTTTGCAGTGAGCCACCTGGGTAACCTAGGTAACCACATATTGTTTTCCCCACAGCTGGGCAGTGTCACTATGCTCTAATACAGACGGGGTCTATAGCAGTTTTCTAGAATGGGCCTCTGATGACAGCAGTGTTCTAGAATTGTCCTCTCAGACGACAGCACATTACAAAGTTGCCTGTGTCATTAGAATCATCAGCCCATAGTTATTCATAGAATAATCCACTGAGTTTCAGCCATGGATATGTCTAAAATTAGCCCTTTATATCGGTCAGTGTCACTTATTTCCAAGCTCCTCCATTATTCATTCATTCCCTCATGAAAAATATATCACACATGAATTATTCATCCCTGGATCTCTCATTCAGTATATTCACTGCCCCACAATAGGGTTTGAGCAATGTTCTCATTAGCTACTCATCAAAGGGATGGTAGGACATAACACATTTACTATTGCCCTCATCGTGAAAACAAGGCTTCAGACATGACCCATACATGTCAAATCAATCATCACTGAGGTGGCTGGTGCCAGAAATAGCCTTTGCTGACACCGTGTTATGTACCTGACTTTATCAGATGGTGGGAGGATGTGACTTTTAATGGCTTAATGAGATGTTCCTCAGTAGCAAAGCTGTATAACCTCTTGGCCAGCATTTGATAATTTATGCAGTCTCCCAAGTAGCGGCCTAATCATTCATTCATTAATGATGATTCAGACCTGACAGATGACGTATGTTGGGAAAAGCAGAACACAACAGAGTCTGGAAAGTGTTGTTACAAATGCAGTGACTATATAATATCTCTACCAGAATATCAAATGCAAAAAGACTGACAATTTCATTTAACAGAGACCTTAGAGTTACTATGACTGAGATGTTACAACTGCCCTGGTGCATTTGGCTGCTGTGATAACTTAAGAGCTCATCCCAACCTTCTCTCTAAACTTGAATATATTACTGACCAACACACAAGACAAAGATAGGAAGAGATCCACATCACAATATTGTTGGCCAACACCTGCTCAAAAGATTTCAGACAGTGTATAACCTTCTAGAAGGTAAAACTGTCAAAACAGGCCTATATTTTTATTGTATTCAAATACCAAGCTAGATGGTTGCATTCATGTCTTTACTGGCTATTTCTTCATTTGGCCTTTCATTTATATATTTGGTTATAGATCAGGAGACGGGGAACATTTTGCATGAAGTTGCCCTTCTGCAATCTGTAACTATATTGCACAGTGAGTCACATGATTCTAGCTTATCCCGGATTAAACATATTGAGAGTGTTACAACTATCCTGTGTTAGAACCACATCAGCTGTAAATACTCAGCTGTAGGCCTAAACTGTACTTTCAGACAAGGTGTATAAAACTAAACTAGATTTGAAGCAACTGGGCCAGTTCTTTTTTCATTAGTTACTAGTACAGTTACTGTGTGGTTATTTGGTAATTATGCAAGTGAATACAATTTAACTAGGTATCAGTGCAACTTCATGTATAGTGAGAAATTAGGTAGGTACAGTATGATGATGGTGATGAAATATTGTGAATTCTTATACATTTCAAATCATTTTTAAACAGTGCAGGTCTGGTCAGCCACTGTGGGCTAGCTGACCTAGGCCAATTAACATGTTTTAAATAAATTAGGGGACATCGGGATGGTTCTAACACAGGATAGTTGTAACACTCAATATGTTTAATCAGGGACAAGCTAGAATCATATGACTCACTGTGCACATGGTCAGTTTAGTCCTCAACGCTCATCTGAAGAAGCAAGACCCTGTGATAAACTGCAGATTTTAATGACATTAATCTGATTGAGGTAAGAAATACATTTTTTTTCACCAAATTTGTTTTTGCGCTGGCATCACCTGCTTTGTCGTTAGATTCACCAAACTGTGATCAGGTTTATAACCAGCGTGTGTAGACGTAGTTGATGTAAGTTAACAATGCTAAAGTTTGAACATGTAAATAAATTGAAGATAGCTAATGGCTGCAAGGGTCAGCATTAGTTGTGATGCGCCTAAGGAGGTCTGGATGCTGGGAATGAAATTGATGGACCCACCAAGCCCGTACCCAGGGACTACCATACCACTGTCACAACAGTGAGTCTGATTGAGTGAACATGTCCAACATTTCCTCTCACAGACACAAAAAACACGTGTTTTTGGAACACTTCACATGTGACACAGTGCTTTTAACAGTGTTTTCATCTTACATATTTGACTACATTGTGTATGTACAGTTTAAGTCGGAAGTTTACATAAACCTTGGCCAAAAACGTTTAAACTCACTTTTCACAATTGCTGACATTTATTCCTAGTACAAAAATGCCTGTCTTAGGTCAGTTAGGATCACCACTTTCTTCAACTTGCAAGCCTCCCCCTTTTTCCTCCAAACATATCGTTATGGCAAAACAGTTCTATTTTTGTTTCATCAGACCAGAGGATATTTCTCCAAAAAGTATGATCTTTGTTCCCAATGTGCAGTTGCAAACCGTAGTCTGGCTTTTTTTTATGGCGGTTTTGTAGCAGTGGCTTCTTCCTTGCTGAGCGGCCTTTCAGGTTATGTCGATATAGGACTCGTTTTACTGTGGATATAGATACATTTGTACCCGTTTCCTCCAGCATCTTCACAAGGTCCTTTGCTGTTGTTCTGGGATTGATTTGCACTTTTCGCACCAAAGTACGTTCATCTCTAGGAGACAGAACGCGTCTCCTTCCTGAGCGGTATGACGGCTGTGTGGTCCCATGGTGTTCATACTTGCGTGCTATTGTTTGTACAGATGAAGATGGTACCTTCAGGCGTTTGGAAATTGCTCCCAAGGATGAACCAGGTCTTGACTAATTTCTTTTGATTTCCCCATGATGTCAAGCAAGGTTTGAAGGTAGGCCTTGAAATACATCCACAGGTACACCTCCAATTGACTAAAATTATGTAATTTAGCCTATCAGAAGCTTCTAAAGCCATGGCAATTTTCTGGATTTTCAAAGCTGTTTAAAACGTCTTAGAGCTGCAATCCCGTTAACGGGATGATATGACAACAGCCAGTGAAAGTGCAGGGTGCCAAATTCAAAACAGAAATCTCATAATTAAAATTCCTCAAACATACATGTATTTTATACCTTTTTAAAAGGTAATCTTGTTGTTAATCCCACCACAGTGTCCGATTTCAAATAGGCTTTACAGCGTAAGCACCACAAACGATTATGTTAGGTGACCACCAACTCACAGAAAAACCCAGCCATTTTTCCAGCCAAAGAGAGTAGTCACAAAAAGCACAAATAGAGATAAAATGAATCACTAACCTTTGATGATCTTCATCAGATGACACTCATAGGACTTCATGTTACACAATACATGTATGTTTTGTTTGATAAAGTTCCTATTTACATAAAAAAAACTGAGTTTACATTGGCGCGTACGTTCACTAGTTCCAAAAACATCCAGTGATTTTGTATAGCCACATCAATTCAACAGAAATACTCATCATAAATGTAGATGAAAATACAAGTTATACACATGGAATTATAGGTATACATCTCCTTAATGCAACCGCTGTGTCAGATTTCCAAAAAACTTTACGGAAAAAGCAAACCATGCAAAAATCTGAGACAGCGCTCAGAAAATAAATATAATTATCCGCCATGTTGGAGTCAACAGAAATCACATTATAAATATTCCCTTACCTTTGATGATCTTCATCAGAATTTACTCCCAGGAATCCTAGTTCCACAATAAATGCTTGATTTATTTGATAATGTCCATTATTTATGTCCAAGTAACTACTTTTGTTAGCACGTTTAGTACACAAATCCAAACGCTCGTGCAGGTCCAGCCGAACATCGGACGAAAACTTCAAAAAGTTATATTACAGGTCGAAGAAACTTTTCAAACTAAGTATAGAATCCATCTTTAGGGTGTTGTTATCATAAATCTTCAATAAAGTTCCAACCGGATAATTATTTTGTGTGTAGAGAAGCCATGGAACGCAGGTCGCTATCATGTGAATTGCGCGTGACCAACCCTTGGCTCTCTGCCAGACACCTGGCTCATTCAGCTCCCATTCAGTCCCACAACACAGTAGAAGCCTCATTCAAGTTTCTAAAGACGGTTGACATCGAGTGGAAGGCCTAGGAAGTGCAACTTCATCCATATCCCACTGTGAATTCAATAGGGGCTGGGTTGGAAGTCGACCAACCTCAGATTTCTTACTTCCTGTTTGGATTTCTTCTCAGGTTTTTGCCTGCCATATGAGTTCTGTTATACTCACATCATTCAAACAGTTTTAGAAACTTCAGAGTGTTTTCTATC
Source organism: Oncorhynchus mykiss (assembly GCF_057628025.1). Lineage (NCBI taxonomy): Eukaryota > Metazoa > Chordata > Actinopteri > Salmoniformes > Salmonidae > Oncorhynchus > Oncorhynchus mykiss. The sequence goes on from NC_143031.1 coordinate 33,750,942, forward strand.
CAATACTACTAATAATATGCATATATTAGCAACTGGGACTGAGGAGCAGGCCGTTGACTCTGGACACCTCTGGGCACCTTTCATTCAAGCTACTCAATACTGCCCCTGCAGCCATAAGAGGTTTTAAAGGAACAGTTAACAGTGTATGTAAACTTCTGACCCACTGGCATTGTGATACAGTGAATTAAGTGAAATAATCTGTCTAAACAATTGTTGGAAAAATGACTTGTGTCATGCACACAGTAGATGTCCTAACAGACTTGCCAAAACTATAGACCCGATACCAAATTAACTGTAAATTACTGAAGAGTTGTCCAGTGTTTTCTGTTTTTCTATATTTTGTAGAGCGGTTAAAAAACAAGTTAACGACTCCAACCTAAGTGTATGTAAACTTCCGACTTCAACTGTATATTTATACAGTAATTATTATTTAATGTGTCATCATCTGGGATTTGAACTCACAACTTCTTGGTTGCCGGCATTATGATATTTCTGCTATGCCACCACACCTGTATTCCTGCACTTGTTAAATATACGCTCAAGAAAAACTATGATATTGTATTTCTCATAATGATTCAGGAGTAACATTGAAACAACATACAGAATACCCTCAAATTGCTGAAATATGTCAATTAAATCAACGATGAGAGAAAAGTCAGATTAACTGATAACTAAAAGAGCACTGCAGATGGCACTCTCAATGCCTATAATAAATCTATGCACAGAATGTGTAGGGGAATGCTACAGACATTATTGCTCAGCAGAAAGATCAGCACACCTAAAATCCAGAAAGTGGGAGTCCAAATCCCAGGTGGGGTTATATTTGAGATGGAACAGCATACCACTTACTTTAAAACCACCATACCATTACTTTACTTATAATGGTTTGGGACTATCTGGGACCATTACATAACATTTGTGTGCTTAATCTACGTCACTTTTGTTTTCAGCAGACTTCGCAATGGGCTTTGAACGGGGCACCTGGCTCACTTCCGGGAGGCAGCCCAGTTCCAAAATGAATGCAATCACTTTTTACCTGGTGTAACAATGTCTCTTCCGTCCCTCTCCTCGCCCCAACCTGGGCTCGAACCAAGGACCCTCTGAACACATCAACAACTGCCTCCCACAAAGCATTGTTACCCATCACTCCACCCATCACTCCACAAAAGCTGCAGCCCTTGCAGAGCAAGGGAAACAACTACTTCAAGGTCTCAGAGTGAGTGATGTCACCAATTGAAACGCTATTAGCGCGCACCCCGCTAACTAACTAGCCATTTCACCCCCCTTTCATGCAGCACCCAGTGATCCGAGTCAACAGCATCAATGTAACAGTTCTGCTTCTGTCCCTCTCCAACCTGGGCTCGAACCAGGGACCCTCTGAACACATCAGCAAAACCACTGGGCAGATAGGATAGTGGTTAGAGCGTTGGGCCAGTAACAGAAAGGTTGCTGAATCGAATCCCTGAACTGACGAGGTGAAAATCTGTTGTTCTGCCCCTGAGCAAGGCAGTTACCCCACTGTCCCCTGAGTGCCAAAGACATGGATGTCAATTAAGGCAGCCCCCCATACTTCTCTGATTCAGAGGGGTTGGGTTAAATGTGGAAGACACATTTCAGTTGAATGCATTCAGTTATACAACTGACTAGGTATCCCACAAAGCATTGTTATCTATTGCTCCACAAAAGCCACGGCCCTTGCAGAGCAAGGGAAACAATTACGTCAAGATCTCAGAGGGAATGACGTCACCGATTGAAAAACTATTAGCGTGCACTCCGCTAACTAGCTAGCCATTTCACACCTGTTACACTGGGGCAACCTGTGTCAGATAATCAAATCCCTTCAATATCTAATGTGAAGTGTTCCAAAAACACATTTTCATATGTGAAATGTTACATGAAGTGTTCCAAAAACATGTTTTCATATGTGAAACGTTACATGAACTGTTCGAAAAACATGTTTTCACGTGATCACATTAACTTCACATAAAATCACATGTCATCACACAAGATCACACGTGTTCACATGTGGAATTCATTTGTTTTTTTCCCATAAGGGACACCACAAACATTCAATTGTTTAGTCCAGATGTTGTAGTTTAGAAGGGCCAGTTAATGGAACGTAAAAATAATAAACATTTTATTAATTCGGCTGTTCTCATGTTCTCAATAAAAGCTATCAATATGTCGTTGAATGTCGTGATTTATGCATTTATTCAAACTGTTACATTTCCCCAAGCTCTGTTTCAACTGACCCGAAGGCGGGGTAATGTTTCCACAGAGCCACAATTTATCTGTTTTATTTAGAGAGATAATACCTATACCCATGTGTGGCAGACAGATGGAAGCTGTTCCTATCACGTTTTGAATGTAGTAGCTCAAACAATCTATGAGAAATTGACAAAAATGTCAGAAGTGTTACAGCCATCACCGGGTCTCCCCCACAGTACAGTCTGACCAGTCTACAGTCTGGTCATCAATGTCTCATTAGGACTCATGAAATGATCGCTGGTAAACAAGGCAAGCCACACAGTAGGCTGTGATATTGGTCGGTTTAACACTCACCTTCCCTCCACGACTGCGTATCTTCTCCAAAGCAAAAGTTATAAAACTAGGTAGCCTATTAGATATATCTGTCATAGCCATATTCCCGTGATAGTACACCGATACTTGTCCCCTCGTTGAAGTTATTGCGGGTTCGTCCGAATTCAAATAATTCGCTAAACTTTGTGGTTCGCGAGAATTAGGTTTCGGGTTTTGTCGGCAAACCATCGAATGACAAAATATGACATTTAGGGTACATAAACTACAGTCGTGGGCGCACCGAGAATGCTCATTTCCAATGACAATGTCCGAAGTGAATTTTCATTGGAATTCTAACAAAATAACTCACAGGATTGTGACTCACCGAAGGTTTACACACTTCTCAGAAAGGATAGAACCTTAATCCGTCCTACACGGTGTGGGTGGAGCTGCAGTGAACACACTTTGCTCTGAGAGACCTGTTACGAAAAGGCTATGTATCCTCTGCCCGGCACTAATTCAGGGTATGGGCTTTAGAAACTAGCAGCCTGGTCTCATAGGTTAGACGTAACATAGTACACATAAACCAGGGACTGTCAAATTATACTGGACAAAAATATAAATGCAACATGTAAAGTGTGGTCCCATGTTTCATGGGCTTAAAGAAAATATCCCAGACATTTCCATACACACAAAAAGCTTATTTATCTCAAAGGTTGTGCAAAAATGTGTGTACATCCCTGTTAGTGGGCATTTCTTCTTTGCCAAGATAATCCATCAACCTGACAGGTGTGGCATATCAAGAAGTTGATTAAACAGCATGATCATTACATAGGTGCACCTTGTGATGAGGACAATAAAAGGCCACTCTAAAATGTGCAGTTTCGTCACACAACATAATGCCACAGTTGTCTCAAGTTTAGAGGGAGCGTGCAATTGGCATGATGACTGCAGAAATGTCAACCATTGAATATTCATTTCTCTACCATAAGCTGCCTCTAATGTAATTTTAGAGAATTTGGCAGTATGTCCAATCAGCCTCACAACTGCAGACCACGTGTAACCACGCCAGTCTAGGACCTCCACATCCGGCTTCTTTACCTGCGGGAACATGCGACCAGCCACCCAGACAGCTGATGAAACTGAGGAGTATTTCTGTCTGTAATAAAGCATTTTTGTGGGGAAAAACATATTCTTATTGGCTGGGTCAGGCTTCCAAGTGGTGGGCCTATGCCCTCCCAGGCCCACCCCTGTCTGCGCCCCTGCCCAGTCATGTGAAATCCATATATTATGGCCTAATGAATTTATTTCAATTGACTGATTTCCTTATATGAACTGTACCTCAGCCAAATCTTTGAAATTGTTGCATGTTGCGTTCATATGTATGTTCAATATAGTATGATATGTTATGTTAGGTATGGTTATATAAGACAGTAGGTTACTTACTTCAGGATAAAAACGAAAGTAGGGCCTAAAGGTTGTGTGTTCGAATCTCATCATGGAATTTAGCATTTTAGCTAATTAGCAATTAATTAATTACAATTAATTACTACTTGTTAGCTAACCCTTCCCCTAACCTTAACCCTTTAACCTAACGCCTAACCTTAACCCAAAACCCTTAGCCTAGCTAGCCACCTAGCCACCTGGCTAACGTTAGCCTCAACAAATTGGAATTCATAAAATATGATACATTTAGCTAAATCATAACATCTTGTATGATTGTAATTTGTAACATATTTTTAAGAATTGCAATTCACAACATACCATACAAATTGGAATGCATACCATATCATACACAATATGGACATCCAGAAATTAATACATATCAAATTAAAATGTAACTTATCATACTAATTGGAGTGTAATGGATTTACATTCACTATGTTATGTCTACCCCTGATCTAGGTTGCAGCTAGTGACTGACAATGAGCATCTGATATATGATCAGATTAATCAGAATAAGGCCCACACATTGGATAGGTAAATAAAAGTGCACAATGTATAGGACATTTTCCAATAAGGACTCAATTACTGAATGATCAATTATTTTCCATAGGTTCCCTGGATAATCGTCCTAAATCATTACGGCTGGTCATTTTTACAGGGTGAATTTGGTATTGATGCTTGAATTAATTTTTTATTTAACTAGGCAAGTTATTTAAGAACAATTTTTTATTTACAATGATGGCCTACCCCGGCCAAACTCGGATGACGCTGGCCCAATTGTGTGTCACCCTATGGGACTCGCAATCATGGCTGGACGTGTGATAGTTTGGATTTGAACTAGGGACTGTAGTGACACCTCTTGCACTAAGATGCAGTGCCTTAGTGCTGCGATACTCGGGAGCCCTAATTGACATGTCCTGCACTATTTCATAATTTCCATCACTTAACATTTCAACTGTTCTCCTTGATGATGTCTATGGTACCTCCAAGAATCAGGATGGCTGCCCTTCGCAGGTGCCATCTAGCACCAACCCCTGTTACAGCTCTGAGGCAGTGAGCCAACACCAGGCACAGGGAGGGAGTGACATCCAGCAGGAGATTTATTCCAGGCCTAACGGCCACAGATTAAACCCCTGGTTTGGGAGATGTTTGTGTCAGGTACCTCTAAACTTGTGTAACTGACAAGTGGAGTAAATTTACTTAATCTTGTAACAGAAGTTGGTGAGCAAAGAAGGTTAGGTGGGTCTACACACTTTCTGTGTCTCTCTGTTTCTGAGAGCACTATTCTGTAGATTAACTGCACTGATTTATAAGGGGGTTTAGAAGGAGTTTATACTGTTAATACATTTATTGATTGTTTTCTAACTGTTTATTACAGATTTATAAACTATGGTTGAAATTGTGTGACTGTCACTGGAAAAAAACAACATATATCTCAATCCTAGTCAAGAGAGTTACAGAGCTTGTGGCTGCATGAATAATTCCCCAGCACTTGGCAGCCCCTGGTGGTGAATCATCATCATCTCCTGTATTCATTTGATGATTTTCATCCACCAGAGGAAGCTATTGCCTTCTGTATCTCACACAGCTAACTTGAGGGCCTCTCTTTACATTTGTCCAGTTCCAAATGTAAACTAGTCCCTAATAGACACACCGTCTGAAAGGACTGTCTACGTGAGTAAGCAATATGATGAAAATTACACCTATAATTTATGTCTGATACTAATTGTCTACACAAACTCCATTCGTCAGTGTAGTGGTCTTCAATCATCATTCAAAATACCTACTGTGTGTGCAGGATTTTGCTGTAGCCCAGCAATAACACACCTGATTCCTCTAATAATATCAACTAACCCCTTGATTAGAATCAGATTTGTTAGTACTGGGACGGAACAAAATCCTGCTCAGTGGGTCTTCAGGGACATGATTGAAGAACACTGCATAAATGGGATCGGAATGAACTATATCAAAATATCTCTAAACCCTTTCACGCCTTCCAGACAGGCACTAAACTACTGTACCAGAGTTTGTACAGTAAATCACATATTTGAGTAGGTTTGGCCATAGTTGGTGATATTAAAACAGCTGAAGGTTGCATCAGCATGCAGGGCAACCTTACTGAGGTCTTACATCATAAGAAGATCAGGCAACATTCCATTACTAACAGAAGAATACCCCCACACTGTGACCTGCTTCCTCACAGCAGAGAGCTCAGATTTGAGACAAAAGTTAAGGTTTGCTGAAAAATAGTTTACAGCTGAAGAATAAGGTGTCTCTTGGGGATGCTCTTCTGCTTCAATACATGAGAACTGTGAGCTATATTAACATATGGAAGTTGCCATTCTCAAAATAGAGGATTTACAAAAAAATGTTTTACTCATCCTCTAAACCAGAGTATCCAAAACTTGGTCTCTTGGGCAAAAGGCTAAATGTGCACCCAGGTGGGGCCCCAGGACAGAGTTTTGGATACTCTGGTTTAGAGCATGAGTAAAAAAATGTTTGTCAATTCTCTGATTCAAATAACCAACTCATCATCAAGCTTTGATTATTTTAATCAGCGCGGTAGCATTAGGGCAAAAACCCAAACATGCACCCCTGTGAGGCCCCAGGACCGAGTTTGGGAAACCCTGCTCTAAACTGATGGTTCTTTTAAAGATAAAATAACTGATGGTTCTCTCAAACAAAAAAGTACTTTATTTGATACACAAAACATGAAAAAAAACCTCCCTTATTAATGAGTTAATTTAATTTAGTAAGTGCAGCTAAGGTGCTGAAACCTGTTTTCGCTTGAATGCTTATTTTCCCCCCTCCATGATCTGTGTCTCCACTCCTATGCTACGTGTTATTTCTGGATGTGGAAACAAGGCAGGCCATCACAGGAAGCTGTACAACATGGAGACGGATGCACATCCTGTTCCCCTGCCCCTTTTCCCTACTGTATGTTGATGGGATTCCCATGCTGCTATTGTTGCTATTTTTACATGCATCTTGCAATAATTTGCAGGCAGTAACCAAAGTGAGCTATGAAGTTCTATGTGAAGGTTTATTCAATCCAGTCATCCAATAATGATAGAGAACATTGTGTTTGCCTTTGTCTATAAGATCTTAGTTGGAGACTGCACTTTATAGCCCTTTATATACTGTACACAGCCTTACCACAATGAAAGCAATAACGGACTGGTCTGTAAGAATGTGTAGAAATGTGTGCAAAAACCACAAGATGTTATCAACCATTACAGTATGTAAAGAGGGTCTCTTCCATCAAGTTCAACAACTGAGACATAAACTGAACAAGTTCCACAGACATGTGACTAACAGAAATTGAATAATGTGTCCCTGAATAAAGGAGGGGGTCCAAATCAAAAGTAAGTCAGTATCTGGAGTGGACACCAGCTGCATTAAGTACTGCAGTGCAACTTCTCCTCATGGACTGCACCAGATTTGCCAGTTCTTTCTGTGAGATGTTACCCCACTCTTCCACCAAGGCACCTGCAAGTTCCCAGACATTTCTGGGGGGAATGGCCCAAGCCCTCACCCTCCGATTCAACAGGTCCCAGGCGTGCTCAATGGGATTGAGATCCGGGCTCTTCGCTGGCCATGGCAGAACACTGACATTCCTGTCTTGCAAGAAATCACGCACAGAACGAGCAGTATGGCTGGTGGCATTGTCATGCTGGAGGGTCATGTCAGGATGAGCCTGCAGGAAGGGTACCACATGAGGGAGGAGGATGTCTTCCCTGTAACGCACAGCGTTGAGATTGTCTGCAATAACAACAAGCTCAGTCCGATGATGCTGTGACACACCACCTCAGACCATGACCCTCCACCTCCAAATGGATCCCGCTCCAGAGTACAGGCCTCGGTGTAACGCTCTTTCTTTCGACGATAAATGCGAATCCGACCATTACCCCTGATGAGACAAAACCGCGACTCGTCAATGAAGAGCACTTTTTGTCAGTCCTGTCTGATCCAGCGATGGTGGGTTTGTGCCAATAGGCAACGTTGTTTCCGGTGATGTCTGGTGAGGACTTGCCTTACAACAGGCCTTCAAGCCCTCAGTCCAGCCTCTCTCAGCCTATTGCGGACAGTCTGAGCACTGATGGAGGGATTGTGCGTTCCTGGTGTAACTCGAGCAGTTGTTGTTGCCATCCTGTACCTGCCCAACAGGTGTGAGGTTTGGATGCACCGATCCTATGCAGGTGTTGTTACATGTGGTCTGCCACTGCGAGGATGATCAGCTGTCCGTCCTGTCTCCCTGTAGCGCTGTCTTAGATGTCTCACAGTACGGACATTGCAATTAATTGCCCTGGTCACATCTGCAGTCCTCATGCCTCCTTTCAGCATGGCTAAGGCACGTTCACGTAGATGAGCAGGGACCCTGGGTATCTTTCTTTTGGTGTTTTTCATAGTCAGTAGAAAGGCCTCTTTAGTGTCCTAAATTTTCATAACTGTGACCTTAATTGCTTACCGTCTGTAAGCTGTTAGTGTTTTAACGACCGTCCCACAGGTACAGTGCCTTGCGAAAGTATTCGGCCCCCTTGAACTTTGCGACCTTTTGCCACATTTCAGGCTTCAAACATAAAGATCATGAAGAATCATGAAGTGGAACGACATTTATTGGATATTTCAAACTTTTTTAACAAATCAAAAACTGAAAAATTGGGCGTGCAAATTTATTCAGCCCCTTTACTTTCAGTGCAGCAAACTCTCTCCAGAAGTTCAGTGAGGATCTCTGAATGATCCAATGTTGACCTAAATGATGATAAATACAATCCACCTGTGTGTAATCAAGTCTCCATATAAATGCATCTGCACTGTGATAGTCTCAGAGGTCCGTTAAAAGCGCAGAGAGCATCATGAAGAACAAGGAACACACCAGGCAGGTCCGAGATACTGTTGTGAAGAAGTTTAAAGCCGGATTTGGATACAAAAAGATTTCCCTAGCGTTAAACATCCCAAGGAGCACTGTGCAAGCGATAATATTGAAATGGAAGGAGTATCAGACCACTGCAAATCTACCAAGACCTGGCCGTCCCTCTAAACTTTCAGCTCATACAAGGAGAAGACTGATCAGAGATGCAGCCAAGAGGCCCATGATCACTCTGGATGAACTGCAGAGATCTACAGCTGAGGTGGGAGACTCTGTCCATAGGACAACAATCAGTCGTATATTGCACAAATCTGGCCTTTATGGAAGAGTGGCAAGAAGAAAGCCATTTCTTAAAGATATCCATAAAAAGTGTTGTTTAAAGTTTGCCACAAGCCACCTGGGAGACACACCAAACATGTGGAAGAAGGTGCTCTGGTCAGATGAAACCAAAATGTAACTTTTTGGCAACAATGCAAAACGTTATGTTTGGCGTAAAAGCAACACAGCTGAACACACCATCCCCACTGTCAAACATGGTGGTGGCAGCATCATGGTTTGGGCCTGCTTTTCTTCAGCAGGGACAGGGAAGATGGTTAAAATTGATGGGAAGATGGATGGAGCCAAATACAGGACCATTCTGGAAGAAAACCTGATGGAGTCTGCAAAAGACCTGAGACTGGGACGGAGATTTGTCTTCCAACAAGACAATGATCCAAAACATAAAGCAAAATCTACAATGGAATGGTTCAAAAATAAACATATCCAGGTGTTAGAATGGCCAAGTCAAAGTCCAGACCTGAATCCAATTGAGAATCTGTATAAAGAACTGAAAACTGCTGTTCACAAATGCTCTCCATCCAACCTCACTGAGCTCGAGCTGTTTTCCAAGGAGGAATGGGAAAAAATGTCAGTCTCTCGATGTGCAAAACTGATAGAGACATACCCCAAGCGACTTACAGCTGTAATCGCAGCAAAAGGTGGCGCTACAAAGCATTAACTTAAGGGGGCTGAATAATTTTGCACGCCCAATTTTTCAGTTTTTGATTTGTTAAAAAAGTTTGAAATATCCAATAAATGTCGTTCCACTTCATGATTGTGTCCCACTTGTTGATGATTCTTCACAAAAAAATACAGTTTTATATCTTTATGTTTGAAGCCTGAAATCTGGCAAAAGGTCGCAAAGTTCAAGGGGGCCGAATACTTTCGCAAGGCACTGTACATGTTCACTAATTGTTTATGGTTCATTGAACAAGCATGGGAAACCGTGTTTAAACCCTTTACAATGAAGATCTGTGAAGATATTTGGACTTTTACGAATGATCTTTGAAAGACAGGGTCCTGAAAAAGGGACGTTTCTTTGTTTGCTGAGTTTAGTACAAAAGCACTAAACATGTAGCTGAAAGCTATGCTTTTCATGTTGAGGTTGAAGATATGGTGTGGGGTTACTTTTTTCATCCTCAAACCAATGTTGGCTCTATGTAAGTAGTTCAGTAATCTAAACATCAACAGAACATGCTTCTTATACATAGCCTTTTCACTCTAGCAGTGCTGAGGCGTAGCCAATGTAATATGACCTAATTTCTAATATGATGTCACAAATTCCTTGGCACCAAACACTGGGCTACTGTGGCATGTTGAGTGATTTCCTAAACTTTATTGCTGCTCAGTAGAAACACTACTATGTTTGAGAGTACCTAAATGGGTGCTTTTTAGACAAGGAATAATTGGATATACTGCATGTCCACAGAGGAAAAAATTGTGCCCATTTTTGGGAAAAGAGAATCAAACTATGTGCCGTTAGACACCAGGGCATTTTAACAATTTGGCATGGCCCAGCATTGAATGGACACATCCCCCTCCTGCATCCCACGCTACAAGCCTCGCAAATCAGACAGACACAGCCGCAAACGTGGCACTGGGAGGAAGAGGTGGACAGTAAAACCTTCGCAACTAGAAAGTAAACTTTACTAAATCATAACAATTATAATACCGAAGTACTTTCTACACCCTAAAAATGATTATTCTTCAGCCTTCAGCCTTGCAGTAGGGCTATGGTAAATCATGTTGCATGGTCTAAAACTGTGTACAGTATATTAAATAAGTATAATTTCAGAATACAGAACTATGAACTTTACAGAAACTCTGCCAGATGTCTGTCGACAGTGTGAATGAGCACTCAGTGTGTCTCAGGCTTTAGGACCTGGAGGGGGAAAGTCCCTCTGCATAGCTGCTCCACAGTAATGGGATACAGTGGGAGGGTCCAGCTCAGCTCACTGTGCATGGAAAATCACTGCACCTCATTGAAATACTTATTTTCCCAACTTCCAGAAATTCATTTCCCACGGTTTATAGACCAGCTGAAGATCTGTCCGTGTGGAAGCTGAGAGAGATACTAGAGTAAAACTGCTGAAAGAGCCTGGTAAGTTAAAGGGGGATGAGATGAGAGTGAGAGTGGGGGAGGGATATTCACTGAACTGTGTTAACTGAAGGAAAATGTCTGACCAGGAATGTGAAAAGTCCCTCCATTTTGGGCTTAGGGTTATAAAATGCCTTTAGAGAATGTAGTGCTGCATTAGAATACAGCTTCACGTTGAGCATGTTGTAGGCCAGTTGAATGGAAAAGATGCATGTGAAAAGTTGACAGGCTAAAACATACTTCTTCTTCAGTGTTCACGCTTAGTTAATGGATCACATAACAGTGAAAATGTTGTGATGATCAATTAAAAGTGATTATCATTTGAGTGGCAATGCTGCTTTGAACTGTGCCTTGTCTGTAGAGTAGGCCTATCTTATTAGTAACGGCCCCACCCAGCAACAGACTATCTGTGCTCTGATCTAACGCACAGTTTGCTCTGCCATGGGGCATCTCTCTTTACATGGTGGTAGAGAGTGTCGAGACTCGAGAAAGCATCCGATCGATTACGCAGAGGTAAATGAGCTGTGTAATTTATAAACATACTGTATGTTCAGACAGATATTAATGATGATGATGATGTAAACTTGAATATCCCTCCTCCTATAGACTCTCTCACACTGTGGCAGTGCTGATTGGTCCGTTTTCTGAAATGATAGATATAATGCAAACTGAGAATGTATTGAAATCATCTGTACTTCCAACAAAACTTTGAACACATCATCCCTATAGCACAGACATGACAGCCTGAGTAAGCTGAAAGATCAAACCTTCTGTTAAGACAGTGAAACATTTGAAACCTCGCACCTACTTAAAAGGTCACTCATTCCAGGCCTCAGAGGATGCATACAATCCTTTTGTTTAGATTCTGCAGTTAAATCTGACCCTGTTGAGCACTTGTCTGTGTAGTCTTCCTGTAGGGCAACACTCCTTCGAGTAGCAAGATAACAAAAAAGTGATTGGTCCACCAGATGAAGCGAGAGCTTGATTGAAACAGCTGCAGTATAAACGTGGCTCTTGAGTCTTGCCTTGAACTTGGCATGGGCAAACCTGCTCTCAGATTCTCCACCAATGAATTACATTACAGACCGCATACTGAAAGCTTAGTATACCACACAGCATGTCTATTCTGCATCATTCAGGATGAATAAAGGACGAGTGGTATTCCACGTGAATCTCAGCAACAGGTTGGAGAAGTGGGTTATCTCCTTAACTCGTGCTATGACTGGCGAGAGTAAGGAGAGAAGTCCTACAAAGGTTTTCTGTTCTCAAAATCCAGGGCAAATTTCATTTAATTTTCCTCTGACACTAAAGATTTGAGACTCTGTTGCTCTGTAATTGCTCTGATGCTCTATCATGTCCCCTCTCAGGTCTTTAATGATCGTTCTGACACTATGTGTGTGACTAACCTGGTAGCCATGGCCCTACTGGCCACCGCAGCCTCCGCTGCTACTGCCACCTTGGCAGACAAGGTCCTAAGTAACCACGCCACCCTGCTGGCCAACAACAGCGCCAGCCTGGCCTTTAGCCTCTACCAGAACATGGTCAAGGAGAAGGACCTGGAGAACATCCTCATCTCCCCCGTGGTTGTGGCCTCTTCCCTGGGCCTGGTGGCCCTCGGGGGCAAGGCCTCCACCGCCTCCCAGGTAAAGACCGTGCTGAGTGCCGACAAGGTGAAGGACGAGCAGCTTCACGCCGGCCTGGCCGAGCTCCTAGAGGAGGTCAGCAACTCCAAGACCCGCAACGTCACCTGGAAGATCAGCAACCGCATCTACAGCCCCAGCTCGGTCAACTTCGCAGATGCCTTTGTCAAGAGCAGCAAGAAGCACTACAACTATGACCACACTAAGATCAACTTTAAGGACAAGAAGAGCGCTGTGAAGTCCATCAACGATTGGGCGGCCAAGTCCACCGACGGCAAGCTGCCCGAGGTCACCAAGGATGTGGAGAGGACCGATGGGGCCATGATCATCAACGCCATGTTCTTCAAACGTGAGTTTGATCTTACAAAGCACCAGCACTTAGGAGATACTCTTCTCTCTTTTGCCTTGTTTTTTCATCCATTCACATATTTACTAATTTACAGTCAATTGTATTTTACTTTCAATCTGAACAGCCCATTGGGATGAACAGTTCCACCAAAAGATGGTGGACAACCGTGGCTTCCTGGTGTCCCGCTCTCACACTGTTGGTGTACCCATGATGCACCGCACAGGTTAATCAATTACAACATGTCCCTCAACATAATATTAAACAGTATATTTAAACTGAACTGGGGTGTTTTAATTTCAGTTTGAAGGAAGATGTAAAGAAAAGCTCTAGAAATGTCTCTGAGTCTGTACTCATACTGGTTGTACCTGCAGGTCTCTATGGTTTCCACGAGGATACAGTGAATAAGCTTTTAATCCTGAGCATACCCCTGGCCCATAAAAAATCCAGCCTGGTGTTCTTCATGCCCTACCACGTGGAGTCCCTGGAGAGGCTGGAGAAGCTGCTGACCTGCAAGCAGCTGGATGACTGGATGGGCAAGCTGAAGGAGACGGCTGTGGCTGTGTCTCTGCCCAAAGTCAGCATGGAAGTCAGCCACAACATCCAGGTACTGGAAAAACCTAGACATGGCACAAGTCATTGGTGAAAACCACATTTATTAAATGTTTATGAGATGCAAGTTTGAATAACATGTTAGTATACACTAACTATACAGTACACATCCCCGATGCTCTTAGGTGGCTGAACTCCTTTACAACTCTCTCTCTCTCTCACACACACACACACACACACACACACACACACACACACACACACACACACACACACACACACACACACACACACACACACACACACACACACACACACACACACACACACACAGAAACACCTTGGGGAGCTGGGTCTGACAGAGGCTGTGGATAAGACCAAGGCGGACCTGTCCAACATCTCTGGGAAGAAGGACCTGTACCTATCCAACGTCTTCCATGCCTCTGCCATGGAGTGGGACACTGATGGGAACCCCATCAATACCAGCATCTTTGGCACCGATAAACTGAAAAACCCTAAGTTGTTCTACGCTGACCACCCCTTCATTTTCCTTGTGAAGGACACCAAGACCAACTCCATCCTCTTCCTCGGTAGACTGGTCCGACCTAAGGGCGAGAAGATGAGAGATGAATTATAACAACTTTGAGTCTTAGGTGAAGTGTTTTTGTATGCACAGGCATTTGTGTGTGTGTGTATGTGTTTGTATTTTCCTATGCAAAAGAGAGGAGGGAGAAAATGAATTGTACATTTTATAACTCAAGAGTACATTCCCATTTCATCATCTATGTGCCAACATTCATGCCTGTTTTTCACAATGCATGATTCAGAAATATATTTTTGTGTATTTTGTCCTGTGTTGTAAGAAACAAAGCATCATGTACTCCAAAAAAACATTAACTTCACCTTAACATGGTATCATCATCAAGCCTGCAATCCAAACTGAATAGAAAGCGATATTCGGTTTGGATTCCAGGCTAGTTAGTAATCACCATCACCACGTGGCATGTTTGAGTATTTTAATTAAGGGCAGATCACAGGATGGATACTTACATTAAGTATGATCTCCCAGACTATCGCCTTAAATATAAAATCAGTGTTACTCTCAGGGTTTCCTCTCCTGTCTGTCTGTCAGTCTGGGATCCCAACTGAATGCACGCTCTGTTTCACTATTGTTTCACTTTACTTTGAATTCCAGACTATTTGTTTCTACCAGTTTACTTGAGATTAAGTCAACATCAAATGACTATTGTCGGGGTATTCATACTCTTTATTAAAAATAACTAATTGTGTGATAATCTCATTCAAATGTGCTGAGCAAGTAAACTGTTTCTGTTTTCTTTACAGGTTTTGCTATGATTACCGTGTACCCGTCACCAAATATCACATTTTTAGTTTGTGAAATTCGTGTGGGTTCCAATATCTTTAATGTAAAAAAAATGTTTTTTAATTCACAAGCCTTTTCACAATCTTACTACATGGTGCTAGCCTATTGTTCACTCCCCCAAAGCACATGAATCTATGACCCAGGGGACGCGCCTCTATTTGGCTTTTTACTGATCCGCACTGAAAGCACTGCTCTGTACTCTTTAGCTAACTAACCTCGGAGTGAAAGAAAGAAAGGTGATATCTGTGGAAGACTTTTGATTAATCAGCCTAGCCCTGTCTCAACACTGTCACGTTTTGCCACAAAAAAATATGCTTTTTTGGAACAATGGAATGGTATGAGATAGTTAGAAGTTTTCTCTTTTTCCAATAAAATGGTAAAACAAAAGAATGTTGTAATATGACTTGGTTCAAGGGCGAACTTATGGTGACAACTAGGATGGAATGGCAGGGTTTGTGAGGTCAAGTGCAGGAGCTAATAGGAGTTTCCAGCTGATCGGCCAAAAGGAATTACAGCTATACGACTTTAGAAAATTCACAAGGTTCTGCTACCAAAGGAAATTAATATCTTTCAAATGTTATGCTGAAACACCATCTACTGTATGTATTGTGAGTGGCTTTGCATAACAGTGCATGTCATACTCTCCAGTGCCACATCTCCAAACCGTGACAACCTATGCAGATGTCTATAGCAGCTACTATGTCCAGATCATAGCCTTATATAATTATTGGTCAGATGGAGTGGGATGCCATAGGCAAAGAAGCCCACAGGATTCCCACCCTGGGCCGATTGAGTGTTATGGGACCATTCACATATCCAAGTTAGGTTTGCATCCCAGCAGCATACCACCCTGCATCCCACTGCTGGCTTGCTTCTGAAGCTAAGCAGGGTTGGTCCTGGTCAGTCCCTGGATGGGAGACCAGATGCTGCTGGAAGTGGTGTTGGAGGGCCAGTAGGAAGCACTCTTTTGCTCGTCTAAAAAATATCCCAATGCCACAGGGCAGTGATTGGGGACACTGCCCTGTGTATGGTGCTGTCTTTCAGATGGGATGTTAAACAGGTTTCCTGACTCTCTGAGGTCATTAAAGATCCCATGGCACTTATTGTAAGAGTAGGGGTGTTAACCCTGGTGTCCTGGCTAAATTCCCAAGCTGTCCTTTATTCCATCATGGTCACCTAATCATCCCCAGCTTACAATTGGCTTATTCATCCCTGTAACTATTCCCCAGGTTGTTGCTGAGAATGTGTTCTCAGTCAACTTACCTTGTGAAATAAAACATCCTGTGGCTCTCTTTAAGATGATCAGGTCAGACAGTTGTTGGGATTCAATGATTTGCTCCTACACCTGTGTATTAACTTGAAATATGTTGCTACTGTAGTAATTCATTACTGAGTTATTAAATAGGTATAAGAGCAAGTGTTTTCTAGTTGGTCAAAGGAGTAAACTGAAATCTACAGTAAGTCTAAGTGTTTTATAATTCTAATAGGCTCCATGCATGCCTATCTGTAATCATGTGGCACTGGGGATCATTTAGGCATCTCTCTCCATCTATTGGCTTACAATGTAGGCAAACAAAATGTAACATCCCATGGGCTCAATGGGCTTACTATTTCTCCCTTAGATCAAGAATAAGTATTGTTTTGCTTACATTTATATATTTTTAAATGCGGATAAAATGTATCCAGCTTGCATTTTTTTCATACAAATTCAAATGATGAAAAATACTTTTGACATCTTCACTTATTAAATAGTTGGTTCTCATATGAAAACATATAACATATAAATAGCTATAATGCAATTACGATCACACATCAATCTCATGATTTTCAGGGCCTGGACTTATTTATAGTTCATTTCTGTGTGTTGTAGAGCGTTGGTCCCACAGGCTGGCTTTTGCATTAATGCACCATGGCACAAGGCCACGAAACTCTGCTCCAAAGTAATATGACAAAAAAAGATCTGAAAAGACAGAGGGTTGAAGCTAGACAGTACGGGTACACTGCTTGAGTCACAGTGGTTACACGGAAGGGACTGGAGAAATGTTATGGAAGGGGGATACTTAGTCAGTTGCACAACTGAATGCATTCAACCGAAATGTGTCTTCTGGATTTAACCCAACCCCTCTGAATCAGAGAGGTGCGGAGAGGGGGCTGCCTTAATCGGCATTCAAGTTATTGGCGCCCAGGGAGAAGTTGTTGGCGTTTAATCAATCATATTCAATCAAATGTATTTATTTATTTTTACATCAGCAGATGTCACAAAGTGCTATACAGAAAAACAGCCTAAAACCCAAAAGAGCAAGCAATGCAGATGTAGAAGCACGGTGGCTAGGAAAAACTCCCAAGAAAGGCAGGAAACTAAGAAGAAAACTAGAGAGGAACCAGGCTCTGAGGGGTGGCCAGTCGTCTTCTGGGTGGAGATTATAAGAGTACATGGCCATTAAGGCCAGATTGTTCTTCAAGATGTTCAAACATTCATAGATGACCAGCAGGGTCAAATAATAATTGCAGTGGTTGTAGAGGGTGAAACAGGTCAGTACCTCAGGAGTAAATGTCCCTTTTCATTACCGAGCATTCAGAGAGAGTCAAAAACAGCAGGTCCGGCACAAGGTAGCACTTCCGGTGAACAGGTGTGGGTTCCATAGCCGCAGGCAGAAGAGTTGAAACTGGAGCAGCAGCACGATCAGGTGGACTGGGGACAGCCAGGAGTCATCAGGCCAGGTAGTTCTGAGGCATGGTCCTAGGGCCCACAAAGATCTCCTCCACCACACGAGCCCGAGGGGGCGCAAAACAGGACAGGAAGATCACGTCAGTGACTCAACCCACTCAAGGGACCTACCCTTCCTAGGAAAGCATGGAAGACCACTAGTAAGCCAGTGACTCAGTCCCCGTAATAGGGTCAGAGGTAGAGAAGCCCAATGGAGAGAGGGGAGCCGGCCAGGCAGAGACAGCAAGGGCGGTTCGTATCTCCAGTGCCTTGCCGTTGACCTTCGCACCCCTGGGCCAGACTACACTCAATCATACTGAAGAGATGAGTCTTCAGTAAAGACTTAAAAGGTCTCTCACATAGATAGGCAGACCATTCCATAAAAATGTAGCTCTATAGGAGAAAGCCCTGCCTCCAGCTGTTTGCTTAGACATTCTAGGGACAATTAGGAGGCCTGCGTCTTGTATGTGTTGGTATGTATGGCAGGTCCAAATTGGAAAGAAAGGTAAGAGCAAGCCCATGCTTTGTAGGTTAGCAGTAAAACATTGAAATCAGCCCTAGCCTTAAAAGGAAGCCAGTATAGCGAGGCTAGCACTGGAGTAATATGATAAAAAATGTTTGGTTCTAGTCAAGATTCTAGCAGCCGTGTTTAGCACTAACTGAAGTTTATTTTGTGCTTTATCCGGGTAGCCGGAAAGTAGAGCATTGCAGTAATCAACAAGTGACAAAAGCAAGGATGAGCTTTCCTGCAACATTTTTGGACAAAAAGCTTCAGATTTTTGCAATGTTACGAAGATGGAAAAAAACTGTCCTTGAAATATTCCTGATATGTTCGTCAAAAGAGAGATCAGGGTCCAGAGTAACGCCAAGGTCCTTCACAGTTTTATTTGAGATGACTGTACCACCATCAAGATTAATTGTCAGATGCAACAGCAGATTTCTTTGTTTCTTGGGACCTAGAACTAGCATCTCTATTTAGTCTGAGTTTAAAAGTAAAACATTTGCCGCCATCCACTTCCTTATCTGGAACACAGGCTTCCAGGGTAGGCAATTTTGGGGATTCACCATGGTTCATCGAAATGTACAGCTGTGTGTCATCCGCATAGCAGTGAAAGTTGACATTGTGTTTCTGGATGACATCACCAAGAGGTAGAATATATAGTGAAAACAATAGTGGTACTAAAACAGAACCTTGAGGAACACTGACACTTACTATTGATTTGTCAGAGGACAAACCATCCACCGATCTAAACCAGGCAAGAATGTGTCCATGTAGACCAATTAGGGTTTCCAATCTCTCCAAAAGAAAGTGAGGATCGATGGTGTAAAAAGCAGCACTAAGGTCTAGGATCACAAGGACAGATGCAGAGCCTTGGTCTGACAACATTAAAAGGTCATTAACCACCTTCACGAGTGCAGTGTTATGATGGGGTCTCCATCAATCCTAGGTCCTGGCAGTTCTGTTCAGACTCTGAGCTTTGGAGAAATATGCAGATTCATAGAGGAGTCTGTAATTTGCTTTCTAATGATAGTGATCTTTTCGTCAAAGAAGTTCATGAATTCATCACTGCTTAAGTGAAAGCCATCCTTTCTTGGGGAATGCCTATTTTTAGTTAGCTTTACGATAGTATCAAAAATAAAATGTGTATTGTTCTTGTTCTCCTCAATTAGGTTGGAAAAATAGGATGATCGAGCAGCATTCGGAAGATTTCCAAGCTAGTCGGAAGATTTCCAGTTTGGTGGAGGGCCCTTTCCGTTACAATTTTCTGGAAGCTTGCTTCAGGTCTTGGGTATTTTCTGTATACCAGGGAACTAATTTCTTGTGAAATGTTTTTTGTTTTTAGGGGTGCAACTGCATCTAGGGTATTACACAAGGTTAAATTGATCCTCAGTTAGGTGGTTAACATATTTTTTTACTCTGACATCCTTGGGTAGGCAGAGGGAGTCTGGAAGGGCATCTAGGAATCTTTGGGTTGTCCGAGACTTTATAGCACTGCTTTTGATGATCCTTGTTTGGGGTCTGAGAAGATTATTTGTTGCGATTGCAAACATAATAAAATGGTGGTCCGATAGCCCAGGATTATGAGGAAAAACATTTAGATCGACAATATGTATTCCATGGGACAAAACTAGATCCAGCAGACTGTGGCAATGAGTAGGTCCGGAGACATGTTGGATAAAACCTCCTTAGTCGATGATGGCTCCGTTAACTGCCTTGCTCAAGGGCTGAACAGCAGATTTATTTCCACCTTGCCGGCTAAGGAATTCGAACCAGTGACCTTTCGATTACTGACCCAATGCTCACCTGTCATTTTCGTGCAGATGGGGGAAGCAGACAAAGTAGCAAACTGTTAGCAATAGTTTTTAAAACTGCGATTGCAACAGGATTTATCAAAAGCTATCGGCTGAAAAAGTGCAACAAACGTTGTACAATTTGGCAAATAACCCAGAGAATGTGTCCAGAACTTGTCAAAAGTCAGTTAACATGTAGCACTTCTAACTCTATGTTCGGTCTATGGAGTTACATTTTTGTTATGTCTTTTTGTTGGCTTTTGAAACATTGTTAACGCAGCATTCCTTAAAGTATGGGTCGCGACCCAAAGTGGGTGAGGGACCTGTTAATGGTGGGTCGCGACGATGTCTAATTACTTCATTAATTACTGTAATTGATTTGGCCAAGTGCAACTGCGCTCTCCGTTCAGTGCGCTCTCTGCTTATCAGCGGTCTCTGCTAAGTTTGGCAGCTGCGTGAGTGGGAGAGGTAGAGGGAGATAGATGCCCGTGGTGCTTCGCCGTTCACCGGATCATTTTTCTGTAGTTTTCTTGAAGATCACTCCGCGACCCACACGTTGCAGCGCTATCGTTCAAGCCACTGACTTGTTATTACCACTCGCCATCACTAACTGCTGTCATCAAAAGGGCTCAAGCTAGCCACAAGTTCTGACTGAGCTCAATCGTGATGAAAAGCAAATAGAACGATTACTCTCTCTCTTGGTTTCATACAAACTTCGAGAAATAACGATGAGCGCCCACAATATGTTTTGTGTGGGGAAGTGCTTAGTAGGGTAGTGCATAGTAATGAGTCTCTCAAAACGAACAAATTAATAAAACGACACGTCCTGACCACACATCCAGGCACAACATGACGGTAAACCCAGGGAGTTCTTTAAGAACAGGGCAGAATGCTTCAGGAAACAGTGCTACGAAAGTAGAAAAGTCAACTAGCAATGCATTGTTGTCATTTTAGAACAGATGATAAGCAGAAATAGGGGAGTACTATCTCTCATAGTAGTAGATGTGAGTTTCTCTTTCAAACAATTCCCTGGCCTTGTAACGTTACACAGCAAATAGCTAACATTAGCCAAAGCAACCCCAAGAAACAGTACAGATGAAGATGAAAAATGATCAGGCCTACTATACATTTTACTGTAGAAATTATTGTTGAAAACAAGTCTAGGTTGGAACTGTTGCTGTTACAAGTAATATGTTTTATTCTGAACTGGAATAAACTGATTGAAGCAAGATGATTTTTGAGACAAACACTCACAGTTCTGAGTTGCTCATCTACAGGAAGAAGCAGTCTCCTGCCTGACTGAGAAAGCAGTAGATGTTCTGATCCAGTTTGCACCACATACCTAATGCAAATCAGGGTTCTCAAGTACAGTGTTAATGCTGACCATGACCTCAGTGTTGCACTGTCAGAAACTGAGTCCAGAATAGACATGCTTGTTGAAAACTTCAACCAGTTACACACCTCTCATTAGGACTATGTATGTGTGTTTTCTGGTCTGTGATGTGATCAATCACTTTATTCCAGTTCAGAATAAAAAAGGTATTTTAAGAGCCACAGTTCCAACCTAGACGTTCAACAATAATTTATACAGTAAGATGTACAGTAGGCCAGATTTTTTAAATCTGTATTGTTACTTTTTTACTTTTTTTTTTTTTTTCACCTTTATTTAACCAGGTAGGCAAGTTGAGAGCAAGTTCTCATTTACAATTGCGACCTGGCCAAGATAAAGCTAAGCAGTGTGACAAAAACAACACCGAGTTACACATGAGATAAACAATCATACAGTCAATAACACAATAGAATTAAGAAAGGAGGTTGTTGGGTGTTGCTATGGTGACCAGTGAGCTGCGATAAGGCTGAGCGTTACCTAGCAAGGACTTACAGATGACCTGGAGCCAGTGGGTTTGGCGACGAATATGAAGCGAGGGCCAGCCAACGAGAGCATACAGGTCGCAGTGGTGGGTAGTATATGGGTCTTTGGTTACAAAACGGGTGACACTGATAGATTGCATCCAATTTGCTGGAGGCTATTTTGTAAATGACATCACCGAAGTCAAGGATCGGTAGGATAGTCAGTTTTACGAGGGTATGTTTGGCAGCATGAGTGAAGGAGGCTTTGTTGGGAAATAGGAAGCTGATTCTAGATTTAATTTGGGATTGGAGATGCTTAATGTGAGTCTGGAAGGAGAGTTTACAGTCTAACCAGACACCTAGGTATTTATAGTTGTCCACATATTCTAAGTCAGAACCGTCCAGAGTAGTGATGCTGGGCGGGCAAGCGGGTGCAGGCAGCGATCGGTTGAAGAGCATGCATTTCGTTTTACTAGCATTTAAGCAGTTGGAGGCCACGGAAGGAGTGTTGTATGGCTTTGAAGCTCGTTTGGAGGTTTGTTAACACAGAAGGGCCAGATGTATACAGAATACTTTGGGTTGCACGATCAAAAAGCCTGTGCGTGTGTGTTCTGTTATACATCTGTGTGATGTGATTAATCCTTTATTCCAGTTCAGAATGAAATTATTTATTGAATTTTAACAGCAACAGTTCCAACCGAGCCAGATATGTAAGAGTGTTTTTAATGGGGAAAAATAAACATGAAAATAAATTCATGGGTATTTCATTGTTATTTGTTTTTGTCTATATTGCATTTTTTTTTAAGGCATAATGGCAATTAAATGTACCAATATTTACTTATAGTTGCATATTTTCCTAAGCTTAGGTCCCAGGAAAGCACAGAATTTCTAATTTGGGTCCCAGGCTGAAAAAGTTTAAAATTACTGGCTTACTCCACATCTATCTGTAGAGGCTGTGAAAGGAGGAATGTTGTCAGGACAGTCAAGATAATGCACTCTGTATACGCACTCATTTTCAAATAAGTCTGTTAATTAATTAAATTAATTTATACCCTTCAAAGTCAAAGATAAGGTTGCGCTTAAAATTAGTGAACAAAGATACTGTGTCCATTTCCTAAATAAAACCAAAATGCAGTTATTGTCTTAGTCATGCTGGCAACAAATCTGTCCCCCCAACATTTAGAACAACACCCTCCTGTTTTATGTTCTCTCTAGCAATTTCACTGCCAAGTGTGGTTTAAGGTTTCCAAGTAGGAATATTCTATTGAAAGAGAAAAGGAAAAAGGCATTTAGACCTATGTGTGTACTACTACAATAGTTTGAGTGTACCAACTTTTTTGATCTAATATGTCACCAAATAATACACAAAATAATGCTAATGCAAAAGTAATGCTAATGCAAAAATACTAAGTTAATTTAGGAACAGCTCATTCATGTTCCAGAGTTCAGATAGGGTTGGTTGGCTTATAGTATATGGAAGATTTCAGTGAATAAGCTGTGCTGTGTACAGCCACACCTGGTGCCCCATGCTGCCCCCTGGGCAGGTATTTCACCATGACGCCACAGAGCTTGCACACACACACACACACTGCACAGCTGATCCCTTCCAGGAACAGAGACTGGGACAGGTGTGACCTCTCCGGTTGACATGATGAGACATCTGAGCAGTGTGATGTTCTCTAGAGCACAGGGCCACAAGAATGACACATGTCTAATGTGCTTTGTATTCACACTGCCCTTGCCTTTGAATGAGGACTCAACTCTTTTGCCAGTTCACTGGGTTTTTACAAAGTGCAGGACAAGCGATTCAATTAGAATGCGTTATCGGACAGCTAGATATACCTATGTTAAAATATGAGACACAATACTTGTAATCAGATGATACTATTAACATTTACATTTGATTGTTAACAGAATACATAGAAACATAATAACTTCAGAATAAATAATGCTGTAATTGAAAATTGTACACCCAAAAGTAGGCTACTGCCCCTTTAAGAGCTAGAATAGATTTTGTACCCTATGTTGTAAACCTCTCCAAATATGTTTTGTTCTCACACTATCAATAAACCGTTTATGAAGCTCTCTTAAGCTATAGATCACATATGGCAAACAAATAATCTGAACTAAAAACTCCATACATTTTGGAATTTCTGTGTATCCTTGACAATCGCTAATCAATATCTAGAAACAGCACGCATTTTTTCAGGGAACCTGCACATCATCAACTTCTCTCTTTTGTAGCATCAATGTGAGGGTTTATGGCAGGGGAAATGGTGTTGCGGTAGTCAAGTGTGGTACGGGAATAATAACAAGCGAACCTGGGGAGCTAAAAAAGGGAACCAACCGTGGAATTCAAGCGAACTGAACTCAGACCACATCTGGAGATTGTCTCAGTTTGTTTTTTTCCTCTTTTGAGGGGTCTGAGTTCCATTTGGAGTGTTCACACTGCACAAAAAAGTAAGCGAACTGGACTGAGTTCAAACAATTAACTGAAACGCTTGAAAACAACCTAAGATACATTGACAGCCAATTGTGCGTCGCCCCATGGACCTCCCGGTCGCGGCCGGTTACGACAGAGCCTGGGCGCGAACCCAGAGTCTCTGATGGCACAGCTGGCGCTGCAGTACAGCGCCCTTAACCACTGCGCCACCCGGGAGGCCAGGGTTTGGTTCTTGCTCATCCTTCACTACGTGGCTGCAGCGACAGACTGCCACCCGGGCTGTCTCTGTGAAGTGGAGAGCTTCAGTCTGTTCGACAGCTTCAGCCTAACCAGGGTGGACCGTAGTGGGGTGGGCCGAGGTCATGGTCTGGTGGTCCCCATTTCCATCCCTCTGGATTCCTTCCCTGGACCTGTCCTCCAGCGCCATCCACACGTCTCTGGGCCAGGGTACACCACCCTGGTCAGCCTGGACCTCAGCAACAACCTCCTCTCCAGACTCAACAGCAGCACCTTCTTTAGGCTGCGCTACCTGGAGACCATGGACCTGAGCCACAACACCCTGGAGGAGCTGGCCCCGGGCTGCTTCTCTGGCCTGCCCCTGGCTGATGTGGACCTGAGCAGCAACCAAGATCTCAGCTTGTCCAACAACCTGCTGACCACGGTCATGACTAGGGATCCACAGGTGTTGAGCCCTCCTAACATCCAGATCCTCAATCTGGCAAAGAACCTTTTGAGGGCCATGCCCAAGCTGTAGGGCCTTCCACTGAGGATTATGAGCCTATGATTATGGCCCAGATTCACAAAACACTTCTTATGCAAAAAGTTAAGCAACTTCTTAAGAAAAAAAAAAAGTTCATAAGATAGTTAGTAAGTGCAATTCCTCAACAATCTTAAGATTTCATAATTTTCTTTGGAACTTTTTAAATATCTTCTTACAAATCTTCTTAAAATGTTTGTTGCTAGGCAACCGTTTTAGCTAGTTATCTAGCAAGCAATGGCAATCATGCTACCATATTTCTTACTGAGATTACTGTAAATAATCAATACTAAAACTTTCAGATTAAGTTTGTGTGAATTAAACATAAACTAACACAATAAAATAACGATGCTATATACAGGGGGTGCCAATGCCAAGTCAATGTGTAGGGGAACTGGTTTGTTGAGGTCATTTGTACATGTAGGTAGGGGTAAAGTGACTATGCATAGATAATAAACAGCGAGTAGCAGCAGTGCAAAAATAAAGGGGGGGCTGTGGTGTCAATGTAAATAGGCCTGATGGCCATTTGATTAATTGTTCAGTAGTCTTATGGCTTGGGGGTAAAAGCTGTTGAGGAGACTTTTGGGCCTAGACTTGGCGCTCTGGTACTGCTTGCCGTGCGGGAGCAGAGAGAACAGTCTATGAATTGGGTGACTGGAGTCTTTGACTATTTTTTGGGCCTTCCTCTGACACCACCTAGTATATAGGTCCTGGATAGCACAAAGCTTGGCTCTAGTGATGTACTGGGCCGTACGCACTACCCTCTGTAGCGCCTTACGGTCAGAGGCAGAGAATGTTGCCATACCAGGTTGGTGATGCAACCGGTCAGGATGCTTTTGATGGTGCAGCTGTATAACTTTTTGAGGATTTGGGGACCCATGCCAAATCTTTTCAGTCTCTTGAGGGGGAAAATGTGTTGTTGTGCTTCATGATTGTCTTGGTGTGTTTGGACCATGATAGTTTGTTGGTGATGTGGACACCAAGGAACTTGAAACTCTCGACCCGCTCCACTACAGCCCCGTCGTTGTTAATGGGGGTGTGTTCGGCCCTCCTTTCCCTGTAGCCCACGATCATCTCCTTTGCCTTGCTCACGTTGAGGGAGAGGTTGTTGTCCTGGCTCCACACTGCCAGGCCTCTTACGTCCTCCCATCATTGTTGGTGATCAGGCCTACCACTGTTGTGTCATCAAACTTAATGATGGTGTTGGAGTCGTGCTTGGCCACGCAGTCGTGGGTGAACAGGGAGTACAGGAGGGGACTAAGCATGCACCCCTGAGTGTCCCCAGTGTTGAGAACTGAACTAAACTTGCAGAGAGTTATGTCAAGAATGCTGTAGAAGGCTTACCATTCATCAGATGTTGGTTGACTTACTTTTCTCAAGTTCAAGATGGTCCATCTTAATACCATCTTGTTAACATCATGATGAAGATCTAGAAGGACAAGACAGAAATTATTACCTGCATTTTATGCAGATGAGTTGTACCAAGTTTTCAATCCCTCTCCTATTTTTCAGTGTACCTATAAACTGGTATTTCTGGCTAGTATGTCACAGCTTCCTGAGTCCTCTATTTGTACTGGTCATCTAAACCTTTGTAAGGAACAAAGCAGTATAGGCTATATTTCCCAATAAATGAATAGAATACACTTAAAGGGGCAATCTGCAGTTCAATCAATAACAAATCATCGCCCAGCCACTGTTTTGGTAAAAGGATACGTGATGGGGCTGGAGAAATGTAACCATTTTCAAATTCATAGACAGAGCTATGGATGCAAGGACTGACCATCGATGATATCAAAATGATAGTTTGAACCATGTTTTAAGACTATATAGTGTTTGTTTACAATTAGGCCTGTATTGTTAACGAACAGTAGAGTAAAACATGCCTATATTTTCGGTTCTGATGGAGAACGACAGTTGAACTAAGCTCATGGGGCACTTTAAAGTGTCAAAAATGATTATGGTATATAAATCACCCGTTTTTTAAAAATGTATTTAATTACATGGTTTAAAGTTAATTACACAGTAATAACATGAATGAATTAAAAGCACAATCATTGTTGTACCATTTGCCAGGATGAGAACCCGAAAGTGGCCTATACCACTGATACATTTAAGAAAACACTGTTGTGAATATCGGTATGCTTCTGCAGTAACCTGCCCAAGCAAACCTCACCTGTACCAGGTTGGTTGTAAACCAATGATGTGTATAAACCCTGGAGTGCTTATGCTATGTAATGGCCAATGAGAGACTTCATAGCCACCGGCCACCATATTGGTACTCCTCAGTAGGAGCAGTCCGCCATAGGAATGAATGGAATTCTACAGTATTTCAATCAAATGTATTTAGGTGTTTTTGTTGTTGTTGTAGTGAGCAGCTAACCGATCGCTGCAGCTGTACATAGTCTATTGGTAAATAGCCCACCCATTTTCACCTACCTCATCCCCATACTGTTTTTATTTATTTATTTTTCTGCTCTTTTGCACACCAATATCTCTATCTCTACCTTTACATAACCATCTGATCTTTTATCACTCCAGTGTTAATCTGCATAATTGTAATTATTTGCCTACCTTCTCATGCCTTTTGCACACAATGTATATATAGACTCCCCTTTTTCTACTGTGTTATTGACTTGTTAATTGTTTACTCCATGTGTAACTCTGTGTTGTCTGTTCACACTGCTATGCCTTATCTTGGCCAGGTCGCAGTTGCAAATGAGAACTTGTTCTCAACTAGCCTACCTGGTTAAATAAAGGTGAAATAAAAAAAATAAAAAAACAGTAAGGTATTCTTACTATTCCCAAAAAATATATACAGTACCAGTCAAAAGTTTGGACACACCTACTCGTTCAAGGGTTTTTCTTTATTTTTACTATTTTCTAAATTGTAGAATAATAGTGAAGGTATCAAAACTATGAAATAACACATATGGAATCATGTAGTAACAAAAACAAGTGTTACACAAACAAAAATAAATTTTAGACTCTTCAAAATAGCCATCCTTTGCCTTGATGACAGCTTTGCACACTCATGGCATTCTCTCAACCAGTTTCACCTGGAATGATTTTCCAACAGTCTTGAAGGAGTTCCCACATATGCTGGATGGCTGCTTTTCTTTCACTCTGCGGCCCAACTCATCCCAAACCATCACAATTGAGTTGAGGTCGGATGATTGTGGAGGCCAGGTCATCTGATGCAGCACTCCATCACTCTCCTTCTTGGTCAAATAGCCCTTACACAGTCTGGAGGTGTCTTTTTGGTCATTGTCCCGCAAAAAAAAAAAAAAAAGATAGTCCCGCTAAGCTTAAACCAGATGGGAGGACATATCACTGCAGAATGCTGTGGTAGCCATACTGGTTAAGTATGCCTTGAATTCTAAATAAATCACAAACAGTATCACCAGCAAAGCACCCCCACACCATCACAACCCTCCTCCATGCTTCACGGTGGAAACCACGCATGGAGATCATCCGTTCACCTACAGTGCCTTGCGAAAGTATTCGGCCCCCTTGAACTTTGCGACCTTTTGCCACATTTCAGGCTTCAAACATAAAGATATAAAACTGTATTTTTTTGTGGAGAATCAACAACAAGTGGGACACAATCATGAAGTGGAACGATATTTATTGGATATTTCAAACTTTTTTAACAAATCAAAAACTGAAAAATTGGGCGTGCAAAATTATTCAGCCCCCTTAAGTTAATACTTTGTAGCGCCACCTTTTGCTGCGATTACAGCTGTAAGTCGCTTGGAGTATGTCTCTATCAGTTTTGCACATCGAGAGACTGACATTTTTTCCCATTCCTCCTTGCAAAACAGCTCGAGCTCAGTGAGGTTGGATGGAGAGCATTTGTGAACAGCAGTTTTCAGTTCTTTCCACAGATTCTCGATTGGATTCAGGTCTGGACTTTGACTTGGCCATTCTAACACCTGGATATGTTTATTTTTGAACCATTCCATTGTATATTTTGCTTTATGTTTTGGATCATTGTCTTGTTGGAAGACAAATCTCCGTCCCAGTCTCAGGTCTTTTGCAGACTCCATCAGGTTTTCTTCCAGAATGGTCCTGTATTTGGCTCCATCCATCTTCCCATCAATTTTAACCATCTTCCCTGTCCCTGCTGAAGAAAAGCAGGCCCAAACCATGATGCTGCCACCACCATGTTTGACAGTGGGGATGGTGTGTTCAGCTGTGTTGCTTTTACGCCAAACATAACGTTTTGCATTGTTGCCAAAAAGTTCAATTTTGGTTTCATCTGACCAGAGCACCTTCTTCCACATGTTTGGTGTGTCTCCCAGGTGGCTTGTGGCAAACTTTAAACGACACTTTTTATGGATATCTTTAAGAAATGGCTTTCTTCTTGCCACTCTTCCATAAAGGCCAGATTTGTGCAATATACGACTGATTGTTGTCCTATGGACAGAGTCTCCCACCTCAGCTGTAGATCTCTGCAGTTCATCCAGAGTGATCATGGGCCTCTTGGCTGTATCTCTGATCAGTCTTCTCCTTGTATGAGCTGAAAGTTTAGAGGGACGGCCAGGTCTTGGTAGATTTGCAGTGGTCTGATACTCCTTCCATTTCAATATTATCGCTTGCACAGTGCTCCTTGGGATGTTTAAAGCTTGGGAAATCTTTTTGTATCCAAATCCGGCTTTAAACTTCTTCACAACAGTATCTCGGACCTGCCTGGTGTGTTCCTTGTTCTTCATGATGCTCTCTGCGCTTTTAACGGACCTCTGAGACTATCACAGTGCAGGTGCATTTATACGGAGACTTGATTACACACAGGTGGATTGTATTTATCATCATTAGTCATTTAGGTCAACATTGGATCATTCAGAGATCCTCACTGAACTTCTGGAGAGAGTTTGCTGCACTGAAAGTAAAGGGGCTGAATAATTTTGCACGCCCAATTTTTCAGTTTTTGATTTGTTAAAAAAGTTTGAAATATCCAATAAATGTCGTTCCACTTCATGATTGTGTCCCACTTGTTGTTGATTCTTCACAAAAAAATACAGTTTTATATCTTTATGTTTGAAGCCTGAAATGTGGCAAAATGTCGCAAAGTTCAAGGGGGCCGAATACTTTCGCAAGGCACTGTACTCTGCATCTCACAAAGACACGTCGGTTGGAACTAAAAATCTCAAATTTGGACTCATCAGACCAAAGGAAAGATTTCCACCAGTCTAATGTCCATTGCTTGTGTTTCTTGGCCCAAGCAAGTCTCTTCTTATTGGTATCCTTTAGTATTGGTTTCTTTGCAGCAATTCGACCATGAAGGCCTGATTCACGCAGTCTCCTCTGAACACTTGATGTTGAGATGTCTGTCGGTTTTCCTTTCCTGTGACGGTCCTCATGAGAGCCAGTTTCAATATAGCGTTAGAAGGTTTTTGCGACTGCACTTGACTAAACATTCAAAGTTCTTGAAATGTTCCATATTGAGTGACCTCAATGTCTTTAAGTAATGATGGACTGTCATTTCTCTTTGCTTATTTGAGCTGTTCTTGCCATAATATGGACTTGGTATTTTACCAAATAGGGCTATCTACTGTACACCACTCCCATAGACTGAGGCCTATACCCGGAAGTGAGGCTGACCGTGACCCTAAACTTCTCCATGAAGGCTCTCCATACCCGTGATGTGACTTGGGGGACTCGAAGCAGACTCTGTCCTTCGAAAGACCAGAATGTCCGAAGCCCTGCTGGAACAGTGCTTCAGCGACCTAGAGAGCAGTAGGGAGACCAGAGAGAGGGATCCCTTATCACCGTGGGAACGTAGATGCGCTCAGGAGGACAGGTAGTGGGTGCGGGTTCCCTCTCCAGAGCCTGGCGAATGTCCACATCTACGTCCTAGACCACAGGGGCTAAGACTCTAGGGGATGGGAAAGCAGGTCCTCCCGGCATTCGGGTGACCAGTCCGTGATACTCATCCTTGACCAAGAGATGTTGGGGTTGTGGCGTTGGAACCTTGGGAGGCTGATCTTGTGAGCTGGTGCACTAATGATGAAGACGGGAATGTTTTCCTGATGAATGGACTCCACGGTTAGGGTGAGTGGTGTGGTGATGTGTGTGATGATTCCTGATCCTAGTGGCCAATTATCAAGGCCTTGAAACAGAGAGCAGAGCGGGTATGAGGTGATGTTCAGAGAGGAGGCAAGGGTCTGATCAATAACGTTCCCCGCCACACCGGAATCCACTGCTTGTAGGTAAGCATTTCACTGTAAGGTGCATGTCACAAATAACATTTGATTTGATGTATTAACCAAAAAATTGTTAAACAAATCAAAATGTATTTTATATGAGACTTTTCAAAGTAGCCACCCATTGCCTTGATGACAACTTTGCACACTCTTGGCCAATCAGAGTGGATCCCAAGTTGGGACGTACCGGACAATGCTGAAGCTGGTGCCCCCCTTGACCACAATAGGGACAGAGCCCCAGCTGTTTCCGTCTGCGTCGCTCAGGCGCGGGGAGGCGTGTGACCCCAACCTCCATGGGTTCAGGGTCTGATACAGAGTGGTCACTGAGGGAGGGAGAGAAGCGATGAGGGTACTGATGTTCCCGAAGTAGGTTATCCAGGCGGATGGCCATCACGTTCAAGGAGAGGTTGACGTCTCTACATGCCAGTTCCGTCTGGACCTCCTCGTACAGTCCTCTACTGAATAGCATATGGAGCCCCGGCTCATTCCATCCGCTGGATGCTGCTATTGTCCGGAAGGTGAGCGTGAACTCGGCAGCGGTCTGGTAATCCTGCCACAGTTGGAATAGACGCTCACCCCCCTCTCTGCCCTCCGGTGGATGATCGAAGATACCTCTGAACAGAGCCATGAACTCCTAATACGAAGCCAGTTCCTCCTCTCCTCTCTCCCAGACGGTCGTAGAGTCAGCAGAGAAATAACCGTGGCAACTTTGGTCCTCTCGTGGTGGGGAGTAGGAATCCACGGCATTTCGATGGGGTTCTGTCATATTTATCTGGGAGGGATAAACGGGCATCGCTGACCTGGGCAGACTGCTGAATGGACTGGTGTGCTGGCTCGCTGGGTCTGCCGGTTGGCAGAGTATCCTCCACTAGTTGAAGGCAACGCCTCTCGGATATGTTCGAGACGTTGAAGACTGCGAAGAACCTCTTCCATAGCCTTCTCCAGTTGTGCCAGCTGGTCATGGTGTTGACAAAGTAGGTATCCCTGTTCGTCGACTGTCTGGGAGATATCCTGATTTCCTGCTGCTTCCATTTGTCAAGGCAGTATTTTGTAAAGGAGATGCTGGGAGTCAAAAAGTGCAGGGGGTGAGTTTAATAATACAATAAACATAGATCGATACAAAACAAGAGTAGCGTCTGGACATGAAACACATAACTAATACTGCCAGGGAATGAAAGGGATTGACAGATATAGGGGAGGTATTCAGTGAAGTGATATAGTCCAGGTGAGTCTCATAATGAGGCGCAGGTGCGCATAATGATGGTGCCAGGTGTGCGTAATGATGGTAGTCAGAGCCAGGGATTAGTAAACCTGCGACATTGAATGCTGGAGAGGGGGAGCGGGAGTAGACGTGACACCTACCTTATGACAACACAACTGATTGGCTCAAATGCATTAAGAAGGAAAGTAATTCCACAAATTAACTTTTAACAAGGCACACCTGTTAAATTAAATGCATTCCAGGTGACTACCTCATGAAGCTGGTTGAGAGAATGCCAAGAGTGTGCAAAGTTGTCATCAAGGCAAAGGGTGGCTACTTTGAAAAGTCTCAAATATAAAATACATTTTGATTTGTTTAACAATTGTTTGGTTACTACATCAAATCAAATGTTATTTGTGACATGCACCTTATAGTGAAATGCTTACTTACAAGCCCTTAACCAACAATGCAGTTTAAAGAAAAATGCCTCCTAAGTAAAAAATAAAGTAGATAAGTAAAAAATAAGAAATAAAATAATTAAAGAGCAGCAATAAAATAACAATAGCGAGGCTATATACAGGGGGTACCGGTATATGATTCCATGTGTTATTTCATAGTTTATGTCTTCACTATTATTCTACAATGTAGAAAATAGTAAAAAAAAAGAAAGAAAAACACTGGAAAGGGTA
This sequence comes from Oncorhynchus mykiss, assembly GCF_057628025.1. Lineage (NCBI taxonomy): Eukaryota > Metazoa > Chordata > Actinopteri > Salmoniformes > Salmonidae > Oncorhynchus > Oncorhynchus mykiss. Next base: position 33,784,259 of record NC_143031.1, read on the forward strand.
GGTGTGTCCAAACTTTTGACTGGTACTGTATATATTTTACTATAGTGTACCAAAATGGCGGCGCAGTGGCTTCAAAACAGCGCCCCCTGTCAGTCATCTAGGGTTAATACATACAATTGGTTGTAACTGAGGGGATGGAGGGCGCCTTTCGGTCATAATTCGTTAGTACTAAAGATGCTGCACTCCTCCTTAACTCACACACACACAAAAATCATTCCTTCCTCCCTCGCTCTGTAAGTGTATACTTGTCAGACGTCATGATACGTCATCAGAAGTGTCCACTTCATTTGAGGGCTGAGGGGATAGGGTGTGTCTTTTAAGTGTTTGGACTGCCAGCCACACAGAACTGCCCGATCGTTTTTTCCATCATGGCTCCATCCGCAGACAGGCTGGGATACTGGGGGCGGCCAACCTCAACGCTAGATTGGTGTGAGGATAATTATGTCGTCTCTTTCTACATCGCAGAATTCTGTAAGTACAGCTGACACCATGCTTATTGAAAAACTAGTAATAGAAAACAAAAATGAATGCAATAAATACGGATGTGGCTCGGTGCGGAAAGCCGTCTCAGAAATAGCGTAAACATTATGCCTGGTGGTGCCATTCCCGTACGCTCGCGCCAGAAGGCTAGATCATGCCTGTTATTTCTACATTTAAATACAGCTTTGATGTTTTTATACCGGTAAGGTAGAAGTTACCATTAGTGTCGTCACCTCGACCGTGCTTCTTGCCTAGGCGGATGCCAGACCCGCCAATGAGTCACAACTTCACTTGCACCTGCAGCAGCACCGCGCTCTTTCAAGTAGGCCTAACTGTTTACAAGTATGCTACTGTAATAGGCTATCTATACCGCACATTAAAAAGTCGCTTTGCGCATGTGTACAATGAAATGCGCCACAAGATGGCTTCAGCATATAGGCTCTCTCGGCGGCAGGTAGCCGAGTGGGCCAGTATCCGAAAGTTTGCTGGATCGAATCCCAGAGCTGACAGAGCTACCACTTCACCAAATCTTTCCCAAACATGACTTTTCTGGCCCTCTTATTTTCAACTCTTCAGCTTTTCTCTTATTGAATTAAACTCCGACATTTTCCCTTTTGCCTCTGTGGAGTGACGTAAACTTGTTCTGCCCGCTCCCAAAAACATTTGGCGATAGGCGTGAAGACTATTTGGCCTGCATACAGTTTGACCCTAAACCTTAGGCTTACGCACTAATGCCAGAGAGCCTAAAATAATGAAAGAAAAACCTCAATGTAGCCTATAGATATAAATTGCACAAGAAATGTACATTTCTGGATTTTTTTAATGTACCTTTTTCTCTTTATTCAACCTGCCCGCCGCAACACACGCTCTTCATCCAAACAATTTTGAATGACACTAAACCCGTCAGCCCAACGGATATAACTGGGGGGGCCTGCGGGTTATGAGTCAACCCACGCATCACTAATTCACACCCCTAGACTTTTTCCGTATTTTGTTGTTACAGCCTGAATTTAAAATTGATTAAATGAGGTTGTTTTTTCACTGGCCTACACACAATAATCCACAATGTCAAAGTAGAGTTATGTTTTTTGATTTTGTTCTACAAATGCAACAAAAAAAATGAAAAGCTGAAATGTCTTGAATCAAAACAAAAAAAAGTACTGTATTCAACCCCTTTGTTATGGCAAGCTTAAACAAGTTCAGGAGTAAAAATGTGCTTAACAAGTCACATAATACGTTGCATGGACACAATAATAGTGTTTAACATGATTTTTGACTGACTACCTCATGTCTGTACCCCACACATACAAGTATCTGTAAGGTCCCTCAGTCGAGCAGTGAATTTCAAACACAGATTCAACCACAATGAACAGGGAGGTTTTCCAATGTCTTTCAAAGTAGGACACCTATTGGTAGATGTGTGAACATGAAAAAGCAGACATTGAATATCCCTTTGCGCATGGTGAAGGTTGGAGGGTGTATCAATACACCCAGTCACTACAAAGATACAGGCGTCCTTCCTAACACAGTCACCAGAGAGGAAGGAAACTGCTCAGGGATTTCCCCATGAGGCCAATGGTGACTTTAAAACAGTTAGTGTTTAATGGCTGTGATAGGAAAAAAATGTGGATGGATAAACAACATTGTAGTTACTCCACAATACTAACCTAATTGACAGAGTGTAAAGGACAGAATACAAATATTCCAAAACATGCATCCTGCAAGAAAGAAATAAAGTAATACTGCAAAAGATGTGGAAAAGCAATTCACTTTTAGTCCTGAATACAAAGTGCTATGTTTGGGGAAAATACAACACATTATTGAGTACCACTCTCCATATTTTCAAGCAGAGTGGTGGCTGCATCAAGTTATTGGTATGCTTGTAATCGTTAAGGACTGGTGAGTTTTTCAGGATAACAAAGGAATGGAGCTAAGCACAGGCAAAACCCTAGAGGAAAACCTGGTTCAGTCTGCTTTCCACCAGACGCTGGGATATTAATTCACCTTTCAGCACGACAATAACCTAAAACAAGGCCAAAATCTACACTGGATTTGCTTACCAAGAAGACAGTGACATTTCCTGAGTGGCTATGTTACGGTTTTGACTTTAATCGACTTGAAAATATATGGCAAGACCTGAAAAATGTTTGTCTAGTAATGATCAACAACCAATTTGACAAAGCTTGAAGAGTTTTGAAAAGAACAATGGGTAAATGTTGCGCAATCCAAGTATGGAAAGCAAGACTTAGAGACAACCAGAGACTTATAGCTGTAATCACTGCCAATTGTGATTCTAACATGTATTGACTCAAGAGGTTTGAATACTTATTTAATGAAGAAATATTAGTGTTTTGTACAAATTAAAATCAAACTTTAGAATTTTTCTTCCACTTTGACAGAGTAGTTTGTGTAGATTGTTGACAAATAAAGACAATTAAATACATTTTAATCCTACTTTGTAACACAACAAAATGTGAAAAAAAGTCAAGCTATGTGAATACTTTCTGAAGGCACTGTAGGAATGATTGGAATTCTACAGTATTTAAGTAAAATGTTTCAAGGACAAAAGTACATGTATTTAAGCATTTTTGTTGTAGTGTGGACATTAGCAATAGTACTTCAAAAATATATATACTTTAAGGAAAATGTTTTAGTATATTTCAAAAATGCATTTTTATAGCTTCTAAAATATGTTTTACAATGGTGGGGGAGTACCAAGATGGAGGCCCTATAGCTTCAAAACAGCGTCCCCTGCTAGTCATCTAGTGTTAATATAAATCATTGTTTCAACCACACCACACAACCACACTCGCATGTTGAACGAGCATCTGCGTAGCCAACCGCTAAAATAAACTCTGGGTGAAAATTCTACAAAGAACTAGCTAAAAAGAGGACCATATGCATGTCAGGTAAAATAACACCCCAATGTTCATCTCCCAGGACAAACTAGCTAGAAACAGCTAGCTAGCTAATGTCTATAAATGTTTCATGTGCGTTTCGACCTGCCCCCAAATTGATGTAGTTGGTTCACAATTGATTTTGATATTTTAATCTGCGTATCATGATCGCGTCTGGTGTGGATGGACAAAATCAACATCCATGCGATGGCGCACACGGACTCACGTGCGGGGCTGGTTTAGTCAGCATGTTACACAGGCACCGCAACATTTTTCTATTCATGATAATTATCTTTAACACTAAGAGCTTCATTCCATTGCAAGATAAAAACCTGCAACTCAGCATTCGTAATTTGCTTTTGGATACCCTTTTGAATGATATGAGTGATAAATGATTGTGAGTGCAGCGGTAAAACTCCTTCTATGCTAGTTCTATCTCACTCGATTTACGAGGGGGTCCTTGGTGAATTTGCTATTACAAAAGAGATCCCTGGCCCCAAAAAGTTTGAGAAACTCTGCCCTACAGGCTTTCTGAGAATCCAACGCCCACTGTCCTGTTATGGCAAAACTCCATGATAATACAGTTAGTTGGCTTTATTATGTTTTTAATGATGACAATTTTCAAACTGCCAAGTGGGTCAGAATTAGCTGTGTTTAACTACTGCTCTTTTAGTTTTCTCTCGCTATCTCTGACTCACCCATGACCCACATTACACTGACCCAACACTCGTCTTCTCTCCTTGACCTTGGAAAGGTGAAAACACTAGATTAAATGACTATTCACATGCATAATATGAAGGAAACATTTTTTTAAATTAAAAAGCATCTAACCTAGAACTAATACTCTGATAACAGAACACTTGCTCTTACGTAGCTTTTATAAATGTGTCACTGATACTCCACACGACCAGTAGAGTTTGAAGCAATGGTTGGTTTGACTCTTAAATTGGGTCCCAAGTTGTAGAATAAAAGGCCTGGAATGTGCAACGTCCAATACATCTAATGTGGAATACAGACCAAGAGGTAACCACAATTTTTTTTACCCTCATTGTGTGGCATACATGTGCTATATCTCAGTTTTCAGAACCTCAGCAGAGCTGAATAATAGTAGCGCTGCTTGCAGCATCGAGGGAGGTCAGAATACATTCAACAGGAGATTCTCCTCACGTTTGCTTAAAGTTAAACTAATGAAAGCGTTAAACAGGAAAGTTCTTGGCATTGTACTGACTACAGCACCTTGGGGAATGGCTAATGCTATTTGACCTGAAGTCAGTCAGCCTAATGTACAACACAACTTACTAATGTAGGGCACCAGCCTAATGTTAAACATAAATATTGTGCAACAGACATCAAATATTCCTTAGTCTTGTACATATATTTGTAACAATATGATTTCAAGAATCCTTTACTTTTGTATCCAGCAGCTAAGCAAGCAACAAATACAGTACAGCAGTGTAGCAGTGTTAACTGAACAACGAACTGAGTTAGCCCTCAGAGCTCTTGCCTCTTGCATATAAGCCCCAACTTGAAACAACATTCTAATCATTAGCATCGTTAATCATCAACCATCACTTGGTGTTGTGAAATCTTCAAATTAAATATGTTACCTTTATTTAACCGGGCAAGTGAATTTAAGAACCAATTCTTATTTACAATGATGGCAAGAGGCAAAATGCCTCCTGTGGGGACGGAGGCTGGGATAGAAAAAAACTATGGAAGACAAAACGGGCAACACAGACAGAAGACACTGGCGACTGCACAAATACAACAGCAAACAAACAGTGGATGTGTGTGTGTGCAGGCATGTTTGTTTGTGGTGCGTGTGAAGTAAAACAACATGCTTCGTTACATAAGCAACTAGTGACATCTAGTAACATCTAGTAACAACTACATGTCTTAACAACCTGTTCATCTATTTGTCCTTTGACCTCATCCAGGGACACCAGGTCCTGTAGTTTTAGGTTGGCTTGGAGGAGATTCCAAGACCAGGGGGCTGAGAAATTAAAGGACCATGCTTTTATGCATTTTCCTTTCGAGCCAGAAGACAGCATAGATAAAATGGCAGTTTTCCTAAAATGGCCTTATAAATAAAAACTCATTTCACCAGTCTAAATCTTACTGATTTTATAAATTTATAAACACTATTCTTTCTCTAGTTTTCCATCTGCTAAGAGACACACTATTAGAAATTCTATCAGACATCAAATGATTGTGGTTGTTTGCTATCATACACTACACGTTGTCTTGTCTTCCTCTGACAGTTGCTCAGTTTGTTATCTTGTTGTACAGGGAACACTGTCAGCAACCTCATTATGATCCTGCCTCCCATCTACGGTGCCATCCAGACGTATAAAGACGGCCTAGAGTTCCGCTACGTCTACTCTTTTCTGGGACTGGCAGGTAGGTGCTCCATACACATCAGGAACTATTAGTATGATTTACTAATATTTTATAATACAAATGAGTTTATTTCCTAAATGCTATACCCATTTTTCCCCATGTGTTTTTTCATCAGAAATCGTTGCCTATGGGTACATTTTAAATATGTATTTTTATTTTTACGCTATACATTATATCCATTGTTTAGCTGGAATGGAATGCTCGATCCGGTATGCTGAGTATACAAAACATTAAGATCACCTGCTCTCTCCATGACATAGACTGACCAGGTGAATCCAGGTGAAAGCTATGATCCCTTATTAATGTCACTTATTAAATCCACGTCAATCAGTGTAGAGGAAGGGGAGGAGACGGGTTGAATAATTATATTTAAAGCTTGAGACAACTGAGACATGGATTGTGTATGTGTGCCATTCAGAGTGTGAATGGACAAGACAAAAAAATGCAAGTGCCTTTGAATGGGATATGGTAGTAGGTACCAGATACACCGGTTTTATTAAGAACTGCAACGCTGCTGGGTTTGAAACGCTCAAAAGTTTCCCGTGTCTATCAAGAATGGTCCACCACCCAAAGAACATCCAGCCAACTTGACACAACTGTGGGAAGCGTTTGAGTCAACATGGGCAAGCATCCTTGTGGAACGATTTCGACACCTTGTAGAGTCAATGCCCTGATGAATTTAGGCTGTTCTGAGGGCAAAAATGTACAGTACTAGTCAAAAGTTTGGAAACATACTCATTACAGGGTTTTTCTTTATTTTTACTGTTTTCTACATTGCAGAATACTAGTGAAGACCTTAACTATGAAATAACACATATGGAATCATGTAGTAACCAAAAAAGTGTTAAACAAAAATATATTTGAGATTCTTCAAAGCCACCTTTCGCCTTGACAGCTTTGCACACTCTTGACATTTTCTCAACCAGCTTCATGAGGTAGTCACCTGGAATCCATTTCAATTAACAGGTGTGCGTTGTTAAAAGTAAAATAGTGGAATGTCTTTCCTTAATGCGTTTGAGATAGCCCTATTTGGTAAAATAGTCCATATTATGGCAAAAACAGCTCAAATAAGAAAAGAGAAATGACAGTCCATCATTACTTTAAGACATGAAGGTCAGTCAATACAGAACATTTCAAGAACGTTAAGTTTCTTCAAGTGCAGTCGCAAAACCCATCAAGCGCTATGATGAAACTTTCTCTCATGAGGACTGCCACAGGAAAGGAAGACCCAGAGTTACCTCTGCTGCAGAGGATAAGTTCATTAGAGTTAACTGCACCTCAGATTGCAGCCCAAATAAATTCTTCACAGAGTTTTTAAGTAACAGACACATTTCAACATCAACTGTTCAGAGGAGACTGCATGAGAGAGACATCTCCCTCAACGTCAACAAAACGAAAGAGCTGATCGTGGACTACTGGAGACAGCAGAGAGAACACTCCTCCATCCACATCGATGGAACTGCAGTGGAGTGGGTCAAAAGCTTCAAGTTATTCCGCGTGCACATCACTGAGGACCTAAAATAGTCCCTCCACACCGACAGAGTGGTGAAGAAAGCACAACAACAGGGCTCTACGCTGACCTTTTTTACAAGGAGCATACGTGTGCATAAGTTGGAAAATGTAGGCGCACACAAAGAAATGTAGGATTTCAATGAAAAATATGAGGTAATAAAGCTAGAATCCTTCATTCTTCTAGGGGCACTGGTGCGCCTAAATAAAAATTCCAGTTCGCACAGAAAAATATTTAGGCCATTTGCGAGTAATATGGTTGCCCTGTAGAGCCCCGAACAGACCCTTTTCGACCTCAGAAATGTTTCAGCCCCTAAGACCCTCACAAATGTCTACAGATTCACTTTTGAGAGCATTCGGTCTGACTGTATTACTGCCTGGTACGGCAACTGCACTGTCCACAACCGCAAGACTCTCCAGAGGGTGGTGCGGTCAGCCCAACGCATCACTGGGGGCACACTGCCTGTCCTCCAGGACATCTATAGCACCCGGTGTCACAGGAAGGCCAAGAAGATCAAGGACCTCAGCCACCCGTGCCACGGCCTATTCACCCCGCTACCAGGCATAGACAGTACATGTGCATCAAAGCTGGGACCGAGAGACTGATCGAAGCTGTTTATCTCCAGGCCATCACACTGTTAAACAGTCATCACTAGTCGGCCTCCGCCTGGTAACCTGCCCTGAACCTTACACTGTCACTAGTTGGTTACCACCCGGTACTCTACCCTGCACCATAGACTTGCTGCCCTATGCACCTAGAGTCATTGAACACTGGTCTACTTGAATGTTTTCATACTATTTTACCCACTGAGTGTACCAAACATAAGGAACACCTTCCTAATATTGAGTTGCACCTCCCCCTCTTCCCTCAGAACAACCTCAATTTGCCTGGGCATAGACTCTACAAGGTGTCCACAGGGATGCTGGCCAATGTTGACTCCACTGCTTCCCACAGTTGGCTGGATGTCCTTTGGGTGATTGACCATTCTTGATACAAGCGGGAAACTGTTGAGTGTGAAAAACCCAGCAGAGTTGCAGCTCTTGACACAAACCTGTGCGCCGTGCACCTATTTCCATACCCCATTAAAAGGCACTTAAATGTTTTGTCTTGCCCATTCACCATCTGAATGGCACATATACACAATCCATGTTTTCATTGTCTCAATGTTTAAAAATCCTTTAACCTGTCTCCTCCCCTTCATCTACACTGATTGAAGTGGATTTAACAAGTGACATAAATTAGGGATGATAGCTTTCACCTGGATTCATCTGGTCAGCCTATGTCATGGAAAGAGCAGGTGTTCTTAATTTTTTGTATACCAAGTGTTCAGTATGTATATACTGTATTCTAGTCATGGCTCATCTTATATAACTACTGTTGTATACACATGTTCTATTAATATACTGTCTATACATTCCATTTATTTTATATATTGCTCGCTCTGATAATATTATTTTCCTTAATTTTTTGATTGTGTGTATTGTTATTGTATTGGTAGATATTAATGTACTGTTGGTGCTAGAAACATAAGCATTTCGCTGCACCTGCAATAAAATCTGCAAATCTGTGCAAACGACCAATACATTTTTATTTGATTTACTTGTACATTAAGCTGCCTCATACTCCAGAAACAGGAGATGGGCTCCTGCTCCTATGAGCCGTTCCTGCTCGTACAAGCCAAGGCTTGTGTAAGGCTACTTACAGTACTTACTCCTACTTAATAGTATTTTAAAAGGACATCATCAAGATGCCTTTCTGTTTATTTGAGTGAATGGTTTGAATGTCTGTGCTTCCTGCTGCTTGTTTGATGTGATCTCTTCTTCTGTTCCAGCTGTTGGCATCGGTTCCTGGTGCTTCCATATGACGCTGCAATATGAGATGCAGGTGAGCTGACTTTTAGTATCTAAAAATAAATTGTGATTCGTCAGCACACTGTATGCATCCACCATTGAAGAGTTGTGTTCTCATAATCACATGGACCTTTTCAGCTGTTAAGGACATAAAAAATTATACCTCATCATTTCCTGAAGAATGCACATGCGGTTCGGTCAGACACTGGAGTCAACAGAAAACAATAGTCCTGTCTTGGCTCGTGCCGACCATCCCATTATACATCACTCTCTGTCTCTGCTGTCTGACCCCCACAGTTGCTTGATGAGCTGCCAATGATCTACAGCACCTGTGTCTTTGTCTACTGTCTGTAAGTACCCAACATAATGGATTTACGCTCTTCAGCTTTCACAGTGCCAATGCCATTGAGCAGCTCAGGTCAAAAGCTCACTGAAAGTAATTTGAGGGCAATATAAAATGTAATGTGATACATGAAAAGTGAATCCAACCCTCCAATTGATCCACCCTAAGAAAGCACATATTATGTCTCTCTCGTGGTTGTAGATGCCATGTAACTGAGCTGATGTCTATGGATTCAGCGGCACTTAGAGTTCCTCCATTTCAACTGGGGCATCTTTCATCATCTTGCTCTCCATCCTTCTCAAAAGCCTTACTGTATACAGTATGTCTATAATTACAAATGTGTTTCATGAGAGGAATGATAATTTAATTCATTTTTTGTTACAGATATGAATGCTTCAAGCAAGAAAACACTCTGAGTTTATTTCCTATCACATTGTTATTGTTCTTCAGTGTCTCAGTCAGTGTGGTGAGTGTCTCATAAATCCCACAGTCAGGTCAAAAATTATTGGTGCCCTTGATACAAATTATATTATTCTAATGCATTTGCTCAGACATATATATATATATATATATATATATATACCACTACAGCTGTAGGATCTTAATTTGATCACTATTTTATTGCTGAGAATTTTCGTGCACCGCAGGAAATGCAAAAGTGTAGTGGATTCAAGGTTTAAAAAGGCTTCTAAAGTTTGTAATTTCCACTTTAAAATGGCAGACTTGATTTGCCCTACTGAAAGATGTATCAACCCCTCCAACATTTTTTCATTAGTTATAATCCACATAATAATTCATATTTCCTGTTGCTGCAGTATTATTTTCCTACTGTACCAAACTGGCTCATATTTAAGATCCTACATCTATACCACTATTAGGGCAACAATTCAGTTTAAAACCACTGGAACAGTGGTAAACTTTCCTGGTATTGGATGAAAGTGTATCTTGTCCCCACGTACAGTAAGGAAGACGGTTCGGGAGGCAAAGGGCCAAAGCTGGAGAATTACAGTTTTTTTTTTCATGTATCTTCCGGTGACCAAGTTTACTCCACCTCCATGCTCTCTGGAAGGGGTGCCAGAAAAAATACTTTATTGAGAGCGAACAACAAATGTAAACGCCTGGAGTTTGCTAAAATGCATTGGCACTTGGATTGGAACTGGTGTTGTGGTCAAATAACATGAAAATAGAGCTCTTTGGCCACGCACACCAGTGGTGGGTTTAGCATCGAAAGAAAGATGCATATGCAGATTATTTTCGATTTTTATTTTTTGCTTGTTGAACAAAATCTTTCTCTGAGCAATTGTATTAGTATAAAATAATAGAATTTAAAAAATGTGCATACAAAATACTGAGCTATTTGTATTATTTATTTTATAAAGTTTTTTTCCCTCTTCTTTACCAAGGGTGCCAATAATTTTGGACCTGACTGTAACTGTTGTGTCCATTTTCATTCCATTACTCTATGTCAATAATTAATGTCACTATCTGCATTCTCTTTTTTCTCTTTTTTTCCCCCAGGTGTATTTACAATGGAAAGAGCCAGTATTTCACCAGGTAAGAGAGAGTACATTTGCACTCTTCAGTGAGCATGCTCTTTGTTTGGTATTAGGTTTCACTGTTTCATTAGTAAATATTGCCCCTGGCTAAAAGTGGAAACAGCCAGACATGAGGTCCTGTTAGATTGCTATTGTGGCATGTCACTTCAGATGTCTCTGTGCAGTTGTATTCAGCAATGCAATATATTTCAGCGTTGTCACTTGTCGTACAACATGTCATACACCACCTATTTGACTATCTCTTTGACTAATCTTATATGCCCAGGTTACACTTATATAAACTCCTATCTAGCATACCACCACAATAGCCAGTGTTGCTGTGGATATTGAGAGTCTAGAGAAGTGTCTGTGTTGCTCGACAACAACGGAAACAAAGTGACAAAGCAGCCTTTGTTTACACTTCAGAGCCCCCTCTGCTTAACCTACTGCTCCATGGTGGCACACGTTTAGTCATAAACATGCCCTCGAAGGTCTGTTTTGGAGGACGTTATAGTGTCAGCATATTGTTTCAACTAGTTAGTGTTTCACACCAAGCTGATGCATGTAGTTTGATTTGCTACTCATTTAGATACAACACACGAACTGTGACCATCCATTTATACGTCTCATCAACCATCACAAAAGAGCAGTCTGAAAACGTGTGCATTATACACCTCATACTTAATTTCACCTTTGTTCTAGTGAAAACACCAGAATTTGGCTACTTTAAAATATGACACAGATCTGAATTTGGTTGCTTTTCAAAACTAAAGATTCTTCTTTTTGTGTCCTTAGGTCATGTATGGTGCGCTTGTAGCCTGCTTGGTGATGCGTTCTCTCTTCATAGTTACATGGTATGTGGCAATGTCGTAGCATCATGGCTCAGTAGTTTGGGAAACTAACTGATAACTAAGAGGTCAACAGTACATTTGTTGTCCTTACAAAGTTTGAATTGTATAATAGCCCCTCACCATTGGATACTGCTATTATGCTGATATTTGTGGTTCTGGATGACAACGTTTTCAGAAACCACAGTACGAAGTAGGGCAGAGGAGGCTGGTGGGAGGAGCTCATTGTAATGCTCATTGTAATGGCTGAAATAGAACGGAGTCAAACGTGGTTTCCATATGTTTGATGCGTTTGATACCGTTCCATTGATTCCATTCCACCCATCACAATGAACCTGTCCTCCCATAGCTCATCCCACCAGCCTCCTCTGAAGTAGGGCTATGTTATAACATTGTTTATACATCTCATATGACTTTGTATTTTAACTGCAGGGTCTACCCCTGGCTCAAACCTATGTGTTACATCTCCCTGAGTGTCTTCCTGCTGGGGTTCCTGTTGTGGAACATTGATAATCTGGCATGTGACTCACTCAGGTAAATATACAAACAATTTGCACATGCTGACATCAGAATATGGTCATCCATTTCCCTAGATGTAGGATCTCAATGTTGAAGGAGAACTTTCCTGCAATGCAATTTTTTTTTTATAACTTGGCCTGTATTTGAGGTTTAAAAAGACTTCTGAAGTTTGTAATTTCCACTTTAAAATTTCAGACTTGAATTTCCTTTAACATTTTTAATCAATCTCTACAAAAATGGCCAATATTTATAATCCACATAATAACGACTATTTCCTGTTGCTGCAGGATTATTTAGCTGCTGTAGCAAACTGTCTCAAATTAAGATTCTACGTTTGTAGACAGAATCAAATGTAAAACTCTCTACTCCTCACTCTCCTTTAGATCCACCAGACAGAGATTGCCCCCTGTTGTTGGGGCGGTGACACAGTTCCATGCCTGGTGGCACATCCTCACAGGCCTGGGCTCCTACCTACACATACTCTTCAGGTAAACTATCCACTGAACCGTCTATATTCTATAGGTCTTATAAAGCTTCTACTGTGTTTGTTTGCTCATTGTATTTGTTCCCACTAAAATTGATTTATTCTGCATGAAGAACATAATTAGATTAAGAACAGACTGGTATCTTGAGTAGGGATATGGTCAGATGATTTCTACAAGAATGTGTTACTGAAAAATGTAGTATGTTCTGTTGTCATGTAGCCTCCAGATACGGTCAATCTACCTCAAACACAGACCAAAAGTAAAGGTAAGCGTGCTCTCATCCTCCCAGTTCTTCAACACATCCCAGTTCTATGCTTGTGTATACAGATGTAGGCTCTACAAGTTTTACTTGCGACAGGGTGACCAAATCAAGACCCCACACCTAGAGAGCGTGAGGTTTTGAGCAGAAGATGACTCTGCTATCACCCCTCTTCAGTGTGTTGTTGTTAAGTTGTCCTGTACAGTCCAACAATATTTATACTGAACATTCCTCTTTAAGTAGATTATTGGTGTTGGGAATAGAAAATATAGTTGAGTATGTGTAGTGTGACATTCAATCAGTCATAACTAAGTTCTATGGTATGCATTTATGGACTGAGGGTTATGATAAGGACATTTTTGGGGATGCAATTTCTATACAATAGCTATCTTCATATACATAACGGCTGCATGCAGGGCCTTGCGAAAGTATTCGGCCCCCTTGAACTTTGCGACCTTTTGCCACATTTCAGGCTTCAAACATAAAGATATAAAACTGTATTTTTTTGTGAAGAATCAACAACAAGTGGGACACAATCATGAAGTGGAACGACATTTATTGGATATTTCAAACTTTTTTAACAAATCAAAAACTGAAAAATTGGCCGTGCAAAATTATTCAGCCCCTTTACTTTCAGTGCAGCAAACTCTCTCCAGAAGTTCAGTGAGGATCTCTGAATGATCCAATGTTGACCTAAATTACTAATGATGATAAATACAATCCACCTGTGTGTAATCAAGTCTCCGTGTAAATGCACCTGCACTGTGATAGTCTCAGAGGTCCGTTAAAAGCGCAGAGAGCATCATGAAGAACAAGGAACACACCAGGCAGGTCCGAGATGCTGTTGTGAAGAAGTTTAAAGCCGGATTTGGATACAAAAAGATTTCCCAAGCTTTAAACATCCCAAGGAGCACTGTGCAAGTGATAATATTGAAATGGAAGGAGTATCAGACCACTGCAAATCTACCAAGACCTGACCGTCCCTCTAAACTTTCAGCTCATACAAGGAGAAGACTGATCAGAGATGCAGCCAAGAGGCCCATGATCACTCTGGATGAACTGCAGAGATCTACAGCTGAGGTGGGAGACTCTGTCCATAGGACAACAATCAGTCGTATATTGCACAAATCTGGCCTTTATGGAAGAGTGGCAAGAAGAAAGCCATTTCTTAAAGATATCCACAAAAAGTGTTGTTTAACGTTTGCCACAAGCCACCTGGGAGACACACCAAACATGTGGAAGAAGGTGCTCTGGTCAGATGAAACCAAAATTGAACTTTTTGGCAACAATGCAAAACGTTATGCTTGGCGTAAAAGCAACACAGCTCATCACCCTGAACACACCATCCCCACTGTCAAACATGGTGGTGGCAGCATCATGGTTTGGGCCTGCTTTTCTTCAGCAGGGACAGGGAAGATGGTTAAAATTGATGGGAAGATGGATGGAGCCAAATACAGGACCATTCTGGAAGAAAACCTGATGGAGTCTGCAAAAGACCTGAGACTGGGACGGAGATTTGTCTTCCAACAAGACAATGATCCAAAACATAAAGCAAAATCTACAATGGAATGGTTCAAAAATAAACATATCCAGGTGTTAGAATGGCCAAGTCAAAGTCCAGACCTGAATCCAATCGAGAATCTGTGGAAATAACTGAAAACTGCTGTTCACAAATGCTCTCCATCCAACCTCACTGCGCTTGAGCTGTTTTGCAAGGAGGAATGGGAAAAAATGTCAGTCTCTCGATGTGCAAAACTGATAGAGACATACCCCAAGCGACTTACAGCTGTAATCGCAGCAAAAGGTGGCGCTACAAAGTATTAACTTAAGGGGGCTGAATAATTTTGCACGCCCAATTTTTCAGTTTTTGATTTGTTAAAAAAGTTTGAAATATCCAATAAATGTCGTTCCACTTCATGATTTGTGTCCCACTTGTTGTTGATTCTTCACAAAAAAATACAGTTTTATATCTTTATGTTTGAAGCCTGAAATGTGGCAAAAGGTCGCAAAGTTCAAGGGGGCCAAATACTTTAGCAAGGCACTGTATGTATGCCTGCCCACTGTTGGGCAGAGGCCCCCTCCATCCTTCTCTAATACTCATCATACCTGAAGATCATTCAGAATCAGAACTGCCTTCAGGTTATGATACACAAGAGGTTTTTCAAATTAAGATCCTACATCTGTATGGCACCATAATATCAACAATAACCTAACACTTGTCCACAATGTGTTCAATCAGTTTATATGTGGAGTGTGGCCCACGTTGCACATGGAGGCTCAGAAGACAAGCTGAGTGGCTGGAGACCATGAAGGAGGGTGACTACCATACAACAGGCATCAGCAAAGGGACCTGACCTGCTAGTCTGCCAACTCCCCCTCTGCTGTCTCTGGGACACATACTGTACACCCCACTACCAGAGGTCTGGCAGGTCACCCCCCAACCTACCACTCCAGGGACCCTTTTGTTTCACACTGTGTGGATTTGCCAAGTACAGCATAGCGTTGAGAGTTGATATGGAATGATTTTTCTCTTTCATCGATCACAATCGGATTTTCATGGTGATGTTGTAGTGTTTTTGTTTTTAAGTTCTCAAACATTTTGAATGCATTAATGTACATACTTTCCTGTATGTCGATGCATATATGATATGTAGCTGCCCTGCCCGAACATGGATATTTTCTGGAATAAGATTAGGAAAAAAGACAATAGTCATAAGAACACATCTAAATTATATTAGTGTATGTATTTTAACATTCAATATGATACTTTAGCATATTCACAAACCATAATAATGTCAGATGGTCAGGTTGAGCTGGCTGTATTTTTCATTGGTTATGTTTAGACCCGGGAACTGGTTTATACTACCCTATTTTTTTCAATATAAATGAGCAGGCGCTCTTATCCAGAGAGACTTAAGCCTTCCGCATGCTTTGGTTCGGCTGATGCTTAGCCGAACAAGTGTTCATATACTCCCTTAAAAGACCTTCGCTTGAGCCTCCCGAGTGGCGCAGAGGTCTAAGGCAGTGCTAGCTGTGCCACTAGAGATCCTGTTTTGAGTACAGGCTCTGTCGCTGCTGGCCACGACCGGGAGACCCATGGGGCGGTGCACAATTGGCCCAGCGTTGTCTGGGTTAGGGGAGGGTTTGGCCGGCTGGGATGTCCTTGTCCCATCACGCTCTAGCGACTCCTGTGGTGGGCCGGGCACATGCACGCTGACACGGTTGCCAGGTGTACAGTGTTTCCTCCGACACATTGGTGCGGCTGGCTTCCGGGTTAAGTGGGCATTGTGTCAAGAAACAGAGCGGCTTGGCTGGGTCGTGTTTCGGAGGACACACTGCTCTCGACCTTCGCCTCTCCCGAGTCTGTATGGGAGTTGCAGTGATGAGACAAGACTGTAACTATCAATTGGGGAGAAAAAGAGATTTGAAAAAAATGAAGATCTTTAAAAAAATAAATGCCCTTCGCTTGAAAAAAGCAGCAATTACTACTGTTTGTCCATATTGAAACTCCGTAGCCAGTAAACACATTCTCAAAATAGTCCAAAATTAATGATAACTCAAGAAATGTTTCATTAATTTTGACATTTTTTCTGAGGAGATCTTAGTTGCTCAACTTTACATCTAAAATGTTTGGTGCAGTATTTCTCAAGTGAAATAATTAGCATGAAAACGATTAATCTCTAGTTGAGTGACAGCAAACATGAAGCATTAACAATGACAGCATTGTAGAATCCCTACTGTTGACCAATCACCGACGAAGAAGCGTAAAGTTTGGTTACCAACTTTGGCTACCGACTTTGGCTTCCATCTAAAAATGTTTGTGTGCACGAACAGCCCAAAAAAACCTTGCCAAAGACCAAAACAAAGAAAAAAATCATAACTGTTTCGGATGGGAAGCCTGCAGACACCGTTACAGTTAGTGCATTCATCTTGAGATACCTAGGTCAGACAACCGCATATCACAGTCATAGTAAGTACATTTTTCCTCAAAGAAGTTATCAGCAAATGTCAGTGCTAGTAGGAAAACACAAGTGCATAAGCATGAATTAAATGTCTTATTTAAGATACTTTTTGAAGAGGTAGTGTTTCAGACATTTTGGGAAAATTGGCAGGGACTCTGCTGTCCTGACATTAGGGGGAAGCTTGTTCCATCATTGGAGTGCCAGAACAGAAGAGTTTTAGGGGTGGGAGGCCCAAGACACCAGAGGTGGCAGAGGTTCCCTTCTCTAAGGGAATCTGGTCTAGATGATACAGTGTGTGCTGGTTACAGACAGGACTGAAACAGAGATGGCAGGGAAAGGTATAATAACTCAGTTATATTGACTACAGTCATATGTCCTCTGCAACGTCTTGGTAACACAGGAACACTCTTTGACTTCAATGACATGTAATGTATGCCAAGACTGCAGCTGCATTATACTTGTTGTTTAGATATTTTTACATTTACATGTCCATGTGTTTTATGATTTACTTGATTAATATTAACAAATCGACAGGAGATTATACAAGTTAAGGATTGTTCCATTTCAAAAAATACAGTCACGTTGTTATCATAGTGGGAATTTCAAGGATACAGGGTAATTATAATTATTTAATTGTAATTATTTTTTCATGTGTATGTATTTTTATTTGCCAACGCAAAAGATCATGAAGAAAGTTTACCTGAAATAAAGATATCTGCACAAGCCTTGGTGTTGCTGCCAAAAGGAGGAATGAGAAAATAGTGTTTTGACTGACCACTGAACATTTCTGACCACTGTTCTACAGACTGGATCATCTGGACATGTATGTTTTCAGATGGATTTGCCATTTAATATCCATTATTTAACTATCTAGCAATGAATACAGGTGTCTGCATGTCTGCAATTAAATAATTATCATTGTCCTGTATTACCACACACACATATTTGCTTCAAGGATGAGACCTCTGAACCTGTTTACCAGTCTGTTCGTGCACTGCAGTTCTAGTGATGGATTCCAACACGCTCTCATTCCTTATGGCCACTAGATGGCAAGGATTGCCATATTTCAGTTTGAGGCTATATGTACATTTACCAAAGGATCCTGTTCTGTGAAACCCTGGATAAATGCTGTAATTTACAATGCCGTATTCTGGGGATTTGTCTATGTGAAACTTTGTGTGAATTTGATCTTAAATGTAATGTACTTACAGTACCAGTCAAACGTTTGGACACTTACTCATTCAAGGGATTTTTCTTTATTTTTACTGTTTTCTACATTGTACAATCACAGTGAAGACAAAACTATGAAATAACACAGAATCATGTACTGTAGTAAACAAAGACGTGTTAAACAAAAATGTATGAGATTCTTCAAAGTAGCCACCCATGCCTTGATGACAGCTTTGCACACTCTCTCCAGCTTCATGAGGAATGCTTTTCCAACTTGAAGGAGTTCCCACACACGCCGAACACTTGTTGGCTGCTTTTCCTTCACTCTGCAGTCCGACTCATCCCAAACCATCTCAATTGGGTCGAGGTCGGGTGATTGTGGAGGCCAGATCATCTGATGTAGCACTCCATCACTCTCCTTCTTGGTCAAATATCCCTTACACAGCCTGGAGGTGTGTTTTGGGTCATTGTCCTGTTGAAAAACAAATGATCGTCCCTCTAAGCCTAAAACAGTTGAGATGGTGTATCGCTTCAGAATGCTGTGGTAGCCATGCTGGTTAAGTGTGCCTTGAATTCTAAATAAATCCCTGACAGTGTCACCAGCAAAGCAACCCATACCATGCTTGTGTTTCTTGGCCCAAGCAAATCTCTTCTTCTTATTGGTGTCCTTTAGTAATGATTTCTTTGAGGTAATTCAACCATGAAGGCATGATTCACGCAGTCTCCTCTGAACAGTTGATGTTGAGATGTGTTTGTTACTCTGTGAGGTGCAGCCAATTTCTGAGTCTGGTAACTGTAATGAACTTATCCTCTGCAGCAGAGGTAACTGGGTCTTTCCAACTTGCGGAATTTCCTATGATTCAGTGCCCTCGAAATAATAATGCTCACCGCGCGCACGACTTTCTGCATCACATTCTGTAAGTCTAGCCACAAGTGCTTCCTGATGAATGATACATTGAAAAGTAACAAATTCGGGAATATGCTCTCTTTCTCATCAGGCCTATAAGTACCTTCTCCTTCCCTCGCGTGTTTGGGGTCGCGTCAGTGCACAGAGATGCCAGATTTAACTAGTCAATATTATTATCAGCAAAAAATGTAACAAGGGCTTTCAGAATATCCTCTCCTCATGTTTGTCTCTGAAGGGGCAGTAAACATAAAAGTTCCTCTCTGAACAACTCGTTTTGAGGGAAGTGGACCCAAACACATCATTAGGCAATGTCACTTACATCAGTGCTTTCGTCAAGCACGATGCTAAAACACAGCGCTACAGATACAGTGGGGCAAAAAAGTATTTAGTCAGCCACCAATTGTGCAAGTTCTCCCACTTAAAAAGATGAGAGGCCTGTAATTTTCATAATAGGTACACTTCAACTATGACAGTCAAAATGAGAAAAAAAATCCAGAAAATCACATTGTAGGATTTTTAATTAATTTAATTTGCAAATTATGGTGGAAAATAAGTATTTTGTCAATAACAAAAGTTTATCTCAATACTTTGTTATATACCTTTTGTTTGCAATGACAGAGGTCAAACGTTTTCTGTAAGTCTTCACAAGGTTTTCACACACTTGCTGGTATTTTGGCCCATTCCTCCATGCAGATCTCCTCTAGAGCAGTGATGTTTTGGGGCTGTTGCTGGGCAACACGGACTTTCAACTCCCTCCAAAGATTTTCTATGGGGTTGAGATCTGGAGACTGGCTAGGCCACTCCAGGACCTTGAAATGCTACTTACGAAGCCACTCCTTCGTTGCCCGGGCAGTGTGTTTGGGATCATTGTCATGCTGAAAGACCCACAGGCCTCTCTCATCTTTTTAAGTGGGAGAACTTGCACAATTGGTGGCTGACTAAATACTTTTTCTCCCCATTGTATCTCTGCTGCAGAGGATACGTTCCTTAGACTTAATTACACCTCAGATTACAGCCCAAATAAATGCTTCACATAGTTCAAGTAACAGACACATCTCAACATCAACTGTTCAGAGGAGACTGTGTGAATCAGGCCTTCATGGTCGAATTGCTGCAAAGAAACCACTATTAAAGGACACCAATAAAAATAAGATACTTGCTTAGTCCAAGAAACACGAGCAATGGACATTAGACCGGTGGAAATCTTTTGATCTTTTGATCCTTTGATCTGTTGAGTCCAAATGTTATATTTTTGGTTCCAACCGCCTTGTCTTTGTGAGACGCAAAGTAGGTGAACGGATGATCTCCGCATGTGTGGTTCCTACGGTTAAGAATGGAAAAGAGGTGTGATTGTGTGGGGGTGCTTTGCTGGTGACGCTGTCGGTGATTTTTTAGAATTCAAGGCACATTTAACCAGCATGGCTACCACAGCATTCTGCAGCGATACACCATCCCATCTGGTTTGCGCTTAGTGGGACTATCATTACGAGAGGACATCAATGCATTATGTGCTAGTCTCGAATTCAGCCAACATCAGATTGATGATCTAAGGAAAGAGAGCACGGTGCTGAAAGGTACTGTAGACTCTATTCATAGCAAGGTGGAGGTGGTGCAAAGGGAGAACAAACAACTTAAAGAAACATTGCTTGATGTACAGTGTCGATCAATGCGGGAACAATCTAATATTCTCAGGGATACTGGAGAATGACAACAGCAGAGGCTGTGAGGACACAGTCCGAGACTTTATGTCAACTCAACTAAAACTGCCCACTGATGTTGTGAGTAATGCCACTTTCTCCAGAGTCCATAGAATAGGTAAGGCCTCTGAAAATAGGCCACGGGATATTATTTCATGTTTTGATAAATTTAAGCAAAAGGAAATGACGAAGAACATGGGCAGAGAACTCAGAAACACTGATTTTGGAATGAATGATCACTTCCCCACCGAGATCAATGAAAGGAGAAAAAAACTATATCCCATCATGAAGGAAAAGCGTTGCCTGAATCAACGAGTTTCCATGGTGATGGATAAACTTTATATCAACAGGCAATTGTGTCAGGACTCTAGAATAACTTTCTGGTTATTTTAATTCAATGTTTAAAACTGAGTTTGTGTGTTGTAGTGTATCATGACAACTTCAACTATAACAAATACATGCTATATTGATCTTCACTTGATAAGGAAAGGGCTGCATATAGCTCAGGTTAATGTATGTAGCCTTCCTAACAAAATACATGAGGTTTTTAACTTGGTCCACATAAATAATATTCATATTTTGGCTTTGACCGAAACGCATTTAGATGCATCTGTAAATGATGGGCAAATTAACATTCAATGATATAGTCTACTGAGAAGGGACAGGAATAGGAATGGTGGGGGTGTTGCACTGTATATTCAGAATCATATACATTTTAAGAGGAGGGATGACCTTAATGTAGGTCAAATAGAGGCACTATGGGCTCAAGTACATCTGCCTCACCAGGCAGCCATATTGGTAGGATGTGTGTATAGACCTCCTAGCTCTACGGTGTCCTATCTGGATGACTTATGTACTGGGTTTGACCAGGCCACAGATAGCAACAGAGATGTATTTATCTTGGGTGATTTTAATATAAATTGGAAGGATCACAATCATTCGAATACAACTAAATTGATGAGATATGCTAAGAACTGTGGTTTGAAACAAATGGTTAATGATACTACTAGATCTTCAATTAAGTTGGGTCATTGTTCAGACACATGCATTGATCTGATTTTCTGTAATATACCATTGCAATGCTTAAAAGCCAGATCAATGCCAGTGGACTGGACAGACCATAATATTGAAACCATAACCATGAACACCAAGGTTCCAAATAAACCCCCTAGGATTGTGGTCAAAATCAATTTTAAAACATTTAACCATGAGTTATTTCTAAATGATTTGGCTGCTGTACCCTGGGAGCTCATTTATCTAGAGGATGATTTAAATCACGCTACAGAATGTTTTATTGATTTGCTCACTGAGGTAATGGACCACCATCAAGAGTACAGTTGGTGCTCGTCCATCTCCATGGATTGATGATGAACTGGGTGAGGCTTTTTCTCAAAGAAATATGGCAGAAGTCTTAGCAGCCAAGTCAAAATTAGAAATTGATTATAGAATTATAGAACATTGCGTAATTGTGCAGTTAAATTGAATCGAAAGAAAACATTTTTATTTTACAACAATGCTTTTATTGATTGTAAAAATTATTCTAAAAAGGTATGGAACACAGTTAAGGGCTTACTTGGTACAACTATCTCATCATGCCCATCTAGTATGGAGGTTGACAGGAGAATAATAACAAAACCAGTTGATATTACCAATCATCTTGCAGATTTTTTTACACAGAAAATTAAATTACTGAGCAACAATGTAGACATACATTCTTCCAAACAAGCTATTGTCCAATGGATTGATGATCATATTATGAGCAATAAGATCTGATCTTTTAGTCTACAAACGGTGTCAGTGGAGGAGGTGTTTGCTTCGCTGTGCTGCTCCTCAGATTGCAGTTCCACTGAGATACATATTTAATTGGTCACTGGAAAAGGGGATGTTTGCAAATGTATGGAAGCATGTGAAACTGTGTCCTATTCCGAAAGACAGCAAAAAAAACATTACTCCTGCCAACAGTCGACCAAATAGTCTACTCCCTACACTTAGTAAGATATTGGAGGGTATTGTGAGTAGACAAATGTGAGAGAACATGGAAAAGAATGATCTGATTACAGCCAATCAGCATGCTTATCGCAAAAACCATTCCACTACCACTGCATTGGTTGACATGACTGACCAGTGGCTCAATGCCATGGATAATGGCAAATTTGTAGGTGTACTATTTTTAGATTTCAGTGCAGCATTTTATTTAGTGGATCATGAAATAATTTTGACAAAATTAACGCATTATGGTTTTAAGGCGGTAGCATTGCATTGGGTACAGCCTTATTTAACTGACAGGAAACAGTCCATCTATATCAATGGTTCATTTTCTTCCCATAATGTGTTAAACTGTGGAATACCGCATGGTAGCTGACTTGGTCCACTTCTTTATTTAATATGTACCAACGACCTTCCATATGCCTTGGTTGAAACTCAATCTACTATATTTGCAGATGATACTACAATTTATGCAGCAAGACAATCGGTTCAACAGGTACGGCATGCTTTACAAGGAGATTTGGAGAATATCAGGAAGTGGGTTTGCCAAAACAAACTTGTTTTAAACACCAAGAAAATCAAAGTTATGTTGGTCTGTTCAACTAGGAAAAGGCAAAAACAGCATGGGATACAATTAAGTATGGGAGGAGTACAAATTGAAGAAGTGGCGGAAACCAAACTATTGGGAGTGCAGCTAGACAACTGCTTATCATGGTCGTCTCAAATAACTAATCTATGTCAAATAATTATTAAAACAGCATGCATAATCAGAAGGATAGCTAAATATTTAACAGGAAAAACTATTCAGCAAATAACACAAGCATTAATTGAGAGGCAGGTGAACTACTGTTCGGTGGTCTGGGGAAATGCATCATCTAGGGAAGTTAGGAGGCTGCAGAATGCACAGAATAAAGCAGCAAGGATTGTTTTAAGGTGGAGATACGGTTCTTCTGATGCAGTCATGTGCAGTGTTCTTGGTTGGTCATCAATCGACAAGGTAATTGAAAAAAACATGCTTATTTTATTTTATAATATACATCATTTAAAACGGCCAAGTTCTATTCACAATGGTATTCAGTTGGTAAGAGACAGACATTCCGTAAATACTAGGAATAGATTGTCCACCATCTATGCGTGATCCAGACAGAAAAGAGAAATAGGCAAATTAACATTTTGATTTAGAACAATACAGAAATTGAATAAATTAACTGAACAAACTAGAAACCTTTCAATATAGAAATGTAAACGTTATTTTAAAATAATTTAAATATAGTATATAGAAATGTTGTGGGACTATAGTAGATGAAGAATCAATATTTTTTAGATTTAATATTTATTAGGTCATTATGCTAGTATATTATGTATGTTTGTAATAGTGTGTTTGTTATATGTGAAAGTGTGTTTGTATTATAAATTGTATTTTAATGTTTAAGGACTCTTGGAAGATTAGTCCAAATGGGGACTAAAATAGATCCAAATAAAATCAAATAAAATCATTAGTTTTTCAACAGGACAATGACCCAAAACACACCTGCAGGCTGTGTAAGGGCTATTTGACCAAGAAGGAGAGTGATGGTGCTGCATCAGATGAGCTGGCCTCCACAATCACCCGACCTCAACCCAATTGAGATGGTTAGGGATGAGTTGGACCGCAGAGTGAAGGAAAAGAGGCCAACAAGTGCTCAGCATATGTGGACATACACGACTGTTGGAAAAGCATTCCTTATAAAGCTGGTTGAGAGAATGCCAAGAGTGTGCAAAGCTGTCACCAAGGCAAAGGGTGGCTACTTTGAAGAATCTAAAATATGAAATATATTTTGATTTGTTTAATGCTTTCTTGGTTACTGCATGATTCAACATGTGTTATTTATTTCATAGTTTTGATGTCTTTACTATTATTATACAATGTAAAAATAAAGAAAAACCCATGAATGAGTAGATGTGTCCAAACTTTTGACTGGTACTGTATGTTATCATTATGGGGCATAATTCTAACTAGTCAAACATACAGGTCACCAAAAAGAAAGGAGGACCAAGGCACTCTTCATATAATTAAAATGCCTTTATTTGTATGGCACGTTCAATAGAAACAAAGTTTAAAAATCTGACGCGTTTCGGCTGCATGGCCTTCGTCAGGGAGTACAAAGAAATAATACAATGTCCTCTTTTGAACAGCTTTTCCAATTAGCTCTAATTTGAAGAGGGAGTGGTTACAAAATTGATTGGACACACCTGGTAAGCAATACTATACACATTAAAAAGTTAAATAGTGTAGCTATGTTATCAAAAAACCTTAAGGTTAGAACTACCTTTCTAGGCGTTCTGATACTTGTAGCTTGGAGTTTAATTTTTTGATAACACAGCTACAGTATTTCACTTTTTAATGTGTATAGTATTGCTTACTGGAAATGAACATCATTCAATATGTACTAAAGATACATTTGTGAGATTTGATCTTTCTTGAGTCAGTGGCCTATTTTTCAGAGCTTTATTGAGAGAAGTGTTGAATAATTTGCAGTTCACAGGCTAGGTGTAAATACATCATGCTGCTTGGTTAGCAAGTGTCACTTCCTCCTGATTTAGTTCCCATCAAGGCTTGAACCCAGGACTTCTGCCTTTCTAACACACATGACTGCCCTCCTGAAGCATCTTACCAGTTGGCACCATGTGAAAAGCTAGTAATTTGCTGGCGCAAATGGGGACACTTCAGGCTGAGTAGTAGCCTAAGTGCTGCATTGGCAAGGTTGAGTCACTGAATCCTATTGGTGTATGTAGGAGTATAACGATCTGGCTCTTGTGTTCACATGAGAACATGAAACCACAAAGTGCTTTGGAATTCCCACAGAGCAAGACACTATTGCCCAAGGTAAACAAAGAGTGTGTGTTTGTTACGAGTATGCGTTATTCAAGAGTCATCCAAAACACTTGATGCAATCCAAAACTTTACAATTACTATTTTCTTTGAGTCACCATGCCCTTAGTCTAATCAGACAAGTCTGAAACTTGCACTGGGTGACAAAAAAATGTTTTGTTGTGGAATATTTTCCTGCATAGCAGGAAATGCAAACTTGTAATGTGTATAGGTTTAAACAGGCTTCTAAAGTTTGTAATTTCCACTTTAAAATGTCAGAATTGATTTGCCCAAACGTAGCAACACCTACAAAAAATTTTCAATTAATTATATAATCCACATAATAATTCACATTTCCTGTTGGTGCAGGAAACTGTCTCAAATTAAGATCTCTCATCTGTACCTGTAAATGTTTGGTAGATGTATAGGGTTATATGGAAGTGTTTACAGTACAGACTAGACTAGAGACAAGTCAGGACAAAGCTGTTCCACCAAAGAATGACAACACAGCTGATCTGCCCCAGCTCCTTCTCGTCTAATCAACAAGCTGTTCAACACTAATTTCAATTAGATTTTCCCATGTTTTGTGTATCTCAGTTTTGTCCCTGTTTTTAGTTGAGCAAGTACCAATGCACATCTGTAGAAGGTGTATACCTGTGTGTAAAAAAAGGGAAAACACCTCAGTGAGGTTTTCATTAGTGGTGACTAATCTGAAAAAGTCCCTGAGACATTTTTCCTGTTCCTGTTAACACTCCCTGCTCTGAGACGGTAGTATCACTGGGCAGAGCTCTACCTGTGCACATGGTGTTTCAGTTAATATGTAATCTAAGGATCAGCTAAAAACAACATTGTGGAGCTAGAATAGGTTCACTCACATATAGCAGCCTAAACATGCCAGCTGCTTCGCTCAGTGTTGTTTGTTTCTTATGAAGTCACATGTTTTGTTCCAAGTATTTATTCGTTATATGTTGCACGAAATGTGCAGTATCTTGTGCTTGAAATTACATTTGTGCAACGCAGGCGCATATCTATAGGGGAGGCATGTTCGGTGGGAAGCAATGGATCTGTTCCATCAGGCGATGCCTCCCCATTAAACCAGGCCTTCCCTCTTTCTAGCATCATAGGCATTGTGTAGGTACACAGTGCTACTGTAGGCTATGTCACAGTCTGCAGAGCAGCCACAGATCCACTTGTTGTGTCTTTAGGGGTTACTATCGCAAGCTTATTGCATGCCAAGAGCTCAGCCAACATTTTATTGGGTGTAATGAATGCATAATGAAGGCCATTAGCAAAGAATAAGACCCAGCGTTTCCTGTTTCACATTGATTCAGCTTTACAACAAGACAGACAACTAGCTATCAGTTTGTTTTAGTGGCCACAGGCTCTTTGCTTGGCTGTCATCCGTCTGAGCTGATTTTCTAGGAAAGCGTGAGTAAGACAGTGGTGAACCAGTCGTTTATTGAGAACTTGCAAAGTAGGGACTGAGTCATGTCTGGAATACCTTGATTGTTCAAATAGTTAATTGCTTTGATAAATATATTAATAATGGTAAGGTTGATAGGTTTATTTTGAATTGTACACCATTTCAGAATACAGTAGGTCTACGTAAGTAAGTAAATAAAATATTTGATTTTGTGTGAATTTACTGGTAATTGAGATACAATATTACAGCTAAGCAGCATTAAGCAGTCTCACAAAGGCATAGGGCTGTTGTAATATCTGTCAGTCTAAGTAGGGGGAAGCGTTTGTTTGTGACTGAATCGTGTGGATCTGCTAATGTTATGGCCTCTTGTCTGAGGCAGCCATGTTGCAAGCCAACTGACATTTACTCCTGAAGTGCTGACCTGTTGCACCCTCGACAACCACTGTAATTATTATTATTTGACCCT
Organism: Oncorhynchus mykiss; assembly: GCF_057628025.1. NCBI lineage: Eukaryota > Metazoa > Chordata > Actinopteri > Salmoniformes > Salmonidae > Oncorhynchus > Oncorhynchus mykiss. The sequence goes on from NC_143031.1 coordinate 33,811,847, forward strand.
ACTGGTCCTCTATGAACATTTGAACATCCTGGCCATGTTCTGTTATAATCTCCATAGGACTGGCCACCCCTCATAGCCTGGTTCCTCTCTAGGTTTCTTCCTAGGTTCTGGCTTTTTAGGGAGTTGTTCCTAGCCACCATGCTTCTACACCTGTGTTGCTTGCTGTTTGGGGTTTTAGGTTGGGTTTTTATACAGCACTTTGTGAGATCAGCTGATGTAAGAAGGGCTATATAAATACACTTGATTGAAATTTGATTGAAAGGATCTGCAGAGGTGGTTGCGCTGTGAGACCTGGGTGCCATACTCGAGCCTGGACGGACAAAGCAGTTAAGGGCTGTTGTTCCCTTAAGCAAGGCACTTTAAACCGAAGTGCTCCAGGGGCGCTGTTTGGCAACAGGCTCCCAGCCTGTGACGTGTGTGTTATGTCAGGGTGGGTACTGTCTGTGACAGTATAGTTATCCTCACTATACTGGTAAGAGTCTGATGATTGTAAGACTGTAAAATTGGTATCTGACAACAACCTTACACTCTAAAAATAAAGATATTTTAGGGGTTCTTCAAATTGAAACTGTGTTGGAACCTCTAAGTTCTTCGAATAATCATTATTATTACTATTAATAACACAATATTTTTGTTTAGTGGCAAAGCAGAATTTAAAAATCTAAATATGAGGTAAACTCCGAGCAGAGCTCCAAGTTCAATCAGTATATCCTCTGGTGTGTTAATGTGTTGATATCCTTCATATCCATAGCCAGAATGATTTTGCAGTGCATGGTGAACGAAAAGGTTTCCAGTTATATTCATCAGAGGTGTAGGGAGGGTGAAGTCTGTGAATACAAAAATAATAATTAATAATTATACAAATGATTAACAAAACATGCACACGGCAGTATTCATACCATCGGTTTTGGGGTAAATGTGAAGGAAAAAAGTGGTTGGCTTTTGACAACGGTTTTCATACACATACCTTGTCCATAATGTAGAGACCTCTGGGATCTTCATTGTAGAGGTCAGGGAGAAGGAAGATGGCTGCTGTGACTGAGTCCTATAAGGTTTTAGAGAAACCATGAATAAATGATAGCCTACATGTCACACCCTGGTCAAAGTATTTTGTGTTTATCTTTATTTATTTGGTCAGGCCAGGGTGTGGCATGGGTTTGTGTATGTGGTGTGTATGTATGGGGATTGTAGCTAGTGGGGTGTTCTAGCTAAGTCTATGGCTGTCTGAAGTGGTTCTCAATCAGAGGCAGGTGTTTATCGTTGTCTCTGATTGGGAACCATATTTAGGCAGCCATATTCTTTGAGTTTGTCGTGGGTGATTGTCCTTAGTGTCCTGATGTCATTGTTCTGTGTTAGGATACACAAGTATAGGCTGTTTCGGTTTTCGTTAAGTTTATTGTTTTGGTAGTGTTTGTGTTTAGTGTGTTACTTCATTAAACATGGATTGCAATAGACACGCCGCATTTTGGTCCGACTCTCCTTCTCACCAAGAAAACCGTTACACTACATGTGATCTGCATAACATTATGTGACAAACCAATACCAATTGTACATACCTTTGTGTGCCTCATCAGTATACCTGCAGACACAGACACACACAAATAAGTGGGCAGTTCAGTCACCTGTGCCCAATGCAGCTATAGCCTTCAACATATTCTTACCTCTTTGTTGATTAACATCCCATTGAATTGTGTCCATTTTCTGTTTTAGAAAGAATTTTAAAAGCCACAGCTATTTGCACAAATATGAAAAGATAGATGGTATCATCATAAAACAATATCAATGTAGATCAGATAAGGGAGAAACCTTACCTTTAATTGAGGAGATCTTAAAAATGTTCAGCTAAGTGCCTGCACCTGCTGTTTTCTCAAATTCAAATCCACATGTTTCAGTTGGGCAGTTAGGTTCCTGCAAGAACCCCCAAGAACTGAGGTTCCTCGATGAATCCCACCTTCTATGGTGTTCTTGGAAGTACCTTTTAGAGTGTGTCGTCTAACAGGCCATCTAATCCAGCTCTTTCAGATCAGTGAGAGAAGGTGAGATGTAGAGGTTATTTTAAATACACAGTAGCAGCAGCTCCTATAATGTGTGCAATGTCAACACTACTTGTTCAATAAAGAGCAGCACTACAGCACTAGTAAGAGACTTACTGCCTCTTGGGGCTATCTTTGTTCACCTGAAAAACAAAGATACAAAACTGGGATTGAAATTAGATATTTTTTGACCAATGACTTAGCTGCCTTACAAGTCTCAGAAATGTCTTGACATTGCCTGAAACATAGACAATAAAACAATCCCTCTATTTTGTTTTCCTGTTTTTCTGCACAGTATACCTATAGCATGTAAAACTGTCTAGAAAGGCTGATCAGACTTTCAAAGTTTTTCATGTGATTTTCCACCATATAGCTATTTCAAACTACTACCATGGTCCATTAGCCAACATTTCCTGCTACATAATGCAGGATATGACTTCATCCCTAGGACGTAGGAACACTGATTCTATCATTCCATACCGTCCCTCATCATAATTGGGACATTTTCTGAGTCATCCTCAGGGTACAAGGTCAGATTGTGTTAACAGCTGAAAAAGCAGACACATATGGAGGGATATGTAGAGACATGTCCAAAGTGATTATGTGATTTTGACATGTGCGTACGTTTGTAAAAGTGTTTGCTTAGTCATTGCAAACATTGTCATGCTCTGTCTCATTAACTGGAAACTATAGAGCAGATCTAGAGCTAATATTAAAACTGTATAAAACTTGACATGAAGATTATGAAGCCTTCAGAAATACCCTTGTTAAGCCTACACAGATTGTTAATAAAGAGTTTATGACAAAATGACATATTATATATTACCATAACCATCTCTACCCATCATGGCCTTATTTACATCAACATTTATTGTGTTCCACAAGTCTAGTCATACATCAACCAATAGATTCTGGCAAATACAGCAGCAGCCAATTGGCTGCTATTGTACTAGACTCTGATATGGGAATGTATACTGTTCTGTATCTGCGGGCTAAAGCCTAATCTCACTCCCAATCTTAGTTTTTACCCCATTATTATCCTGATAGCATACTTTCACAATGCTGCATACCTCTCTGTATGCTCATCCACAGATAACCACTTGTTAACATGTGGGTAGGTAAACCAATCATTTTGTGGTACCTTCACGACACCTGGAACTGTCATGCCTGCTCCCGCTCCCCTCTCTGACACTGGAGGGCGTCAGGCTGTCCATCAGTACGCACATCTGTCACTATCGTTACTCACATCTGCGCTTCATTGAACTGACCTGGACTCCATCACTTTATTGATTGCCTCCTCTTTATCTGTCTATTCCTCAGTTTGATCCCCGTGTCAGCATTAATGTCGTTACGTTTCCCTTGTCCAGACGCTGTCCGTGTTTTGCTTCATGTCTGTTATTTATTAAATATTCACTCCCTGTACTTGCTTCTCTCCCAGCGTCTGTCCTCACACAAACATAATTCACAGTATGATCTAGGTGGTCCCCTACTCCATACACTGTAGACACAGCACTGGAAAAGATGATAACCAAGAACGAGAGCAATAGGCCTCGCCTCTGCAGAGTTTGAGTCGGTGGGACATCGTAAGGCAGGGGGACAACCTGGTTGACCGTCCAGGCTCTGATGCAGCCCTGCCTGATATGAACTTTTCCCCTCTGACCCCCAGGTCGATCCCCAGACAAAGACCCAGGGCGACCCCTGAGAGGACCATCAGATACTGACCTGGAGTTTGCGGAGGTATTTATGAGAGGAGGGATAGGCTGTTACCCCTGGTAAGACAAGCCTCTTAGACTTACTATTGCATTTTAGAGTGCTGCTACTAATGAGAGGTCAAGTTTGAGATGGTTTAATTGGCAGGCTTTTAGAGGCTCCTACAAAGGCAGTGAGTGCAGCCTTGCTCAGGTGTGTTGCTGGTTCTACTGTTTGAACAAGCGCTATTCTTTAATAGGTTGACCCTATTACTTCAGAGGTGATCTTGTGATTGACTGGGCTGTAGTGGAGCGGGTCGAGAGTTTCAAGCTCCTTTGTGTCCACATCCCTAAACAAACTATCATGGTCCAAACACACCAAGACAGGAGTGAAGAGTGCATGACAACACCTTTTCCCCGTCAGGAGACTGAAAAGATTTGGCATGGGTCCCCAGCTGCACCATTGAGAGCATCCTGATTGGTTGCATCAGCGCCAGGTATGGAAACTGCTTGGCATCCGACCGTAAGGCGCTACAGAGGGTAGTGTGTGCAGCCCAGTACATCACTGGGGCCAAGCTTCCTGCCATCCAGGACCTATATACTAGGCGGTGTCAGTGGGAGGCCCAAAAAATTGTCAAAGACTCCAGTCACCCAAGTCATAGACTGTTCTCTCTGCTTCCGCATGGCAAGAGGTACTGGAGCGCCAAGTCTAGGTCCAAAAGGCTCCTGCTACACGCTGTTTATTATCTATGCATAGTCACTTTACCCCTACCTACATGTACAAATTACCTCAACTAACCTGTACCCCCGCACATTGGCTCGGTACCGGTACCCCCTGTATATAGCTTCATTATTGTTAATTTATTGTGTTACTTTTTATTACATTTTTTACTTTAGTTTATTTAGTAAATATTTTCTTAACTCTATTTCTTGAACTGCATTGTTGGTTAAGCGCTTGTAAGTATTTCACGGTTGTAATTGGCGTATGTGATAAATAGCATTTGATTGTACTCGATACCATCTACTGCATCTTGCCTATGCCGCTCTGTACCATCACTCATTCATATATCTTTATGTACATATTCTTTATCCCTTTACACTTGTGTGTCTAAGGTAGTAGTTTTGGAATTGTTAGTTAGATTACTCGTTGGTTATTACTGCATTGGCGGAACTAGAAGCACAAGCATTTCGCTACACTCGCATTAACATCTGCTAACCATGTGGATGTGACAAATAAATTTGATTTGATTCGAACATATAACAAGGTGTGTTATGCTTCATTATGTTTAGTTTCATTACATTTTTTACATCTGTGTCTTTGATTACAGTGGGAGCTGTGTACAGGTATCGTAACTGAACCTACTGAGAACAACCACAACTACAAGCTTACAGTCAAACTGCCTGACCATTCATTTAGATGTTAAGTCCCCTATATACGGGACTTTGAGTGGTTCTGGATCGGTTCCGACTGATATTTTAGCTCTCTCAACATGAAAAGATACTAAATAATTTCACAGATTTGAAACAAGACCGCTTTCTCTTGGTCACAGACGGACAAAGTGACTTAAAGCTGAAGTAACGCATCTACAAACATTTGATTGGTGTCTCTGAGCCACTCAGTGGGTGTTGTCAATTATATGAAATGCTACCAATATTGTATAGTAAATCATTTAACATCTGATTGTTACTCTATTTAGAAAGCATGACAGTCTTTTCAAGCCCTATTCCACCACTTTTGTTGAATAGGAAAAAAAGTATATATGATATTTCATATTTTCATAACATTTTTCCTATGTACTTGAGCTTGTGTCCTCAAAAGTGAATGCACATCAGCGATTTCTATATATATATTTTTTAACCAGAATTGGGAGTTTCAGAGCTACGAGTGAGAAGCGCTACAGGTGAGAACAGCTACCCTGAGCTACAGGTGAGAACAGCAACCCTGAGCTACAGGTGAGAACTGCAACCCTGAGCTACAGGTGAGAACAGAAACCCTGAGCTACAGGTGAGAACAGAAACCCTGAGCTACTGGTGAGAACAGCAACCCTGAGCTACAGGTGAGAACAGAAACCCTGAGCTACAGGTGAGAACAGCAACCCTGAGCTACAGGTGAGAACAGAAACACTGAGCTACAGGTGAGAACAGCAACCCTGGGCTACAGGTGAGAACAGCAACCCTGAGCTACACGTGAGAACAGCAACCCTGAGCTACAGGTGAGAACAGAAACCCTGAGCTACAGGTGAGAACAGAAATCCTGAGCTACAGGTGAGAACAGCAACCCTGAGCTACAGTGCCTTCCAGCTCTGTAAAAAAAACGGTTCCCTCCCCTCACCCCGAGGATCTCCAGCTAACGTCCAGCCATGAGGTCCTCGCAGATCAGGAGAGCCTTCAGAGGGGCCTTGAAGATCTGAGCGAAGGTCATCCCCAGCCGGTTCCACCGGAGGAGCAGAAGGGACTCTGACATCGTCATCGCCTTCCACAGTGAAGGTGAGCTCTCTCTAGGGAGGCCAGCAGTGTGCCGTCTGTACATACAGTGTGCCGTCTGTACATACAGTACACTATGGTATGTTTTCCTGGACACAGATTAAGCCTATTCCTGGACTAAACAGCAAGATATACTTTGTTCTGGACTAGGCTTAGTCTCAGTCCTCAAAGCCCCTACATGTCTGATCCTGTCCTAGAGTCATGCATTGAATGCAACTACATTGCCTTAAGAAAGTATTCATACCCTTTGACTTATTCCACATTTTGTTAAGTTACAGCCTGAATTCAAAATGGATAAAAAAAATAAAAATCACACCCTTCTACACACAATACCCCATAATGACGAAGTGAAAACATGTTTTTAGACATTTTTTCAAACATTTTGAAAATAAAATACAGAAATATCTCATTAACATAAGTATTCACATCCCTGACTCAATAGTTTGCAGAAGCACCTTTGGCGGCGATTACAGCTGTGAGTATTTTTGGGTAAGTCTCTAAGATCTTTACACACCTGGATTGTACAATATTTGCATGTTATTCTTTTTAAATCTTCGAGCTCTGTCAAGTTGATTGTTCATCAATGCTAGACAGTCATTTTGAAGTATTGCCATAGATTTTCAAGCCGATTTAAGTCAAAACGGTAACTAGGCCACTCAGGAATATTCAATGTCATCTTGGTAAGCAACTCAAGTGTAGATTTGGCCTTGTGTTTTAGGTTATTGCCCTGCTGAAAGGTGAATTCGTATCCCAGTGTCTGTTGGAAAGCAGACTGAAACAGGTTTTCATCTAGGATTTTGCCTGTGCTTATAGTTGTATTTTTTTTTATCCAAACAAACTCTTACAGTAAGTCCTTCCCGATGACAAGCATATCCATAACATTATGCAGCCACCACCATGCTTGAAAATATGAAGAGTGCTTCTCAGTTCTGTGTTGTGTTGGATTTGCCCCAAACATAACACTTTGTATTCAGGACATTTTTGATTTATTTATTTCCCCTTTATTTAACCAGGTAGGCCAGTTGAGAACAAGTTCTCATTTACAACTGTGTCCTGGCCAAGATAAAGCAAAGCAGTGTGACACAGACAACAAAACAGATGGAATAACGCATGGAATACGCATGGAATAAACAATAGACAAGCCAATAACACAATAAACAAGTCAATGACAAAGTAGAACATAAAGAAAGTATTTATACAGTGTGTGCAAAAGGCAAGAGGAGGTAGGCAATAAATAGGCCATAGGAGCAAATAATTACAATTTAGCAGATTAACACTGGAGTGATAAATGAGCAGATGATGATGTGCAAATAGAGATACTGGTGTGCAAAATAGCAGAAAAGTCAATAAAAACACTATGGGGATGAGGTAGGTAGATTGGGTGGGCTATTTACAGATGGACTATGTACAGCTGCAGCGAAAGGTTAGCAGCTCAGATAGCTGATGTTTAAAGTTGATTTCTTTGCCACATTTTGTGCAGTATTATTTAAAAGCCTTGTTGCAAACAGGATGCACGCTTTGGTAATATATTTTCTTCTGTACAGGCTTCCTTCTTTTCACTCTGTAATTTAGGTTAATATTGTGGGGTAAGTACAATGTTGTTGATCCATCCTCAGTTTTCTCTTATCTCTTACTCTTCTTTGCGAGGCATTGAAAAACCTACCTGGTCTTTTATGGTTAAATCTGTGCTTGAAATTCACTACTCCATTGAGGGACCTTACAGATAATTGTATGTGTGAGGTACAGAGATGGGGTAGTCATTTAAAATTATATTAACCACTATTATTGAACACTGAATGAATCCATTTAACTTATTATGCCATTTGTTAAGCACATGTATACTCCTGAAGTTATTCAGGCATGCCATAACAAAGGGGTTGAATACTTATAGACTCAAGACATTTCAGCTTTACATTTTTTATTAATTTCAAAAATGTTCTACAAACACATTTCCACTTTGACATTATTGGGTATTGTGTGTAAATCAGTGACACCAAATCTAAATGTAATCAATTTTAAATTCAGGCTGTAACACAACAAAATGTGGAAAATGTAAAGGGGTGTTGTCACGTTCTGACCTTTATTTCCTTTGTTTTGTCTTTATTTAGTATGGTCAGGGCGCGAGTTGGGGTGGGCAGTCTATGTTTGTTTTTCTATGTTGGTTTTTGTGTTCAGCCTAATATGGTTCTCAATCAGAGGCAGGTGTCGTTAGTTGTCTCTGATTGAGAATCATACTTAGGTAGCCTGGGTTTCACTATTGGTTTGTGGGTGTTTGTTTCCGTGTGAGTGTTTGTCGCCACACGGTACTGTTTCGGTTTTCATCACATCGTTTATTGTTTTGTATTTCAGTGTTCAGTTTGTTTTTAATAAATTGTCATGAACACTTACCATGCTGCATCTTGGTCCGATCCTTACTCCTCTTCAGACGAAGAGGAAATTTGCCGTTACAGGTGTGAATACTTTCTGAAGGCACAATACTGTATATAAATGTGGGGTGTGTGAGGAATTTTGTTAAGATGTTTGAGTTCTAGACCATAAGCATGGCTCTCCTTTTGATGGAAATTCAGAAAGTATTCAGACCCCTTTACTTTTTTCACATTTTGTTACAGTACAGCCTTATTCTAAAATGGATTAAACAGATTTCCCCCCTCATCAATCTACACCCAGTTACCCATAATGACAAAGCAAAAACTGATTTTTAGAAATGTCTGCAAAAAAAATAAAATGAAATATCATATTTACATAAATATTCAGACCCTTTACTCAGTACTTTGTTGAAGCACCTTTGGCAGCGATTAGTCTCGAGTCTTCATGGGTATGACGCTACAAGCTTTGCACACCTGTATTTGGGGAGTTTCTCCCATTCTTCTCTGCAGATCCTCAAGCTCTGTCAGGTAGGATGGAGAGCGTCGCTGCACAGCTATTTTCAGGTCTCTCCAGAGATGTTCGATCGGGCTCAAGTATGGGCTCTGGATGGGCCACTCAAGGACATTCAGAGACATGTCCTGAAGACATTTCTGTATTGTCTTGGCTGTGTGCTTAGGATCGTTGTCCTGTTGGAAGGGGAACCTTCCAGTCTGAGGTGCTCTGGAGCAGGTTTTCATCAAGGATCTCTTTGTACTTTGCTCTGTTCATCTTTCTCTCGATCCTGACTAGTTTCCCAGTCCCTGCTGCTGAATAACATCCCCACAGCTTGATGCTGCCACCACCATGCTTCACCGTAGGGATGGTGGCAGTTTTCCTCCAGACGTGATGCTTGGCATTCAGGCCAAAGAGTTCAGTCTTGGTTTCATCAGACCAGAAAGGCTTCTTAACAGCTTCTACCCCCAAACCATAAGACTGATGAACAGCTAATTAAATGGCTACCCTGACTATTTTTATTGACCCCCTCCCCCCCCCCCCTGTTTATTATCTATTCATAGTCACTTAACCCCTACTTACATGTACATTACATCAATTACCTAGACTAGCCTATACCCCCGCACATTGACTCGGTACCGGTACCCCCTGTATACAGCCCCGTTATTATTATTTTATTGTTGCTCTTTTATTTTTTTACTTTAGTTTTCTTAGTAAATATTAATAACTCTTATTTTCCTTAACTGCATGGTTGGTTAATTCAGCACACTTCGAGCAGAGTTTGTTGAATGAACAAACTTTAACACATTAGCTCAAATTCTTGTCCATTTGAAGTCCACTCAATTCACAGAATAATGCTGATTAAGCAATTGGTTAACTTGGCTTTTTTACAGAGTACTGTGTATCATAACCTGAGGGCAGTTCTGATTCTGAATGATCTTCAGGTAGAATGTCATCACACTCCACATACTCAATTATCTTTTCTATTCCCAACATAATTCATCTACTTCTTCAAGGGGAATGTTAAGTAGAAATATGACCCCAAACTCAAACATGTCACTGCCACAGGGCCTGCCAATGGGTTGTAGGAGTGTACAGGACAATTTAACAACAACACACTGAAGAGGGGAGATAGCAAAGTCATCTTCTGCTCAAAATCTCACGCTCTCCCTTAACCCCAGAGACGCTTGTCCAAATTAGGGAAGACTCAATAGAGGAACCGAGTCAGATGCATGAAAGAGATGTGGCATTTTGATCTGGAAACAACCACAACAAGTTGGTTTACATCATTACATAGACTCTGCAATGCCTTATTACAGAATCCCACAACTTTTAGCGATGAAACATTCTGTACGCAGGATAGCTATTGAAATGCTTGGTTGAATTGACAGTATGCTGCCCGCTCAGGGAAGTGAAGAAAGGTGTTGCATGGTTATTTGATGTGACACAACCTGATAATGATGAAATGATATAATAAATAAAGTGTAATGCTATAAAAAGTCTAATCAGGGTTAAACCAGATTACAAGAAGTCTAATAAAAAGTGGCACTATAAACAGTGGCACTTGCCTCACCAGGAGCATTTGTTTTGTTTTGTTTTTTAGGAAATGAGCAACCAGTGTCATGGTTAAAAAACACAGTACATACTGCTGTTCTATCACACATGCAATGATGTCTGTGTGAAAAAAACATTGTTTGAAGTAACATCTTGTAACAACAATGTTATTGTAATATTGCAAACGGATGTGTCAGTTTCACCGCTATGGATTACAGTTCAAGGTTGACTAATGCTATTGACTATCGCAATTACCTGAGACCATTGAGTCATACAGTACAGTATGTGGGAAGGATAGTTCCTCTTGTTGCCCCATGTTGGAAGATTGCTGACTGAAACATAAGGAGTATTTCTTCACAGCTGGATTGTGTACCAGGTAACAATGAATGAAATCCAACTGTGTTAAAATTACCTGGGGTGTTGACAGCCTAAGTGTCAATGTAACTTCATTATTTCATAGTTATGCTCCTGTAAGTTAGCTAAACTGCTCTAGACTATTTGAATCCTTATTTAAATGATTCACTGCATGTTTCTTTGCTGTAGGTAGTTGGCAGCATAACCCATAGTGACAGGACTGATGAGTAAAGGTTGGCATGCTACTAATTGAGAGTAGGCTACTATGAATCTGTGGGGTTGCCCTGGCGATGCCAACTTAGCGTGACTCTGTCTGTCTGACTGTCCTAAGCACTGCTTATTTAAAACCATTACCTTCACTTTACATACTCCATGGTCATAATCAGTTGTTCAGTTCATTATTGATGTATCTATGTAAATTACAATAATGTATCTATTACACATATATTACACTAGAGGCCCAGAGGCTAGAGAAGAGGACCAGTAGCCGGAAGGTTTGAATCCCAGGCTGGGCATTAAAAATGAACTGACAACCAGAATGCACCTGGTATTAGATCTCCTCCTTAACCTCTTTAACCCAACCATAGTGCCAGAGGCACTGCACTGCAGCTGACCCTGTGCTACTCCCAAAGTATGGTATTTTTCCACTTCTGATGGACTATAGTGCTACAGGTGGACGTTTCTTGATTGATGGGCATCATGGGTCGTTGCACTAAAGTAGTTTGGGGCCGGTGTCTGTGAAATGGGACAGCAGCCAACTAGCCAAGTCCATGGGCTGCATCGGTTTCCTCTCTCTTTCTTTTTAATAACCAAATATTATATTGACTTTTGTTTTGATAAATCAATGTCATATCACTCTTTTACACTTGACTTAATATGATGGAAATAATCATTCCCTCCTATACATGCAATAACACATTTTTCTGAGAGAGTGGTACATTCTATAATACTAAGTACAAAAAGTGTTTTTCGCAATAACTTAGTAATTTAGAATGTGAAATACACAATAGATTGATGTCAGCAAGTAAGACAAATATAAATCAATATACCAATTATTTAGAGGATATGACTATTGATAACACATTTATTTTAAGCTTGTTGAGCTTTATTTCTGTGTCTGAATACAGTTTTGTGGGTATTTCTTTCTTCCAATTTATAGTACATTACAGTACATTGTGAAAAGTAATTACGATTAAGGCAGTGTTTTTGTCTGTCATAATGTATTTGGTGTCTGTCATCACCTTGATTTCCTTCCTCTTGTTTGATGAGGGTTTTACCAGTGATGACTCACTGACATTGCTCAACTCTACGGGCTTTGAGCGTATATAAGACGTCTCCTGGCCACAAACCACACAAAGAAGACACTCTTGAGGAAGAAGCATCATGAAGACTTTCAATCTGTGCTTACTACTAATCAACCTGGCAATAGTGGTTCACTCTTTGCCAATCTCGCCACCTAGTGAAGAAGATGAAGCCCTTGCAGAGGTATGCTTCTTGTCACATCTTTTGCTAGAAGGGCCTATATTGGGTTTTACAACTGAAGTGATTGTGATGGAACAGATGTGCACGTGTAACTTCATATGGCTTGGTCAGTTTGTTATTGTAAAAGAGGATGTTGATAATAAAAATACATTGGACTTAGTTGTGTTGAACTATTGATGTGCAAGAACTATTGAAATACTTGCTTAGTTAGATACTATACTCATAACACAGTAAAGTCATTGTTTATTTTAACACTTGTTGTGTGAGCCTTGTACACCTACCATAGGATATTATATTCATGACTGTAGTAAAGGTCACCATAATGTACTATCATATTAACATCATGCTTGCTGTGTTTTCTGTAGACGTACCTGAAGAGGTTTTTTAACCTGACAGAGGAGACGGGTCCTGCGTTCAAACGGGGGCCCAGCCAGCGGAGCAGGAAGGTCAGCGAGATGCAAAGTTTCTTTGGCCTCAAGGTGACAGGAACCTTGGACGCTGAGACTGTGACGATGATGAAGAAGCCACGCTGTGGGGTACCTGATGTCCAACTCAGCCGCTTCACCACCTTCGACAATCGCAAGTGGCAGACCAACCAGGTTACCTACAGGTGAGAGGAGTGAGAAAGACTCATTAGACCATGGTGAATTTATGCTAAGAAAAAATAAGGCTTGTCATGTTAACATTTAGTTATGTGTGTTTATTAATCAGGTGGTCTTTAAACTTTGACAAAAACATAAAGGCAAGTATCCACTTAGTGTGGATAATAATGTTTTTGTATTTGCAAACATCAAGTTATGTACAGAGACAGTGATGATAGCCCTTTGAGGAATGTTTTTCTAATGTTGACTGTTGGTGTATTGTGTTCTTCAGGATTGAGAACTACACCCCTGACATGACTGTGGCTGAGGTGGACAACTCCATAGAGAGAGCACTGCAGGTGTGGGCCAAGGTCTCCCCCCTGAGGTTTACCCGCATCTACAGTGGCATCGCTGACATCATGATCTCATTCGGCACCAGAAGTAAGAAACTTTTATCCTACCTAACACAATGAAACAGAAAAATACTGTGAAACGTTTATTGTACATTATGATGCATTGTGGGAACATTTTGTGGGTAGGGAAGGAAATGCTATATTTCGAGTGGTACTGTAATTACATTGCACAGAATACAGTACCAGACCGTATTTTTGGAGTGCCGAAAGCCTTTTGTCCACTCGTGAGTAAATGGCATTGTTGTCTGGCTGATTAACATATTTTGAGGTGTGCCTTGTAAGAGTCTATATTTGTTGCACCCATTAGTGAGAATGCTGTACCAATTTAACTGGTATGTGGTAATAGTGCCCCATCAATTTACAATGTATAGGGGACAGATTGGAGTGGCAGCAAGTCTTAAACCTTTAATTGTCAACCTCAAATTACCTGGCAGCCAACCTGCTGGCACCAACCCCATGTAATTACAGCAAAACACAAACCTTACCTCCCCTAATTGAATATCATTCATTCATCCATTGCAGTATTGTACTGTGTGTAATTACACAGTACATGCTTTGATACTGTATTTATATTACAGGTGGTATATTGCAATATGAAATACTGTAACTTACTAACCACTTGCTGCTTGTGAGTTACTGTCATATTCAGAGCAACCCCTTTACAGTGTACTATAATTAGCTAATAAGCTGATGTACCAAAATGTCATACTGTAGATGTTCACAAAGAATGTATCCATTTAAAAAGGGAACATAAAGTACTGTATGTACTGTACAGTGCTTTGTTTTGAAAGACAGACGGTCACTTCAAAGGCTCTCAGGATGTTTTTGTATAGCAGAGTTAGAAATGGAGGGATGCAGGGAGATACCTGTAGACAATCCACTGTTTACATTCCTCCTGTCAGAGTGTAGTACAGGTATAGACCTATTCAGGGGCACCCTCCGCTACATGCCACTTACATAACCAACATCACCATCACTCACAAACACAGACATCCACAATGGTCTCGGTGGCATTCTGCTGCACTTTAATCTCTTTTACATGGTTTGATGTGCTGACAGAATGGAGAGACACCTAAATACCACTTACATGACCATCACCACCACTCGTAATCTTAAACACATACATCCACAGTAGCATCAATATCATGTCACTGCTTGTCCCTCGCTGTAATCAGTATTTACAGTTTGATGAGTTGAAGGGGTGTTATTAGAGCCACTCTGCCTTATTTCACCCTCTGAGGTTTTTACCAAGTGTATCAGTTTTAAGAAACTAACATTCTATATAAATCATTTGAGTATAAATGTTTATACAGTATGCACTTGTCCTTATCTCTGATGGCTCAAATGATGATTTCTCCTGTCTGTGTAGATCATGGTGATTCTTACCCCTTCGATGGCCCTGATGGCACCCTGGCCCATGCCTTCTCCCCCGGTGCTGACATTGGAGGAGATGCTCATTTTGACGATGACGAGTCCTTCAGCTTCAGCTCAACCAGAGGTGAAACCCTCTATCACAACAATATGTGGAACATGACTTCATTTACGCTGTTTCAATTGTAGGACAGTCCTGAGTGACATGTCATGATAATTGCCACAAAAGAGTAGAAGATCTGTAATTATGTATTGTCATCATAAAGGGTACAACCTGTTCTTGGTGGCTGCCCATGAGTTTGGCCATTCCCTCGGTCTCAGCCACTCCACCGACCCTGGAGCACTGATGTACCCAGTGTACAGCTACACAGACCCCAGCACCTTCTCTCTGCCCCGCGATGACGTCAACGGTATCCAGCACATCTATGGTCAGTATTCAATTATCTTTTCTCTTTCTGCCCAGTTTGCTTCAGCTTTATATTGCTAAATTCCACTTTGTTTGCTTTTGACTGATCAACAAAAAGGCTCAGGCCAAATCATTTATATAATTGATCTCCAAGTCATTTTATACTGGAACTTGAATTAATGAGTATCTGTGTCCTCCAGGTCCAAACACAGATGTGAACCCCAAACCAGACAAGCCAGATCCTACACCCCCTTCCACCCCTAATGCCTGTGACCCCACCCTAGTTTTGGATGCTGTCACCACTCTACGTGGGGAGAAGATGTTCTTCAAGGGCAGGTACAGCAAATCATGTAGCCTAGATCAAATGTTCAGTGACTTATGGTAACCTACAGCTCAAAAAAAGTCAATGAATGACACGGTTTCCCAGGAAAACAGGTTGCCTGTTCATCTGTAATCAAGAGCTTTAACGTCCTGATGTCTTCCCTCCATCCTCAGGTTCTTCTGGCGTAGCTACTCTCAGAGCAGCAAACCACAACAGAGCCTCATCAAGAACTACTGGCCCGAACTCCCCGACAACATCAATGCTGCTTACGAGAGCCAGCTATCTGACAGAGTGTTCCTCTTCAAAGGTATGGCAGAGTCACCAAATGCCTCAAATTAGCCCTGGTATGGCTGTAGTCTCCATAACTTGTCTAGAGACATATCAGAGCTAGCCTCATACACTACAGTGGCTTGCGAAAATATTCACCCCCCTGGGAATTTTTCCTATTTTGTTGCATTACTATTCACCCCCCCCAAAGTCAATACTTTGTAGAGCCACCTTTTGCAGCAATTACAGCTGCAAGTCTCTATAAGCTGGCACTATGGCTGTAATGAATACTGTGTGAATATGTCTCAGCAATACATTCTCTGTCCCTGCAGATAGTCAGGTCTGGGCTCTCTACGGCTATGACATCGTCCCCGGTTATCCCAGAAACCTGAAGAGCTTGGGCCTGCCCAGTACCGTGAATAAAGTTGACGCCGCCCTGTACGATGAAGATTCTCGCAAGACCTTGTTCTTCGTTGATGACAACTACTACAGGTTAGTGGAGTCTGTTTAATCATTACAAGTTATTGCATTTTTATTCATTTTTCCATGTACTGTGTATTGCCATTAGATGTCACTAATATTTCTGTTACCGTAGTTACGACGAGGCAATGAAAAGGATGGACAAAGGTTTCCCCAAGCGTGTGGATGAAGGGTTCCCAGGCATGACAAGCAAAGTGACTGCAGCCTTCCAAGTCCGAGGTGAGTGTGATACAGCATCTAAACACATTACAAGCCAAGCATATGGAAATGAACAATGACGTGGAAAAAATGTTGATTCAACCAGTATGTGCCCAGTAGGATGTCTCTAACCTCTCTACTCTATATGGTTTTACAGGCTTTACCTACCTCTATAGTGGCTCCTATATGTTTGAGTACAGCATGAGGACCAGGAGACAGTTACGCGTGCTAAGAAACAACTACTTCCTGCCCTGTTAGAACATCAACACTCATGAGCCGTTTAAAGTAGTAACCATGAACAACAATGAATGCAGCCAAATATTTTTTTATAATATTTAATATAGTTGTTGTAACTTTGAGATTTTAAAGATTTGTTTTCTAATAAATATTTTTGTCACATGTCTATTTAAATATCTATTCATGCATCTCAATTATTTGATATGTTTCTTGATTAAATTGTAACCTAAATAATCTGAAAACATGAATGTATTGAATGAAGGCCAAACAAGTTTTTACACTTTGCATATTCAAATAAATTCCAAGTTATTGAGATTTTTTTTGCCTTTTACTATGGTGTACTTATGGTGGAAACATTTTGGAGAAAAGATGCGTATTTGATCCATTGCTTCAAATGACATTACCAAACAATTCACTTAAACAAATATACAACCCACAGAGGGTCCTACTAATCACCCAAAACAACTGCAAACAACTACAGAACAGGTGTCCCAAACAACCCGCAACAACCACAAACAGATACAACAAACAACCCAAAACATCCACAAGCTACCACAAACAGATAACGCAAACAACCCAAACCCAAACAACCACAAACAGGTACCACAATTAACCACAAAAACAGGTAACCAAAAGAACCCCCAAAAAACACAAACAAGTACCCAAAAGAACCCAAAGGTACCCTGCCCCCAAATAATGAGAAGCATCCAGCTGCAGAGTATGCATGCTGAGGCCACCTGTTATGAACGAAACCTCAAAGTGCATTGTCTGGCGTATTTTTGCGTCTCAGTTGGTATGTGTTCACTATCTCTGGTCCAAGGCATAGCTAGTAGCTTGCTATGGTCCCCACTCGCTCTGGTCCAGGGCATAGCTAGTAGTGCTGGTCCGCTACTAGCTAGTGTGGACCAGAGCTAAACCAGAGTTAATGTGGATCAGAGCTACTAGCTACTAGCTATACACTGGACCAGAGCAAGTTAGTGCGAACCAGAGCTAGACTAGAGTTAATGTGGACCAGAGTTCATGTGGACCAGAGCTAGTTATTTACTAGCTACGCCCTGGACCAGAGCTAGTGCGGACCAGCGCTACTAGCTATGCCCTAGACCAGAGCTAGTGTGGACCAGTACTAGCAAGCTACTAGCTATGCCCTGGACCAGAGCTAGTAACATATTATAGCTCTGGTCCAGGGCATTAGAGCACTGCACAAATACCAACTCAGACGCAAAAATATCATCTGAGACGCAAGCGCATGCTCTTTGAGGTTTGCAGACCTGGTGGCCTCAGGGTACATAATCTGCAGTTTGATGCTTCTTGTTGGTTGGGGTACTTTTGGGTTCTTTTTGGTACCTGTTTGGGGTACTTCGGGGTTATTTTGGGTACCCGTTTCTGGTTGTTTAGTGATTAGTAGGACCCCCAATGGTACATGAAATTGAATGGATATAATAACAGAGATGGAGAATAACAATGAAGGAACTCAATCTTCTACATGCCACACTGATTTAGTTTACCACAAGGTATAACTAAACTAATTATTTAGGGAAATCATATGGTGAGACTTAGATCTGGTCTGCCTAGACTGCTAGATATTTTGTTATTTTCACGGTAAAATATAGATGAGAACATTTCGAAGAACCGCTCTGCCATATAAAGCAATGATCCTCTTGTAATGAAATACAAAGGCCAATGAGTATTATGGTCCAAACACACAAAGAAAGTCGTGAAGAGGGCACGACAATGCCTTTTCCCCCTCAGGAGACTGAAAAGATTTGGCATGGGTCCCCAGATCCTCAAAAAGTTCCACAGCTGTACCATCGAGAGCATCCAGACCGGTTGCATCACCGCCTGGTATGGCAACTGCTTGGTATCTGACCGTAAGGAGCTACAGAGGGGAGTGCGTAAAGCCCAGTACATCACTGGGCCCAAGCTTCCTGCCATCCAGGACCTACATATATACTAGGCGGTGTCAGAGAAAGGCCCAAAAAATTGTCAAAGACTCCAGTCACCCAAGCCATAGACTGTTCTCTCTGCTACCCCATGGTAAGCGGTACCGAAGAGCTAAGTCTAGGTCCAAAAGGCTTCTTAACAGCTTCTACCCCCAATCACATGGCCACCCGGACTATTTACATTGACCCCCCCCCCCACCCTGCTACTCGCTGTTTATTATCTATGCATAGTCCCTTTACCCCTACCTATATGTACACATTTCTCGACTAACCTGTATCCCCGCACAAATACTCAGTATCGGTACCCCCTGTATATAGCCTCGTTATTGTTATGTTGTTGTATAAAAAATGTTTTTTTGCTTTAGTTTATTTAGCAAATATTTTCTTAACAATTTTTCTTAAAACTGCATTGTTGGTTAAGGGTTTGTAAGTAAGCATTTCACAGTAAGGTCTACACATGTACATGTGACAAATAACATTTGACTTGATTTGAGCAATGGAAAGAAACCATGAGCTAGCATGACAGTCCCCAGGCTACATGAGAAAATGACACACATTTGGCAAATATTCTGGTTTGCTTGATCTAACCCCCAGTATAGTCCAGTGACACAGGAGAAAATGATATGTTATGACACATCAAAAACAGGTAATCAGTTGTCACATCAGTATGAGCCATGCTAACGATACACAAAGAGGCTAGTCTCCTCTCGTGACAGGTGCAAGCTAGGAGTCAAGATCCTCCCCTCTTGCCAATTAAGTTTTTACAATTGCCTAATCCCCTGTTTCTGCTCTTTGAGCTACAATTAAACACATACATGGACGTTACAGTAGGTCAACATCAGTTTAACTAGTTTCTCCCGTAAGAAAATATTCCACAGTGATTAATAAAAATGTTGTATATGTCTGAACGCTTGCTTGGATTGAATTAATCAGCCACTTTAAATAATAAGTGAATAATAGTCCAAATAATAGAGTTCCTCTCAATCCTTTTCCTATGTTTTAAGTGGTCAGCTTCAGTGTACATCCAGTAGCTTATGTTAGAAGCTGTCTGCAAACTTTCTGTATTCTGCATCAGGACGTCCGTACATAGCAATAATTATGGTAATGCATCCTTAGTCCCTAACACCACCATGCTTCACCGTAGGGATGGTGGCAGGTTTTCTCCAGACGTGATGCTTGGTATTCAGGCAAAATAGTTCAATCCTGGTTTCATTAGACCAGAGAATCTTGTTTCTCATGGTCTGAGAGTCCTTTAGATGCATTTTGGCAAAGTCCAAGCAGGCTGCCATGTGCCTTTTACTGAGGAGGGGCTTCCGTCTGGCCACTCTACCATAAATGCCTGATTGGTGGAGTGCTGCAGAGATGGTTGTCTTTCTGGAAGGTTCTCCCATCTCCACAGAGGAACTCTGGAGCTCAGAGTCAGAGTGACCTTCGGGTTCTTGGTTACCTCCCTGACCAAGGCTATTTTCCCCCAATTGCACAGTTTGGCCAGACAGCCAGCTCTAGGAAGTTGTTAATGTCTA
This sequence comes from Oncorhynchus mykiss, assembly GCF_057628025.1. NCBI lineage: Eukaryota > Metazoa > Chordata > Actinopteri > Salmoniformes > Salmonidae > Oncorhynchus > Oncorhynchus mykiss. The sequence goes on from NC_143031.1 coordinate 33,832,039, forward strand.
GGAGCAACAACGGCTGAGTGGGGAAGTGGAAGGCCACACAAGCTCGCACAACAGGACCGCCGAGTGCTGAAGCGCAACACTACTGAGTTCCAAACTGCCTCTGGAGGCAACGTCAGCACAATAACTGTTCTTTCTGAGCTTCATGAAATGGGTTTCCATGGCCGAGCAGCTGCATACAAGTCTAAGATCACCATGCGCAATTCCAAGCGTCAGCTGGAGAGGGGTAAAGCTCGTTGCCATTGGACTCTGGAACAGTGGACAAACCTTGGCGGATGCCAGGAAAACGCTATCTGCCCCAATCCATAGTGCCAACTGTAAAGTTTAGTGGATGAGGAATAATGGTCTGGGGGCTGTTTTCATGGTTCAGGCTAGGCACCTTGAAGGGAAAACGCTACGGAATACAATGTCATTGTAGACAATTCTATGCTTCCAACTTTGTGGCAACAGTTTGGGGAAGGCCCTTTCCTATTTCAGCATGACAATGCCCCCGTGCACAAAGCGAGGTCCATACAGAAATGGTTTCTCGAGATCGGTGTGGAAGAAGTTGACTGGCCTGCAGAGAGCACTGTCCTCAACCCCACAGAACACCTTTGAGATGAATTAGAACGCGAATGTTCCAACATCTAGTGGAAAGCCTTCCCAGAAGATTGGAGGCAGTTTTAGCAGCAAAGGGGGGACCAACTCCATATTAATAATGCCCATGATTTTAGAATTAGATTTGTGATGAGCAGGTGTCCACATACTTTTGGTGATGTAGTGTATTTGTAGTGCATCTGCGTTGTTTACAGCAAATTAAGCATAGAGGGCAGAACAAGCAAGGAGGTAGGCAAAGGCAAGCACGAGCTAGCGAGATCCTATTAGTGTGTTGTAGCATGTATTTGATATTTCCGTTAGGGAAACTCAATTCGACCTTGGAATCCTCCTAAACATCACAATTTTGTACAAATTTGGCAAAGCATCAAGTCTATAAATCTTAGTGCACTGTGTCCATAAAAGATTCCAGTTTAGGGAAGAGAAAAATGTATTGAGATCAGATGTTTCATCGATAAGAAAATTAGCAGAACATTGGCCCAGTTTCACCTAGTTCCATCCTCTCCCACTAACCGTGACTGGACTTCCTCTCACTACCATATTTAGTGATAAGAAAACGTTCTTCTTCTTATTCGATAGGCTTTAACGGCGGTTGGCATCCAATGTTAATGGTGCAATACTGCCACCAGCAGGTTATTGAATAAGAAACTAAAAAACCAAAAGGGGGAAAACATCATTATACAAAATACAAAATTAAAACACGTCAACTAACAAAACTCACCGCACTTCTTCAATCACAGTCCACTCCAAAGTACATCCCTACACAAGCTCAGTGGCCTGCAATGGCGGGAACATTCACTGACAGGGGGCATAAAAAAATGGTGCTGATAGATAGGGCAGCCGTGCTTCAAGCCCCTATGCAACTTTGCAGTCTTTTGTTGTCTTATGTGTTATTTCTTATTTCTTCATTATTAGCCCAGAAAAATGTTTGTGTTATTACACACAGCCGGGAAGAACTTTTGGATATCAGAGCGACGTTAACTCACCAGCATTACCAGCATTACGACGAGGAATATGACTTTCCCGAATCGGATCCTACGTTTGTTTCCCCTAGGGCAATTGAACTGATCCCAGAGGCTGATCCTAAACACCGTCGGTGGAGAAGAGGTATTCGGAGGGGACTTCTTGTCCGACTCAGGAGGCACGCACACCACCCACTGCTTACGAGTATATTATTCGCTAATGTTCAGTCTCTGGATAATAAAGTTGATGAGCTCAGGGCGAGGATTTTCTTCCAGAGAGATATCAGGGATGGTAACATACTCTGTTTCACAGAAACATACTCTGTTTCACAGAAACATTCGACCACTGCTACTCCAAATCCCGGGATGCCTACAAGTCCTTACCCCGGCCTCCCTTCAGCAAATATGATTACGACTACATTTTGCTCTTCCCTGCCTATAGGCAGAAACTCAAACAGGAAGTACCCGTGCTAAGGACTATTCAATTCTGGTCTGACCAATCGGAATCCAAGCTTCAAGGTTGTGTTGATCATACAGACTGGGATATGTTCTGGGTAGCCTCCGAGAATAACATTGATGAATACACTGATACGGTGATACGGTGATACGGAGTATATCAGGAAGTGTATAGGGGATGTCGTACCCAATGTGACTATTAAAACCTACTCTAACCAGAAACCGCGGATAGATGGCAGCATTCGCGCAAAACTGAAAGCGCGAACCAAGCATTTAACATGGCAAGGTGACTGGGAATATGGCCAAATACAAACAGTGTAGTTATTCCTTCCGTAAGGTAATAAAACGTCAGTATAGAAACAAAGTGGAGTCACAATTCAACAGCTCAGACACAAGACATAAGTGGCAGGGTCTACAGACAATCATGGACTACAAAGAGAAAACCGTCCACGTTGTGGAAACCGATGTTTTGCTTCCGGACAAGCTAAACACCTTCACCCGCCTTGAGGATAACACAGTGCCACCGATGCGGCCCGCTATCAAGTACTGTGGGCTCTCCTTCTCTGTGGCCGACATGAGTAAATCATTTAAGCGTGTTAACCCTCGCAAGGCTGCCAGCCCAGACGACATCCCGAGCCGCGTCCTCAGAGCATGTGCAGACCAGCTAGCTGGAGTGTTTACGGACATATTTAATCTCTCCCTATCCCAATCTGCTGTCCCCACATGCTTCAAGATTGCCACCATTATGCCTGTACCCAGGAAAGCAAAGGAAACTCAACTAAATGACTATCGCCCCGTAGCACACTGCCTCAACCCCTGGTCCTGGGTCTCAACCCTGCCCTGTGCAACTGGGTCCTGGACTTCCTAATGGGAAGCCCCCAGATGGTGAAGATAAGAAACATCTCCACTTTGCTGATCCTCAACACTGGGGCCCCACAATGGTGTGTGCTCAGCCACCTCTTGTACTCCCTGTTCACCCATGACTGCATGTCCATGCACGCCTCCAACTCAATCATCAAGCTTTGATTGGATTTTGACAGGATTTCTGCCATTTATCTGGGTTGCCCTGTCTTTCTAAAGTCTTTGAAAGCCAAGTTAGTAAACAGATCACTGACCATTTTGAATCCCACCATACCTTCTCCGCTGTCCAGTCCAATCCAGTTTCCGAGCTGGTCATGGGTGCACCTCAGCCACGCTCAAGGTATTAAACGATATCATAACCGCCATCGATAAAAGACAGTACTGTGCAGCCGTCTTCATCGACCTGGCCAAGGCTTTCGACTCTGTCAATCACCACATTCTTGTCGGCAGACTCATTAGCCTTGGTTTCTCAAATTATTGCCTCGCCTGGTTCACCAACTACTTCTCAGATCGAGTTCAGTGTGTCAAATCGGAGAGCCTGTTGTCCCAACCTCTGGCAGTCTCTATGGGGGTACCACAGGGTTCAATTCAATTCTAGGGCCAACTCTTTTCTCTGTATATGTCAATGATGTCGCTCTTGCTGCGGATGATTCCCTGTTCCACCATTCCGTATACATCTGGCCCGTCCTTGGACACTGTGTTAACAAACCTCCAACCGAGCTTCAATGCCATACAACTCTCCTTCCGTGGCCTACAACTGATCTTAAACGCTAGTAAAACTAAATGCATGCTTTTCAACTGATCGCTGCCCGCACCCGCCCGCCCGACTAGCATCACTACTCTGGACGGTTCTGACTATGTGGACAACTACAAATACCTAGGTGTCTGGCTAGACTGTAAACTCTCCTTCCAGACTCATATTAAACATCTCCAATCCAAAATTAAAGCTTCCTATTTTGCAACAAAGCCTTCTTCACTCATGCCGCCAAACATACCCTCATAAAACTGATCCTTGACTTCGGCGATGTTATTTACAAAATAGCCTCCAACACTTTACTCAGCAAACTGGATGCAGTCTATCACAGTGCCATCAAAGCCCCATATACCACCCACCACTGCGACTTGTATGCTCTCGTCAGCTGGCCCTCGCTACATATTCGGCGCCAGACCCACTGGCTCCAGGTCATCTATAAGTATTTGCTAGGTAAAGCTCCGCCTTATCTCAGCTCACTGGTCATGATAACAACACCCACCCATAGCATGCGCTCCAGCAGTTATATCTCACTGGTCACCCCCCTTAGCCAACACCTCCTTTTGTCGCCTTTCCGTACAGTTCTCAGCTGCCATTGACTGGAACGAATTGCAAAAATCACTGAAGTTGGAGACATATCTCCCTGACTAACTTTAAGCATCGGCTATCTGAACAGCTAACTGATTGCTGCAGCTGTACACAGCCCATCTGTAAATAGCCCATTCAACTACCTACCTCATCCCCATATTGTTTTTATTTACTTTTTTTCTCTATAGCACACTAGTATTTCTACTTGCACGTCATCATCTGCACATCTATCACTCCAGTGTTAATTTGCTAAATTGTAATTACTTCGCCACTATGGCCTATTTATTGCCTTACCTCCTCACGCCATTTGCACACACTGTATATATATATACTTTTTTTCTATTGTGTTATTGACTGTACGCTTGTTTATTCCATGTGTAACTCTGTGTTGTTGTTTGTGTCGCACTGCTTTGCTTTATCTTGGCCAGGTCGCAGTTGTAAATGAGAACTTGTTTTCAACTGGCCTACCTGGTTAAATAAAGGTGAATTTTTTTTTTGCCCTTTTGTCTGTGGTAGATTCCTTTAGATAACTACAAGTTGTGAATCGTTTTTACTACAATGACCACAATGCGCACTGACGTTTTGCAAACACACCTCTCGTTCTGATTGGTCCATTGGGTTGGCGCTGTACTAGTCGGCTGAAGGTGAAATAGGTCCAACTTTGCGAACAAACCTCCGTTGCAGTTCAACATTATGTCATCAAGTGGACTTTTAACCATGCGTTCTCAAATTTGCAAGCGTTTGGTAAGTGGGGGTGACCAAAATCAATGTGGGCACTTCAAACGGGAAGCATTCCTTCTCATTTTTATCGGCCGCATGCACATGCTAGCTATTGTTGTTTTGACAGCCGGTTACGATAGAAAAGGCCTGCCTTGTAAACTTCGCTATCTATCTGATATAGTTAACTAGCCACAGCAATCCCTGTAATGTGTTAGCTTGCTATATATTGTTAGTTGACTCCTAGAAATATATTGCTCTATCTACACCGCAATAATAGCAGTAGTAGCTAATCAGATTGCTAGCTGGGTGAATGTGGCATAACGTTGTCGTCCCCCCTCACACACTGACCGTTACAAAACAGTACCTAGCTGCTAATAGGTATATCCCTCCTCTGCCCTTGCAGGCTCACAAGTACCTGTCAAGGACATATTCAACTCGCCCTTCTTTAAATGTGAGTAAGTGACTGAAATGTTTTGGAACATAATTTACCCTTTTCAGGATCTTTGCAGCTAACTTGACACATTGAACTGACTGAGTGAAAGTGAGAATGTAGTAAGCTACTCAAGGGTTTTTGCCAAACTTTGATGGGTCATTTCAGGAAGTGGTCATCGTCAGTGCCGTCCGCACCCCGATGGGGTCCTTCAGAGGGAGCCTGGCAGCCGTACCGGCCACCAAACTGGGCTCCATCGCCATCAAAGGAGCCATTGAGAAAGCAGGTATGGAAGTGATATGAAGACTTTACGTAATTCCATTAATTCACAGTAAAATGATTGACAATTAGATGCATGTTTTGACACCGCAGTAGTGCTGAGCGATTAGTGCTTTTTGAGGTCGATTTGATTGTTAAAAAATAATAATGGTTTTTGGTTTTGATATATTTTTTTAAAGATATGCATTATGTAGGTTGTGTGCTGTGACACATACTAAAACGGTTAACAAAAGTCCATTGATGGTAGTGACTGCCCATTATTGCTTGTTGCTTGCTAGCCCTCATTATTGCTTATTGCTTGCTAGCCCTCATTATTGCTTATTGCTTGCTAGCCCTCATTTATTCACATTACTTTAATACAATATTTAGGTTGTGTATATTACATTTGTTTTGTTTGATGACTTTATTATTTAATTCCAAGTCATCTTCTCATCTCTATAGAGTTGCTGTCTGACAAAATCACAATTTTAGTTCTTAAAAGTAAATAAGGCATACTTTTATCACTGCTGAATACCAATTATCAATCACTTAGATCATGTATTTTCTGGTAGAGATACCTTGCGAAGCAACTGCTCTCTATCCCTTAATCGCACATTCTTCTGTCTCTTTTACGTAGCAGGTGTAAAAGTAACATAGACCGGATAAGTAGTTGTACAATAGATTATGGTCATTGTCGTTAATTGTCAAGTTTTCTGCACTAAAGTATTGTAGAATATCAAATCAAATGTATTTATATAGCCCTTCGTACATCAGCTGATATCTCAAAGTGCTGTACAGAAACCCAGCCTAAAACCCCAAACAGCAAGCAATGCAGGTGTAGAAGCACGGTGGCTAGGAAAAACTCACTAGAAAGGCCAAAACCTAGAAAGAGACCTAGAGAGGAACCAGGCTATGAGGGGTGGCCAGTCCTCTTCTGGCTGTGCCGGGTGGAGATTATAACAGAACATGGCCAAGATGTTCAAATGTTCATAAATTACCAGCATGGTCAAATAATAATAATCACAGGCAGAACAGTTGAAACTGGAGCAGCAGCACGGCCAGGTGAACTGGGGACAGCAAGGAGTCATCATGCCAGGTAGTCCCGAGGCATGGTCCTAGGGCTCAGGTCCTCAGAGAGAGAAAGAGAGATTTAGAGAGAGCATACTTAAATTCACACAGGACACCGGATAAGACAGGAGAAGTACTCCAGATATAACAAACTGACCCTAGCCCCCCGACACATAAACTACTGCAGCATAAATACTGGAGGCTGAGACAGGAGGGGTCAGGAGACACAATATTAGCCTGTTGGAAACTACAACTCCCTACTACATCGCATATTTCGGGCTTGATCTGATTTATTTCTCTTACTATTGTAAAATACATTGTGTCCATAAAATGTATATAGTATGTATAAGCTGGAGGTAGAAGCCTAAGTGTTGTCTGTTTACTCCAAATAGGGGAGGGGCGGTAGGGTTGGTGGAAAATTATATATTTTAAATGTATCTATCCTATCTACAGTGCATTCGGAGAGTAGTCAGACCCCTTGACTTTTTCCTTATTTTGTTACTTTACAGCCTTATTCTAAAATGGATTCAATAGTTTTTCACTCAATCTACACACAATACCCCATAATGACAAAGCAAAAAAAAAATGTTTAGAAACCTTTGCGCCGTTCATCTTTCCCTCGTTCCTGACTAGTTTCCCAGTTCCTGCCGCTGAACAACATCCCCACAGCCTGATGCTGCCACCACCGTGCTTCATTGGAGGGATGGTGCCAGGTTTCCTCCAGACGTGACGCTTGGCATTCAGGCAATAGAGTTAAATCTTGGTTTCATCAGATAGAGAATCTTGTTTCTCATGGTCTGAGAGTCCTTTAGGTGCCTTTTGGCAAACTCCAAGCGGGATGTCATGTGCCTTTTACTGAGGATTGCTTCTGTCTGGCCACTCTACCATAAAAGCCTGATTGGTCAAGGGGTCTGAGTACTTCCCAAATGAACTGTATAGTGTGTGTGTGCCTCTGGGATAAAGTCTATCATGCTGGCTGCACAGAGTCTGATGTGTGTGTATATACACTACTGTTCAAAAGTTTGGGGTCACTTAGAAATGTCCTTGCTTTTGAAAGAAAATCACTTCTTTTTGTCCATTAAAATAACATAAAATTGATCAAAAATACTGTGTAGACATTGTTAATAAAAAAAAAAATTCATGGAATATCTACGTAGTCTTATCAGCAACCATCACTCCTGTGTTCCAATGGCACGTTGTGTTAGCTAATCCAAGTTTATAATTTTAAAAGGCTAACTGATCATTAGAAAACCCTTTTGCAATTATGTTAGCACAGCTGAACACTGTTGTTCTGATTAAAGAACCAATAACACTAACCTTTAGACTAGTTGAGTATCTGTAGCATCACATTTTATTAGTCATGTGAAATGCTTACGAGCCCCTAACCAACAATGCAGTATAAAAAATAAATACGAATAAGAAATAAAAGTAACAAGTAATTAAAGAGCAGCAGGTAAATAACAATAGCGAGACTATACGGGTGGTACCGGGTCAATGTGCGGGTGCACTGATTAGTTGTCATTATATGTACATGTGGGTAGAGTTATTAAAGCTTTATCTTGGCCAGGTCGCAGTTGTAAATGATAACTTGTTCTCAACTAGCTTACCTGGTTAAATAAAGGTTAAATAATATTTTTATTTTATTTTTTAAAGTGACTATGCTGATAACAGCAGAGTAGCAGTGGTGTTAGAGTGGGGCAATGCAAATAGTCTGGGTAGCCATTTGATTAGGTGTTCAGCAGTCTTATGGCTTGTGGGTAGAAGCTGTTTAGAAGCCTCTTGGACACAGATTTGGTGCTCCGGTTCTGCTTGCCGTGCGATAGCAGAGAAAACAGTCTATGACTAGGGTGGCTGGAGTCTTTGACAATTTTTAGGGCCTTCCTCTGACACCGCCTGGTATAGAGGTCCTGGATGGCAGGGAGCTTGGCCCCAGTGATGTACTGAGGCAGAGCAGTTGCCATACCAGGTTCAGCTGTAGAACCTTTTGCGGATCTGAGGACCCATGCCAAATCTTTTCAGTCTCCTGAGGGGGAATAGGTTTTGTCGTCTCCTCTTCACGACTGTCTTGGTGTGGTTGGACCATGTTTAGTTTGTTGGTGATGTGGACATTAAGGAACTTAAAGCTCTCAACCTGCTCCACTGCAGCCCCGTCGACGATAATGTGGGCGTGCTCGGTCCTCTTTTTCCTGTAGTCCACAATCATCTCCTTTGTCTTGATCACGTTGAGGGAGAGGTTGTTGTCCTGGCACCACACGGCCAGGTCTCTGACCTCCCTATAGCCTGTCTTGTCGGTGATCAGGCCAACCACTGTTGTCATCTGCAAATGTAATGATAGTGTTGGAGTCGTGCCTGGCCGTGCAGTCATGAGTGAACAGGGAGTACAGGAGGGGACTAAGCACGCACCCCTGAGGGGCCCCAGTTTTAAGGATCAGCGTGGCGGCTGTGCTGTTACCTACCCTTACCACCTGGGGGCGGCCTGTCAGGAAGTCCAGGATCCAGTTGCAGAGGGAGGTGTTTAGTCCCAGGGTCCTTAGCTTATTGATGAGCTTTGAGGGCACTATGGTGTTGAACGCTGAGCTGTAGTCAATGAATAGCATTCTCACTTAGGTGTTCCTTTTGTCCAGGTGGGAAAGGGCAGTGTGGAGTGCAATAGAGATTGCATCATCTGTGGATCTGTTGGGGCAGTATGCAAATTGGAGTGGGTCTAGGGTTTCTGGGATAATGGTGTTGATGTGAGCCATGACCATCCTTTCAAAGCACTTCATGGCTACAGGCGTGAGTGCTACGGGTTGGTAGACATTTAGGCAGGTTACCTGAGTGTTCTTTGACACAGGCACTGTGGTGGTCTGCTTAAAACATGTTGGTGTCACAGACTCAGACAGGGAAAGGTTGAAAATGTCAGTGAAGACACTTGCCAGTTGGGCAGGGTATGCTCGCAGTACACATCCTGGTAATCCGTCTGGCCCTGCAGCTTTGTGAATGTTTACCTGTTCAAAGGTCTTACTCACATCGACACAGTCTTCCGGAACTGCTGGTGCTCTCATGCATGTTCCAGTGCATTATACCTCGACGCGAGCATAGAAGTAGTTTTGCTCGTCTGGTAGGCTTGTGTCACTGGGGAGCTCTCGGCAGTGTTTCCCTTTGTAGTCTGTAGGGCTTTGCAAGCCCTGCCACATCCAACGAGCGTCAGAGCCGGTGTAGTACGATTCAATCTTAGTCCTGTATTGACGCTTTGCTTGTTTGATGGTTTGTCGGCGGGCATAGAGGGATTTCTTATAAGGTTCCGGGTTAGAGTCCCGCTCCTTGAAAGCGGCAGCTCTAGCCTTTAGCTCAGTGTGGATGCTCCCTGTAATCCATAGCTTCTGGTTGGGGTATGAACGTACGCTCACTGGGGACGACGTCATCGATGCACTTATTGATGAAGTCCATGACCTGATGTGGTGTCCTCCTCAATGCCATCGGAGGAATCCCGGAACATATTCCAGTCTGTGCTAGCAAAATAGTCCTGTAGTTTAGCATCTTCTTTATTTGTCCACTTTTTATTGATCTAGTCAGTGGTGCTTCCTGCTTTTGTTTTTGCTTGTAAGCAGGAATCAGTAGGATTGAATTATGGTCAGATTTGTGTTAGGAGAATTATGTTCTCATGTTCATTAACCAATTAAATTAAACTACTCAGTCTGCTCTATCAGTATTTGTAGGATACTGATAGAAATGAAAGCAGACAGAGGCCCAGCCTACTATAGTCAAACGTTTATTAACGGAACGTTCTGGCGTACACAGTACAAAGACGTTAATTTTATAGTGACACACATACTTCCACACAAAACATTAGGTATCCGACGCCCACACTGTCCTGCTACCCAGCCAACAGAGATTAGGGGAGTCAGGGAGAATAACTTCTTTCCGCCCTCCCCCAAGATAGGGAGACCCTGGGAAGTTCTCAGTGCCCCAGTCAAGGTCGACCCCGAATCTTGCTCAGACAGTCTGTTATCACGATACTAGGCATATTGTCTCCAAAACATTAATTCTGACCAAAAACTACACTCCCGGATATATAATTCTACTGACTAAACCCACACACAGCATTAAAATAATCCAATGATTCTAATCAATTTCATACAATCATATGGTTTCAGAGTTATGGTTTCCGAGTGTAATATTCTAATCATTTATTAAAACATATCCCATTAACAATTTGCCAAGTGGAGTGAAGGTGGTCCAGAGTAAAAAAAAAAAAATCCTCTGGTGGCACATTTTAACATGCTTTACCAAAGAAATTTGGTAAAACAGATTTAAGTTTCCCTGCGTTAAGTCCCCGGCTACTAGGAGTGCCGCCTCAGGGTAGAGGTTTTCTTGTTTGCTTATGGCGGAATACAGCTTATTCAATGCTGTCTTTGTGCCAGCCTCTGACTGTGGTGGTATGTAAACTGCTATGAAAAATACAGATAAACTCTCTCTGTAGGTAGTGTGGTTTACAGCTTATCATGAGATACCCTACCTCAGGCGAGCAATAGCGCAAGACTTCCTTAGATATCGTGCACCAGCTGTTTACAAAAGTACATAGCCCGCCGCCCCTTGTCTTACCAGACGCCGCTGTTCTATCCTGCCGGTACAGCGTATAACCAGCCAGCTGTGTGTTGATAGTGTCCTCTTTCAACCACGACTCCATGAAGGATAAGATATTACAGTTTTGAATGTCCCGTTGGTAGTTTAATCTTGCGTGTAGGTAATCTATTTTATTCTCCAAAGATTGCCCTTTTGCTAGCAGAATGGAAGGAAGTGGGGGTTTATTGGATCGCCTTCAAATCAGCATTAGTGGGTTCGATTACAGGCTCAAAATGGCCAGAATCAAATACCTTTCTTCTGAAACTCGTCAGTCTGTTCTCGTTCTGAGAGATTAAGGCTATTCCATGCGAGAAATTGCCAAGAACCTGAAGATCTTGTGCAACGCAGTGTACTACTCCCTTCACAGCGCAAACCGGCTCTAACCAGAATAGAAAGAGTAGTGGGAGGCCCCGGTGCACAACTGAGCAAGAGGACAAGTACATTAGTGTCTAGTTTGAGAAACAGACGCCTCCCAAGTCCTCAACTGGCAGCTTCATTAAATAGTACCTGCAAAACACCAGTCTGAACATCAACAGTGAAGAGGCGAATCCGGGATGCTGGCCTTCCAGGCAGAGTTGCAAAGAAAAAGCCATATCTCAGACTGGCCAATAAAAAGAAAAGAAAGAGCAAAAGAAGCAAAAAAAAAAGCAAAAGAACACACACTGGACAGAGGATCTCTGCCTATAAGGCCAGCATCCCTGAGTCCCCTCTTCATTGTTGACGTTGAGATTGGTGTTTTGCGTGTACTATTTAATGAAACTGCCAGTTGAGGACTTGGGAGGCGTCTGTTTCTCAAACTAGACACACTAATGTACTTGTCTTCTTGCTCAATTGTTGCACCGGGGCCTCCCACTCTTTCTATTCTGGTTAGGGCCAGTTTGCGCTGTTCTGTGAAGGGAGTAGTACACAGAGTTGTATGAGATCTTCAGTTTCCTGGCAATTTCTCGCTTGGAATAGCCTTCATTTCTCAGAACAAGAATATACTGACAAGTTTCAGAATATATATATATTTTTTTTCTGTCCATTTTGATCCTGTAATCGAACCCAAAAATGCTGACGCTTCAGATACTCAACTTGCCTAAAGAAGGCCAGTTTTAGTGCTTCTTCAATCAGAACAACAGTTTTCAGCTGTGCTAACATAATTGCAAAAGGGTTTTCTAATGATCAATCGTCCTTTTAAAAATGCTAAACTTAGATTAGCTAACACAACGTACCATTGGAACACAGGAGTGATGGTTGCTGATAATGGGCTTCTGTACGCCTATGTGGATATTCTATTAAAAATCAGCTGTTTCCAGCTACAATAGTCATTTACAACATTGAGAATGTCTACACTGTATTTCTGATCAATTTTATGTTATTTTAATTGACAATTTTTTAAAAATTTTCTTTAAAAAACAAGGACATGTCTACGTGACACCCAAACTTTTGAATGGTAGTATATATGACAAACACACACTCACATGATTTATCTCTAGAGAAACTTCTCAATGTGCGCATTGAGCTCACAAAAAAACGAACAAACATGGAATTCAAATAATTGAACTGACTTAATCGCTAGGCAGTATACAGCACAGTTAGGCTAGTAAAATATTGTACATTTCATCTGAAAGGAGGTGTCAACTGCACAGTCAATTTGTTTTATCTGTAAGGGTATGTATATTGTGTGATGGTGGCCAGGTATTCCAGTTGAGGAGGTGAAGGAGGTCTACATGGGAAATGTACTGCAGGCTGGGGAAGGACAGGCCCCTACAAGACAGGCCCTGCTTGGTGCAGGTATGTTTAGAAACACACACATATATATACACACACACACACACACACCACATTATCAGGTGTGCTAATCGACTGCTACTTACCCCCCCAGGGCTGTCCCTCTCCACTCCAGCAACAACAATCAACAAAGTCTGTGCCTCTGGAATGAAGTCTATCATGCTGGCTGCCCAGAGTCTGATGTGTGGACACCAGGTACAGTAACATAACAGCTCACTGTGTTACCATAACATGACTTGACACCAGACTTAGCTGCTATTACCCCTGCTCTGATCATCTGCAATATCACTGTGTTACTCAGTTTGCCAAAACATTATGGTAGGTATGCCCATATGAGGTCATGGAAGAACACTGGATTTTACTACATAGAGAAGAATAAAACCCTAGTGGCATTGCACTCACAGAATACAGATGTGCGGTGAAGGTCATTGTGACCTAAATATAACCATGTCGTTAATCTTTATCTAATAAGCCCATTATTTTTTGATGGAAAGGGTTGCATCATGTAACATAGGAATAATCTCCTAAAAAGTGTTCAGGTTTTTGCTGAGAAACAAATCTGGTTGCTTTCATTTTTGTTTCTCCCACTAACTCTGACTGTGTCAGGATGTGATGGTGGCAGGCGGTATGGAGAGTATGTCCAATGTCCCCTATGTGATGACTAGGGACACTCCATCCTACGGAGGCGTGAGGATGGAGGACCTCATCGTAAAGGACGGCCTCACTGACGTCTACAACAAATTCCACATGGTATTTTATCACTGTATTAAATATTTAAATAGAGCAAATGTTCTCTATAGGAGTGTATGTGTTGGTGGTGTTGCTGGCCGCTGTCCGGACATTATTATTTCCATTAATTTGGAGACAGAGTAAGCAATGGTTAGTAGTTGAGTTCTTGACTTTTGAAGAGGATATAATGTGTTTTAATGGAATTTAATGTGTAGGGAAACTGTGCAGAAAACACAGCCAAGAACAGCCAGATCAGCAGGGAGGAGCAGGATGCCTACGCCATCAGCTCATACAGCCGCAGCAAAGCAGCATATGAATCAGGAGTGCTTGCGAAAGAGATTGTCCCCGTTAGCATCCCCCAGAGAGGTAAAGGATGGTATCCTATAACATATAACCTCAATAACTAATGTGTAACTAAATAAACTAAACCAAACCATGTTACCTAATGTGTAACTAAATAAACTAAACCATGTTACCATGTTTATCCATAGGTGTATTATCAGTGGTCAGATGCATGTAGCTGACACAATGTTGTTCCTCTGCAGGCAAGCCTGATGTGGTAGTGTCAGAGGATGAGGAGTGGAGGCGTGTGGACTTCAGCAAAGTCCCCAAACTAAGAGCGGTGTTCCAGAAGGAGAATGGTAAGCACCGTAGTCCAAGTTGATAGGCCTCTGAACTGGTGTCTGCTGCATGTTTGCTTATATATTACTGAGTAGGAGGGCATCTGAGCTTACAGAAGCCAAAAATAGATGTCTGTTTTTTCAACTCTTGGTTCGATATCCTTTTTTCATGGTAGCCCAAGGTAATCCATGATAATGGGCATAAAGAAAACGTCTTCAGAAGTAAAACTACTGTGAACGGTGTTTGCATAAGGACCGAGACAGACTCAAACATTCACTGATGTGCTTGAGAAAACCTCTGTGTGCAGATTAAGTTGATTCTGATTGGTGATTTGGATTCCAGGCACGGTTACTGCAGCCAATGCCAGCACGCTGAACGACGGGGCCGCCGCTCTGGTTCTCATGACGGTCGACGCAGCAAAGAGACTCGGCGTCACCCCATTGGCCAGGATCGTCTGTAAGACACCACCCCCCCACGTAGCCCAGTACCAGACTGTAGTTACATGATGCTATGGCACATAGTGTCTTTGTAGAGATGACAATCTAGGGGGATTCCCAGGAACATCATGAACTTTCACCTTAAACCTCTTAGAGCTACCCCCTACTTTTTTCAATTTCCGCCCGAAGACATACCCAAATCTAACTGCCTGTAGCTCAGGCACAGAACCAAGGATATGCATATTCTTGGTACCATTTGAAAGAAAACACTGAAGTTTGTGTAAATGTGAATTGAATGTAGGAGAATATAACACAATATATCTGGTTTAGATAATACAATGAAAAAAAAACATAAGATTTTTATTGTTGTATCATCATCTTTAAAATGAACAAGATAAAACAAACATTCAGATAGGATGATGGGGACAATTTCAGTGAAAAACATAAGAGGGCAACAGTACTTGTGCAAAGTTTCAGAATGATAACTTCCAAAATGAGTGTGCTACATGACATTTATCATGAAGTCACCCAGGTGTCCCACACAAGTAGTCCAAATGTGGCCAAATTGGTGAATTTATACATTTTGAATTGAATAACCATATACCCCCCCCCCCCCCCCCCCCCCCCCAAAAGAGAAGAAAACAAAAAACATTTACAAAATAACACTTTCAATATTTGGAAGACCCTCAGTCCTCTACAATATTGTGCTGCTGATGCCAGGTGCCATAGCACATCCATGCCTGCAGAAATAAATTTGGGCAGATGAACACCACTTGTGGCAGGAGCTGGATGAACCAGCTTGAGTGGGGGATGAACACATTGGCACTGGGGGCTCCCATTCGGAATTCAGTGTCACTGTGAAAGAAAATGTTCAGTTAGAATAGTTTCACATATGAGCCCTGTATGAACAGGTATAATAAACAGATATGTATGGAGTACAGGGAACATAAGGTTGAATATATTATTATAGACCTGCTAGATCTACAGTCTCATATTATGACATTTCACCTAGATCTACTGTCTCATAATATAATAGACAGACCAGCTAGATCTGTCTTTATTATATTACAACAGACCAGCTGTATATACTGTCTCCATTTCACTTTGGCCATTGTTGTGGGCCTGCCCTCCCCTCAACAGCCTCAAATAGGCTATTTAATTTCACAAATAATATTTTATATTATTAATTTCAAACAACGGCATTAGCATGAGGAGAACTTACCAGTCCAAAACGATGTCCTCTCTGTTCAAAAAATATTCCTCCATTTGGGAATCGCTAAATGAATCGTCCTCCAACAATCTGTCTAACTTTCTCGATCAATTTCTTCTAAAATTGTGTGTACATCTGTATATCTAAGATGTAGCTTTCCCTGACTTAGTCGCCATACTGATTGATATATAAACAGTTGGAGATGCGCTTTACCAAAACAATTCTGTGCGTAACATGCGTGGCTCCTTCCGGTATGAATCTTTAATGGCGAATGAACTTCTTTACACCGGAGTTTACTACATGGGTTGGTCTTCCAACACATAAACATTACATATTGCCATTTACCTCAGCTCATTGGCTATCTACCCAGCTAGATTTCAAGACGATCAGTGGTCATTGGGTTAAAATACAGTCAATCAACGAAACAGCGGGCAATTCATTGTGCGGGCATTCATTGTGTAACAATGAGCATTAGGATTGCAAACAGAGGAAGATTGTCAAAGGTAAACAATTTATTTTATTGCAGTTTGTGATTTTGTTACGCCTGTGCTGGTTGAAATAGTTGTTTTTTATGGGGCTCTATCCTCAGATAATCGCATCATATTCTTTCGCAGTAAATCCTTTTTTAAATCTGACAACGCAGTTGGATTAGCAAGATTGTAGGCTTTCGAAACATGTGAGACACTTGTATTTTCATGAATGTTTAATATGACTATTTATGTAGCGAGAGAGGTTAACGGTGCAATATGCAGAAATCGCTCTGGTTGATAAAATTCTAATAGTTCACCTGATTTCATTTTGTGATAAAACAAACAAGTTTAGTGTAGAGAATCATTGTGCCATCAAAACCGCTGTGAAATATATTTTCATTAACCAAAAATGTTGTACAATGCATTCGGCAAGTATTCAGACCCATTGACTTTCTCCACATTTCTACACACAATAACCCATAATGACAAAGCAAAAACAGGTTTTTAGAAATGTTTGCAAATGTATTAAAAATAAAAAAAACATGTACCTTATTTACAAAATTATTCAGACCCTTTTCTATGACACTGGACGTTGAGCTTAGGTGCATGCTGTTTAAATTGATCATCCTTGAGATTTCAACAACTTGATTGGAGTCCACCTGTGGTAAATTCAATTGATTGGACATGATTTGGAAAGGCACACACCTGTCTTTATAAGGTCCCACATTTGACATTGCATGTCAGAGCAGACACCTAGCCATTAGGGAAGGAATTGTCTGTAGAGCTCCGAGACAGGATTGTGTCGAGGCACAGATCTGTGAAAGGCTACCAAAACATTTCAGCATCATTGAAGGTCCCCAAGAACACAGTGGCCTCATCATTCTTAAATGGAAGAACTTTAAACAACCAAGACTCTTCCTAGAGCTGGCCCCCAGCCAAACTGCGCAATAGAGGGAGAAGGGCCTTGGTCAGGGAGGTGACCAAGAACCCGATGGTCACTCTTGACACAGCTCCAGAGTTCCTCTGTGGAGATGGAAGAACCTTCCAGAAGGATAACCATCTCTGCAGCGCTCCACAAATCAGGCCTTTATGGTAGTGGCCACACGGAAGCAACTCTCAGTAAAAGGCACATGACAGCCTGCTTGCGTTTTGCCAAAAGACTCCTAAAGGACTCAGACCATGAGAAACAAGATTCTTTGGTCTGATGAAACTAAGATTGATCTCTTTGGCCTGAATGCCAAGTGTAACGTTCGGAGGAAACCTGGCACCATCCCTACGGTGAAGCATGGTGGTGGCAGCGTCATGCTGTGGTGATGTTTTTCAGTGGCAGGGACTGGGAGACTAGTCAGGATTGAGGGAAAGCTGAATGGAGCAAAGTACAGAGATCCTTGATGACAACCTGCTCAGGATCTCAGACGGGGGTGAAGGTTCACCTTCCAAAAGGACAACGACCTTAAGCACCCAGCCAAGACAACGCAGGAGTGACTTCGGGACAAGTCACTGAATGTCCTTGAGTGGCCCAGCCAGAGCCAGAGCCTGGACTATCATCTCTGGAGAGACCTGAAAATGGCTGTGCAGCGATGCTCCCCATCCAACCTGACAGAGCTTGACAGAGCATGAGAGGATCTGCAGATAAGAATGAGAGAAACTCCCCAAATACCAGGGTGTGTCAAGCTTGTAGCGTCATACCCAAGAAAAATTGAGGCTGTAATTGCTGCCAAACGTGCTTCAGCAAAGTACTGAGTAAAGGGTCTGAATACTTATGTAAATGTGATATTTTAAAAATTCTAAAAACCTGTTTTTGCTTTGTCATTATGGGGTATTGTGTGTAAATTGAGGGGAAACATCAATTTCATCCATTTTAGATTAAGGATGTAAAGTAACAATGTGGATAAAGTGAAGGGGTCTGAATACTTTCCGAATGCAAAAGGTCAAAGATGAAAGTAAACTTATTTTTTTTCTTTTTAAATGACACTAAAAGGGAACATTGTTACATCCAATGCCTCTTTGCCTGAGACTGATGCCACGTAAGTGCCTCTACACGCGTATACACTCTGTTTCGGGGAGGACTGTGGAGGGGTCTTGGATGGTTGAGGGGCAGCTCTCAGGGGAGCTTTGATGGTTGCTGGCCTGGGGGTTGGGAGCTTAGGCCGGTGGCTGAGAGGTTGCTGGTTCGGGTTGTTAGGGTTCGTTCCTTACGTCCTTCTTTGTCAATCATTGGTGAAATTAGCATTATTATTATTATTATCTTTAATTAAATAATTCCAAAACCTTTATTAATGCAATTGCAGACAGAAGTTGACAAACAGGAACACGCATGCATGTTTCTGAGTAATTTCTGCATCAAACAAAAGGTCTCAAGTTGTTTTATAAAACCGAAGTCCCGCCTTAGTGTTGTCACTGACTACGTCATTACATTTTTACTCCTGAGACCAAAACCCTGCATCCACAGCTGTACAAACATAGAGTTTCAGTGTTTATCTAAAAGCTAGGCAATAATTGTCCCCTCCCCAAAGTTTGATTTATTGTGGAACGTCTGAGTAGTCTCTTATCGCCCACACTCCCCTGCAGAGTTCTGTCTCAGTCACACATTTCTAAGATGGGTTTTCTTTATAAAAGAGAGAAAGAAAGAGCAAACAACTTGGTCCACAGTTGTTTGCTCTTTCTTTCTCTCATAAAGAAGACCCATCTTAGAAATGTGTGACTGAGACAACTCTGCAGGGGAGTGTGGAAGATAAGAGACTACTCAGACTTTCCACAATAAATATATATATATATATATCTCTCTCTCTGTAGTCTAGGACCCTATAAATGTAAGGAGGGAGGGGTCTGATAACACCTCCCCTTCTATTAATATAACATAAGCATAATCAATTATTCTAATACATCAAACATTTGTACAGCCCCAAATCATGACCGCTAGGTGAATCCTGACAGGGTCCCCGATTTGCTGTGCTCTTGGGCGGGGTGCTTGACCCTGGTTGCGCCTGTGGGTCGTTCTGGATGGGAGTGTATGCTAGATGACCGACTGTAATGTAAATGTTGAGTGACTTCACTGCACTGTTTATTTATTTATTTTTAAATCAATAAATTAAAGCATAGAAATGGCGCACATAGAACAGATCTACCGCTTCTTAGACTTGCTTTCAATGAGTGGCAGATCACATTTCTATGTGAATTTGGTCCGGTCGCCCAAAAAGTTACATATTGCAGCTTTTAATAACACATTAAAAATCTGCTATTCATTTTACAATTCAGGTTAAAGTGATACGTTTTATAAAGAGCAGTATTTCCCCTTTATGCATTTAGCCACTGCGCACTGCCGCTGCTAAATCGTGGCCGCCACTGTGGGATGGTTAAAACGTTTTCAGTGTAAACTTGCACAATTAAAACCAGATATAAATTATGTAGGAAAGATAATAGCAATATATATTTTTTGGGGGGGAAGTTCTTATAAACATCAAATTAAAAACTAGCCAGTAAAGGAGAATGTAAAATTCAAAAAATGGCATGGCATGGGGCCTCCCAATTTTTATTTTATGTTTTGAGTCACTCCGGTAGTCTAAGAACAAGGCATGCCATGGCAAAATGTGTATAATTCCAGGAAATTTGCAAACAACTAAATGTTTTCTTTCCTGCCAAGAGGGCCTCTAAAACCGTGCCATTGGCCATACCCACTACCATGCCCCCCCCCAAATGTCAATCACATACCAGTAATTTTTAGAATGCCGCGTGATGCTGCTAATCAGTTGTTACCGCAGCTAGCTGGTCCAGCTGTTGTCTCTACAACGTCCTGTATTACGATTGAGTCTCATTAGCGATGTTGACCACAATAGCAAAAACATTAGTAAAATAAAACTTCTTCACGTATCTGAAACGTGTGTTTTTTGGATTATGATCAAGTTGCAAAGTTATGGCTTAAATATTACATGTTGCTCATTTAAATAAAATGTCTTCATTTTCCAGCTTTTGCAGATGCAGCTACCGCTCCCATTGATTTCCCCATCGCTCCTGCCTTTGCTGTACCAAAGGTGAGTCTGAGTGTTAATGGGAAATCTCTAAATGTTTAAACTCCCTATTCATCTCCAGCACTACCCCCAATATCAACATATGTGAAAATACAGCATTTTTATGTTTTGTAGTACAAATACATTTTTACCCAGTCGTAGGCAATGCCTACTCATCATTGGTTGAAGTCACATGATGCATACCTGATGATGCCATTGGAAAATTGTATCTTCCTTTATCTTTTTGACTACAAAACATAGAAACATGCCGTTTTCTCATACAGTATGTTAATGTTGGGGGTAGTGCTGGAGAACTATATAAATTAAATTTGTATTTTATTTTTTATGTCCCTTTAACAAAATGACTGCTGTAGTGGTTGTTTCAAGTGTCTTGTGGGTCTCATCACTGTACCTTTTTAGATAATATGGGTTATCAGAGATCGGGACAGTAACATGACTCATGAATATAGCTTCTCACGGTGAAAAAAGCATCTGTCTTTGTTAAATTTAATTGAATGACAGCACATATTTGCTGTAAATGATCACGTATTCTCAGTCAACCTCTGTAAAATAAGTGTGAAATTTAAATAAATAAATGTACATTTTTATGGTCCTCAGGTCCTGGCAGCTGCAGGGCTAAAGAAGGAGGACATTGCCATGTGGGAGATCAACGAAGCCTTCAGTGTTGTGGTTCTGGCCAACGTGAAGATGTTGGACATCGACCCCAGCAAAGTCAATGTCAATGGAGGAGCTGTCTCCCTGGGACACCCTATTGGGTAAGCAGCATTGCCAGAGAGTGCTATGCCAAAAAAATCCTGATGATGAACAAATAAAAGCCTGATAGTAAGGGAGGGAAAAGCCAAATCTTTGTGATGCTTACTTTCTGTCATTCTGTCAACCTCTCAGGATGTCGGGGGCGAGAATCGTGGGACACATGGTACATGCTCTGAAGTCTGGCCAGTATGGCCTGGCTGGGATCTGCAATGGTGGTGGTGGAGCCTCCTCTATCATCATCCAGAAGTTATAGGAATCTTTTCTCTTCCCCTTAAAGGTTATTAACAGACAAGCATATAAACTGCCTGAACTGAGCTGTTAAAACACTTTTGGATGTACTTGTCATGTTTTAGACTATGCCTTATCACTCTCGATAATATGTCTGAAATGAACAACCTCCAGTCTGGCAGCCTTACTGGTCACCTCACGTACTGAACTAATATTATAACTCCCATGTTTAAGTCACTCCTGTTGAATGTTTGTTGCAAGAGGCAATTTTATATTTAACTTTTCGACTGTAAAGATTAATAAATAGTTTATGAAAAAAGAGCCTTCTATCTTTGGTTTCTTGTCTTCATTGTTATACATAACCGATCCTTACTGTAAATGTGTAGCCACTAAACAATGACCGTTTTGGTTGAAAGAGCTTTTCATGATAAGATGAATCGTGTCAAAACATAGCGGTTTATATCATATGTCATGGTAATATGATTTACAATTAGATGCACACATTTTCTGAGGCCAACCCAAGAACACTTGGAGAGATGTCCAGGCAGAAATGACAGAGCTGCCTCAACTTGAAAAACATCCCCTGAACCGATTGAGAACATTCTTCAATGGCATATGCTCCTTATAGGAAGTGTCACGTAAGTGGATACATGTTTATGTTTTAAAACTTTTGAATAAGACAAAAAATGGGTGTCTGTCTGCCTATAATAGTCAGAGGCCTTGGCCACAGATTAAAGTACAGTGCTTTCGGGAAGTATTCAGACCCCTTCACTTTTTCCCACATTGTTACATTACAGCCTTCTTCTAAAATGGATAAAACATGTTCCCCTCAATCTACACACAATACCCTATAATGGCAAAGCAAAAAGAGGTTTACACATTTTTGCAAATGTATTAAATATAAAAAACGATCGCATTTACATAAGTATTCAGACCCTTTACTCAGTACTTTGTTGATTCACCTTTGGCAGTGATTTCAGCCTTGATTCTTCTTGGGGATGACGCTACAATCTTAGCACACCTGTATTTTGGGAGTTTCTCCCATTCTTTGCAGATCCTCTCAAGCTCTGTCAGGTTGGATGTAGAGCATCACTGCACAGTTATTTTCGGGTCTCTCCAGAGATGTTCTAGGCTGGGCCTCTCAAGGACATTCAGAGACTTGTCCCGAAGCCACGCATGCGTTGTCTTGTGCTTAGGGTTGTCCTGTTGGAAGGTGAACCGTTGCCCCAGTCTGAGGTCCTGAGCGCTCTGCAGCTGATTGGTGGAGTGCTGCAGAGATGGTTGTCCTTCTGGAAGGTTTTCCCATCTCCACAGAGGAGCTCTGACAGTCACCATCGGGTTCTTGGTCACCTCCCTCCCTTCTCTCCCGATTGCTCAGTTTAACTGGGTGGCCAGCTCCAGGAAGAGTCTTGGTTCCAAACGTCTTCCATTTAAGAATGATAGGGGCCTCTGTGTTCTTGGAGACATTCAATGCTGCAGGAAGTTTTTGGTACCCTGCCCCAGATCTGTGCTTTTACACAATCCTCTCTCTGTGCTTTATTGATAATTCCTTTGACCTCAGGGCTTGGTTTTTGTTCTGACATGCACTGTCAACTGTGGGACATTATATAGACAGGTGTGTGCCTTTCCAAATCATGTTCAATTCAATCGAATTTACCACAGGGGGACTCCCAAGTTGTAGAAACATCTCAAGGATGATCAATGGTGTCCAAGATGGCGTAGCAGTCGGACGTGTGTTTGTCTTGTCCTGTGTTAATTAGTCTGTAAATAGTCTTTTAGTTTTTTTTGTATATATTTTAATCTCACTTTCCATCTATGAACTAAATATTACTTCCTGCAACCCGCCTCAACCAATGTGATACGGATGTGCTTTTTTAATATACCTTAACTGGAAACTCCATCAGAAGCTAGCCAGCAAACTAGCTACTAGTCATTGTTTGCTACTACTAGTGGTCTTCACCTTTAGCTTGGACACTAGCCAGCTTTAGCTCGGACAATTACCTGCCAGTCTGCACAGCATGATATCTACTCAGAGCATATCAGACTGCTTTTCTCCACCACATCACCGGATTCCTGCCGCAAGCTCTGGACCATTACACCGGATCATTGCAGCTAGCTAGCTGCAACCGAGTGGCTACTGTTGGCTAACGCCTCGGTCCCGAAGCAAGCACCAGTTAGCCTTCAGCTCTCCCAAGCCGGCCGACGGAGTATACCAGCAAATTCTTGGGCTACAATACCTCTTTTGCCACCTTTTATTGTTGGCACGGAGCCCCGCCGATCCATCATGACTGGTCTGCAGATGTAATTGTCCAATGCGGTTTCAACAGGCCTTTCTGTTGCGATGTCGCCGAAGACCCATCTGCTAGCCCCGGCCCACTAGCTTTCTGAACGTCATGACTCCCGCTCGCCCATTACAGTAGCGACTACCGAACGGCTCCCTGACTCACCTATTGCTGCTCATTGGACCCTATGATCACTCGGCTACACAGCTGATGACTGCTGGTCTGTTCATTAACGCTGTACCTCATTTTGTTTCTGTCGGCCCCAGCCTCAAACTCAGGTCCTGTATGTACCTAATTGACCCTCGCTGCCAATTCATCGCCATTTACCTGTTGTTGTCTTAGCTCTCACGACCAACACCCATGATTTGCTTTATGCCTATTTCTAATGTTCAAATGCCTTGTCTACTGCGGTTTTGGTTAGTTGTTTTATTTCACTGTAGATCCCCCAGTCCTGCTCAACATGCCCACCCC
This sequence comes from Oncorhynchus mykiss, assembly GCF_057628025.1. NCBI lineage: Eukaryota > Metazoa > Chordata > Actinopteri > Salmoniformes > Salmonidae > Oncorhynchus > Oncorhynchus mykiss. The sequence goes on from NC_143031.1 coordinate 33,856,331, forward strand.
CCACGCATGCGGAGACCTCACCTGGCTTAACTGGTGCCTCCAGAGACGTAACCTCTCTTCGTTTCTCAATGCCTAGGTTTACCTCCACTGTACTCACATCCTACCATACCCTTGTCTGTACATTATGCCCTGAATCTATTCTACCACGCCCAGAAATCTGCTCCCTTCCTTCTGTTCCCAACGTGCTAGACAACCAGTTCTTAACCCAGGCCCTGTAGCCCCCAGTTCTACACCTATTCCCCAGGCGCTCTCATTTGTTGACTTCTGTAACCGTAAAAGCCTTGGTTTCATGCATGTTAACATCAAAAGCTTCCTCCCTATGTTTTATTCACTGCTTTAGCACACTCCACCAACCCTGATGTCCTAGCCTTGTCTGAATCCTGGCTTAGGAAGGCCACCAAAAATGCTGAAATTTCCATCCCTAACTACAACATTTTCCGTCAAGATAGAACTGCCAAAGGGGGCGGTGTTGCAATCCACTGCAGAGAGAGCCTGCAGAGTTGTCTCTTACTATCCAGGTCTGTGCCCAAACAGTTCGAGCTTCTACTTTTAAAAACCTTTCCAGAAATAAGTCTCTCACTGTTGCCGCTTGTTATAGACCCCCCTCAGCCCCCAGCTGTGCCCTGGACACCATATGTGAATTTATTGCCCCCCATCTAGGGGGAGTTTGTACTGTTAGGTGACCTAAACTAGGACATGCTTAACACCCTGGCCATCCTACAATCTAAGCTAAATGCCCTCAATCTCACACAAATTATTAAGGAACCTACCAAGTACAACCCTAAATCCGTAAACATGGGCTCCCTCATAGATATAATCCTGACCAACTTGCCCTCCAAATACACCTCTGCTGTCTTCAATAATTTCCTGCGTCCGTAATGGGTCTGCGGTCAAACAACCACCCCTCATCATTGTCAAATGCTCCCTAAAATACTTCAGCGAGCATGGCTTTCTAAAGGACCAGGCCCGGGTATCCTAGAAGGATATTGACCTCATGGTTCTTTAAAAGTGCTTTCCTCACCATCTTAAATAAGCATGCCCCATTCAAAAAAGGTTGAACCAAGAACAGATGTAGCCCCTGGTTGACTCCTGACTTGACTGCCCTTGACCAGCACAAAAACATCCTGTGGCGTACTGCATTAGCATTGAATAGCCCTTGCGATATGCAACTTTTCAGGGAAGTGAGGAATCAGTATTCACAGACGGTTAGGAAAGCAAAGGCTAGCTTTTTCAAACAGAAATGTTCATCCTTTAGCACTAATTCCAGGTGTCTTTTATACTGATAACAAGTTCAAACAGGTGCCATTAATACAGGTAACGAGTGGAGGACAAAGGAGCCTCTTAAAGAAGAAGTTACAGGTCTGAGAGCCAGAAATCTTGCTTGTTTGTAGGTGACCAAATACTTATTTTCCACCATAATTTGCAAATAAATTCATTAACAATCTCTCATTTTGTCTGTCATAGTGTACCTATTATGAAAATTACAGGCCTCATCTTTTTAAGTGGGAGAACTTGCACAATTGGTGGCTGACTAAATACTTTTTTGCCCCACTATCTTTATTATAAATATTTCTTGTTATCCGAATACAACCTAATAGAAATCAATACATGCATTTAAACTGACTTTTCTAGGCCTACATCAGAATCATAACTCTTCTTATCAGGATTTTCTTTACAATCTTCAAAGAAACAGTCTAACATCAAAACAAGAAACAACCTAAAATCTCTAAACATCAAAAATGGTCTCATCTAACATAGGCTCCTCGTATGTGAAGGATCCGGATTCATTTACTAGGTCTGGGGCCATGTATTCATCATTCCACTTGTCAGAGCTTGGAATTGGTCCGTACCTCACCATCTGTTGTGTCATCGATTTCTCCAGAGTCCTGTAAATGAGTCCTCGTAAGCACAGAATCAGACAACAGCTGCACAAAACTAACACTGCCACACAGGTGAAGGTAGCCCACAATAGTGATCATGACATTTTTTCATTTTCCAAACATACTGTCAACTCAATTAGTCAGAAGTATCCACCCCAGAGTTTCCTGCCAACACTTGAGCTAGGGTGGTTAAACCAGCCAGGGCTTTGGTCACTGATCCACCCGGAGCACGCAGACCCCTCCTTTTTCTGCCAATAACATATCTAATGCGATTCTATTCTGCCAAGCCATCAGGCTGGTCGCTTCGGTCTGTTCTGCCAATCCTTTTATTGCATCTCTGATATAATTGATGAAGCGCTGTTGATTTATAATAAATATAATTGATCCAGTCCACATTCTTATTGAGAGTGGACCACCAGAAAATACCTGACCACAATCCTGCTAGGATCTGATTTCTTGCTTTGAACTTGTCTGGTACCCCCCGTGGATCCCCAATGTTATCAATATATACTCTCTCGTCAAAAGATCCAGGTTCGGCCAACTCCATGTCATGGTGTTGAATGAGTGTGAAAGGCATTCCCAAATGCACGAGAGCGCATCGGCCTGTCCAATCCGTAGGTAAATTTGGCCATAACATCATTCCCCCACACAACCACCATGTCAGCCCTGGGCCACATTATCTACTGAAATCCCCAGAGCTCAACCAGCCTGTCAGATCACTCATAGTTTCATCAGTAGTAACATTCTCTGTCCTATTGCAGGTACTAACTTCCCCTACGTATTTCCCATAAGTACTGGACCGGGCCAAACAGTAATAGTCTCCCCCTGCCACTGAAGGGAGGAAGCCTAGATTTAAGGGGAACCTGTGGGTATAAATAGTGCAAATCAGTGCAACTGTCATTATCTGGCTTTCCTGCTTTCAAGAACAGCTTTACCATACAGGCCATTCCCCTAGGTGAATTAATTCCATTGAGTGGAAAAGGGATGGTTGTTAACTGAGGTTTAGCTGTGGCACAGGCATAGCATTCTTCTTTAGCTACTGATCTGGCCGTATATTGAATCCATTCTAACCAGAGGTTGGAATCCCTTAACCCAGTCTCCACCTCAATCACTTCCTTAAAGTTTTTTGTCTGAACTATTTACACCGGTCCTTGGCCCTGGATGATTACACTAGGAATACCCGTTGTGTTAGGGAGACTGATTGAACTCTGGCTGACCATAGTACCCTTAACAGCTCTTACCTCTGCCACCTGGAATGGTGCCATAGTATCGGTTGAAAATTGATCAAAACCAATCTTTACAGTTTTAATGGTAATTCTTACCTTTATACAATACCTCCCCTGCTCAGGAACACAATCAGAAACTCCCACCTTTACTAAACTCCATCTGTTCCATATTGAGTGTGTGGGTTTACATAGCCACCCCTCTGTGTGAGCTATGACTTGATTCCATGAATTACACAGTGATTTACACAAATACCTTCCCTAGAGACCCATTGTTCTAGACTGCCAAGGAGTGAAGGACCCCAGTTGGTCTACATAGAACTCAACTGAGATATCCTTCCCCAACTCCACTCTCACTTCCTTACTAGCCAGTTTCAGTGACCTCTTGAGATGCTTTGGTAATATCAATTTCCCCTAGTCTACCATATGAGTCCAGTTACCCTCTTTGGCCTTCTCGGGGGGTTCATGGTGTATCAGGAATATGGCTCCCACAATCAGGCAACTCAAGACGGCCAGCACACCTGTTAAGCCCCACCCTCTCCCAGAAAACGTATCACCAGCCAGAGGCCAAGCCATACTTTGGGTATAAGGGAATCTTCAGTAGAGAGTTAACCTCCGAACCCTGTTGGTTATGGTTCTGCTCCTACCCCTTTGATTGTTCGACAGTGTCAGTGTGTTTTACCCTCTTACAATGTGTGATACGCACCCAGGTAGCTCGTTCAGTTATCCTCACCGCGAAGGCAGTCACCAGGAGTACTTGGTATGGCCCCTCCCACCGTGGCTGTTTCCAGTCTTTTTTTTTTTAGTGATTGGATCCAGACCCAGTCTCCCGGTTGAATCTTGTGTGCAACCTCCTTCTGTAGTTATCCTGTTGGGCATAGAACCTTTGACATACGGGTTTGGTTAATGAACAACCTCATGTGTTCCACCATACTGCTTTCTACTTCTTCATCTGCTTGCTCCAATCGTCCTAATTGGATCATTCTATAGGGTCTACCAAAAACCTTCTCAAATGGAGACAGTCCCTCCCTATCAGGGGTTATCCTAATAGTCATTAACACTATGGGCAAGCATTTTACCCAGTTCATTCCGGTACTTACGTGTGTTTTCCTTAATCTATTCTTTACCGATTGATTCATGCGCTCGATAAGGCCCACGCTCTGCGGATGATAAGAACAGTGTTTCTTCGTATTTATATTCAATTTCTGACCTATACAGTCTGTGTGAATTCACGGTCATACCTAGAGAATGCCAGAACAGTGTCAATTACCTGATTAGAAAAATGGGACCCGTTGTCGCTATAAATAGTTTTTGGCTGTCCAAATCGCGGGATAATCTCCTGACATAATGCTCTAGCCACTGTCTCTGCATCTGCTGAGGATGTAAGAAACGCCTCTATCCATTTAGTGTATTTATAAATAATTGTTAAACACCACTTCTTACTTTCGCTTTTAGTTAATTCAATGAAGTCCATTTCCAACTGTTGGAATGGGTACTTAGCCGCAGGGTATTCACCCTGTGGTGCCCTCACTTTACCTTGGTGATTACTCTGTGCCCATATAGCACAACGTGAACAAAAGTTTTTAAAATAGTTATTCCATATGCTACAAAGTGTTGTCTACTTAAACCTATCATACCCCCTGTTGATACATGGCTATGCCCATGTAACAATATAGCAACATATTTAAATAGTGACTTAGGTAAAATAGGTAGTTCCCCTTGTGTCAGATTCCTCCTTTATCAACGGCTCCCATTTTGACCCATCTAGCAATTTCCTTAATGGGGGCTCTAAGCTGACTTTCCCTCAGTATCTCTGTGTCAATATTAACTTCCTCCTTTAAGTGCGAGTCTGTGTGTGAGTGTGGTTTTCCCCCGCTCTCTTCGCTTCCTCATCTGCCCGTCTATTACCAATACTGACGCTGTCCATGCCTTTAGTATGTGCCTCGCATTTACAAATGGCTATTTTTTTTGGTAGTAAAACTGCCTCTAGTAAATTCAAGATTAGCTGCGCATGGGTAATGGGTTTACCCGCTGTGGTAACCATGCCCCTGTTTCTCCACTGAGCTGCAAATACATTAATAGTATTAAAAGCATAAGCACTATCAGTATGTATCGTAATGCATTTACCCTTTCCCAATCCACAAGCCCTGGCAAGGGCAACAATTTCAGCTTGTTGAGCAGAGTAATTCTTTGGTAAAGCTTCAGCTTCAAGCACCTCAGTGAGAGTCACTACTGCATAACCCGTAGCATTTGAGCGATCTGGGTTCTTTCTGGAAGAACCATCAACAAACATAGTTATTTCAGCATCTGGCAAAGGCAGATCAGTTAGATCTGGTCTGGGGAGAACTACTTTCTCCGTCTCTGCTACACAGTCATGGGGACACCCATCGGTGGCTATAGGAATTAGAGTGGAGGGGTTCAAGGTAGGACATCGCTCAATTGTGAGATTTGGCATATTTTAACAGAATGATCATACAAGACAAGTGTCTAGCTGGCGACATGTATGCCATTTTATGTTCCAATAAGATTGAGACAGCATGTGGTACCCTCAAAGTCAAATCATGGTAAAGTACTACAGAGGCTGAGTCCTCCACAGCCCGTGCTGCAGCCACCACTGACTGTAAACACAGGGACATTGCTTGCGCCACCTCATCAAGACGGGAGGAATAATTGGCCACCGGCTTATTCTTCCCTCCGTGTCTCTGAGTCAACACTGATGTCATGAACCCCTCCCTGCAACTCCACAGTCTGTGTGAATTCACGGTCATACCTAGAGAATGCCAGAACAGTGTCAGATATCAATAGCTGTTTAATAGCCACAAACTGTTTATCTGCCTTACCATAAATCAAATCACTAAGTAACCCAGTATGCAATGCAAAGTGTGGGACCCACGCCCTACAATAGTTAATCATTCCCAAGAAACATCATTTGCTTCTTATTAAGTGGTTTGGGTGCTTCTAGAATGGCTGTCTTTCTGGTTGAATTTAATGTTCTCCCTTCCTGAGTTATGGTGTGTCCTAAATAGATAACCTGTTCCTGCCAGAGATGTAACTTCGTCTTATTAACTTTGTGACCTTGGTCTGCTAGAAAGAGGAACAGAGCAAGAGTATCTGCTTCTGTGAGGAATTTGACAACAGAATATCATCAACAAATATCAATATTTGGCTCTCCTGGGGAGGGTCTAATTTTCCAAGATTCCTAGTAATTGCCTGACTATAGATAGTAGGACTTTATAAAGAACCTTGAGGTAAACGGCTATACGTCCATTTTTCACTTAAAAAGGTGAACCCAAACCACCCCTGGCTGTCTGGGTGTATCAGAATACTAAAGAAAGCATTGGCAAGGTCTATCACCGTAAAGTAAGCATTCTCAGACTTCAGTTGGTTTAACAGAGTGTGCGGATCTGGTACACAAGGTGTTCTGGGTATCACACTGTTATTGAGGTCCATTACCATTCTCCAGTCAGTGCCTTCTTTACTGGAAAAAGAGGTGAGTTAAAGAACGCTTCATCCCCTGGTATGATAACTTCATGCTATAAATTCACAGACAACACAAAGATTCCTTGATGTCCTTCTAGACTCCCTCTGTCTACCCAAGGACGCCAGAGGACAAAAATCAGTTAACCACCTAACTGAGGAACTCAATTTAACCGTGTGCAATACCCTAGATGCAGTTGCACCACTAAAAATTGTAAACATTTCTCATAAGAAACTAGCTCCCTGGTATACAGAAAATACACTAGCTCTGAAGCAAGCTTCCAGAAAATTGGAACGGAAATGGCGCCACACCAAACTGGAAGTCTTCCGACTAGCTTGGAAAGACAGTACCGTACAGTATCGAAGTGCCCTTACTGCTGCTCGATTATCCTATTTATCCAACTTAATTGAGGAAAATAAGAACAATCCGAAATTCCTTTTTGATACTGTCGCAAAGCTAACTAAAAAGCAGCATTTCCCAAGAGAGGATGGCTTTCACTTCAGCAGTAATAAATTCATGAACTTCTTTGAGGAAAAGATCATGATTATTAGAAAGCAAATTACGGACTCCGTAAATCTGTGTATTCCTTCAAAGCTCAGTTGTCCTGAGTCTGCACAACTCTGCCAGGACCTAGGATCAAGAGAGACACTCGGGTGTTTTAGTACTATATCTCTTGACACAATGATGAAAATAATCATGGCCTCTAAACCTTCAAGCTGCATACTGAACCCTATTCCAACTAAACTACTGAAAGAGCTGCTTCCTGTGCTGGGCCCTCCTATGTTGAACATAATAAACGGCTCTTGAGTGGGTTGAGTCACTGATGTGATCTTCCTGTCTGGGTTGGCGCCCCCCCCCTTGGGTTGTGCCGTGGCGGAGATCTTTGTGGGCTATACTCGGCCTTGTCTCAGGATGGTAAGTTGGTGGTTGGAGATATCCCTCTAGTGGTGTGGGGGCTGTGCTTTGGCAAAGTGGGTGGGGTTATATCCTTCCTGTTTGACCCTGTCCGGGGGTGTCATCCGATGGGGCCACAGTGTCTCCTGACCCCTCCTGTCTCAGCCTCCAGTATTTATGCTGCAGTAGTTTGTGTCGGGGGGCTAGGGTCAGTTTGTTATATCTGGAGTACTTCTCCTGTTCTATCTGGTGTCCTGTGTGAATTTAAGTATGCACTCTCTAATTCTCTCTTTCTCTCTTTCTTTCTCTCTCTCGGAGGACCTGAGCCCTAGGACCATGCCTCAGGACTACCTGGCACGATGACTCCTTGCTGTCCCCAGTCCACCTGGCCGTGCTGCTGATCCAGTTTCAACTGTTCTGCCTGTGATTATTATTACTTGACCATGCTGGTCATTTATGAACATTTGAACATCTTGGCCATGTTCTGTTATAATCTCCACCCGGCACAGCCAGAAGAGGACTGGCCACCCCACATTGCCTGGTCCCTCTCTAGGTTTCTTCATAGGTTTTGGCCTTTCTAGGGAGTTTTTCCTAGCCACCGTGCTTCTACACCTGCATTGCTTGCTGTTTGGGGTTTTAGGCTGGGTTTCTGTACAGCACTTTGAGATATCAGCTGATGTATGAAGGGCTATATAAATACATTTGATTTGATAACCCCTCCCTTTCTTAGCTGTTCAAAAGTGGGTGTTATTCCTTTAATCGCTTCTGGCTTTAATTGGTATTGCTTTTGGTAAGGTCTTTAATTTGATTTTGGAACAACTTGCACCGGAGTTACTCCTTTAATTAATCCTACATCCGCGGGACCCTGAGACCACAGATACTCGGGTATTCCCTTTAAATCTTCTTCCTGTTCTTCTGTCAACAGGTACTCTGCTTCTCAGAAATCCCCTCCACTCTCACTCATGTGCACTGTGGGTGTACAGTTAGCTCTCCAGTTCAGTTTGCGTCTGTATCTGTCTGTGGATGGGCTATGTTGCAAACCTCTCTCCCCCGTTACCCAGTCTGTTAGCCTTTTCCCATTTGTCACCCAATATCCCATATCCTTCCACTGCCCAGAGGGCTCTTTAGCTAGGGACACATGGGGGCTCCATTTTTCTCTGTAAAGAGCCTGGATATGAGTAGGCAGTTCCACGTCCACCGCTGCATCAGTAGTCATAGTGAACCCATTTCAGACCAATGGTTTGTTCAGTGGTTTTTAGAAGTGCCTCCTCATATACCAGGTTGGGGCTGGGGTGTCTGTTATACCACTAGTAATACAGCTCCCCTTCCCCACAGATTACCATGTTATTTTTAACAACCTGGGCTTTCATACCTTTGCCTGTCGGTGTTATGGCAATATTCAAGAGTTTCATTACATATCTCCCCAACAGATTTACAGGAAACAATTTTGATATGAGTACTGGGACCGTCGCCTCCCCCTCAGTCATTTCATGTCTGAGGGTTATGGGAGTCGAGAGTCTTTCTACACAATGGTGGCCAGACGCAGAACGAAAAAAAAAAATTCCCCCGAAGATTGAATCCCTTTTGGTGCATCCTCACTGCATATAGCAGTCCTACATGCCCCCGTATCATACAGAAATGTGATTATTTTTCCCATGACTGCAAGTGTCAAAAATGGTTTCTCTTGAGCGAGAGCCAGGTCTACTGTTGCTAATTCAAACACCTCAGTTTCAGAGTCCATCTTATCCAACATATCAAGGTCTAAATTGTCACAATAGTCACTGTCATTTTTGCTGTCCAGTACACTAACTCCTTCCTGACTATCTTAGCGGTATCAGTCTCTAGTCAGGATTCATCATCGTCGCTGCCTGAGTCAGGTTTCGGGCGCCTCTCTCCCTTCCCCCCCCCCCCCCCCCCCCCCCTTTTCCTGTGGTTTCTGTTTACAATCGCTGTGATTATGTCCCTTTTTAACGCAATGTACACAAGGTGCTTTATATTCTCTGGCGTGATGTCCTTTTTTGTTACAATTAAAACATACTCTCTCTCCCTTTCTCCCTTCCCCTGACTTCCCCTTTCTGTCTGTCCAAGTCCTGTTCTCCCTGTCCTTATCTCCAGTAGCTCTGTCTTCTTGTACTGCCATTAAGAACTCATCCTTCCTATTCTCCCTTTTTCTTTTTTCTGTCTGTCCGTGCTGTTCATGATGGACAGCATATCTTTTTATCTCCGCTAGGGTTGCCAACCCCCATCCCACTAAGTTTATTTTTACCTCCTTACTGATTTCAATGCACATTCCGGTTAAAAAGGCCATTTTTAATTGCTGATGATAAGGGGTATTTTGATCACCCCCGGGGGCTGGTTCTGGCGTACCACTGTTGGCATTAAATACATATTTTAAACGTTCTAGGTACTGACTGTCTCACTTTCTCCCTGTCTACATTCAGTTACCTTAGAGAAGTCGACGTGTCGGTGGTAATATTCCGTTAAGTTAGCGCATAATTCTGTAACTTTTGCTCTGAATGGTTTCCCAACTCCAGCGCTCCACTGTATAACGTTCCCATCATTCCCCATTGGTACCCAGGCCCCGCACGCAGCAAACCAATCTTTCCCACAATGGTTCTAACTGCTCTTTCCACTTCCCCTGCGTTTAGCCTGAAACTGGACTCAAATCTCTCTCGAAGCCTGCCATCCCTGTCTTTGGGTGGGGGATTCCTTCTACTGCTTTTTCTACATCTCTCTGCGTCCTGGGCCTGTAGACCCGAACAATAGGTTCATGATCACCCTCCCCAGCCTGGGGGTTGGGTAATTATATTAGGGGATACTGATCCTCTCTCTCTGCACTGACTTCTTCCCCATTATAATTCTGGAAATCTCTCCTAGGCATTTTTTTCTCCTATATCTGAGGTTTTTCTGATTCGCCCTGATCGGTTCTGATTTGGTGAATGTGTATGATATTTTCCCCTCCCCGATCTATCTATCTCCTTCGCTGCCTGAGCCTCTATCCATGCCCTTTCCAACTCCACCTTTCTCAATGATGCCCTAACCCGTTCCTGCTCCCTCTCCATGTCTTCCTGTCCCTCTGGCCTCACACAATCCGCTCCCAAATCATACGCTGGGGGAGGCCCAGGTCGGAGAGGCAATTGCACTCTTCTTTGAGCCACCACCACCTCATCGTCGGGATTACCTCGGTATGATTGGTCTACTAGAGAAGGATATAGTTTTTGACCCCCTCCCCCGCCCAATTGGTTAACTTTTTCAGCTGTGGGAGCGGAGGGCAGCATTTCTTGGGGGTCTTTCTTTTTCCTATCCCCTTCTACTCTTTTCCTGGCTTCCGAAAGCCAGACTCTAGCTGTGTACAACCTCTGTTTATTCAGCTTTTTCACATCATTACCACACTCCTTATGTATTTGTTTTATAAGTAATTCTAGCTTTTCCACATCCAGATGCCCATCGAATCCATACTTCTTTCTCCATTTTGGACAGAATTCAATGTTCCTTTTATCTTTAAGTTCCATATAGCGCTGATCTCCCGTTAATTCCGGGACCTCCTTTGAGGATTTACTACCCATGTTTGATAAATCCTTGCCATTGCTAGTAGTTATGGTATTTATCACTATTTATGTGTATGTCTTTATATGATCTATGCAGGTGTTGTTTATTGTTACCTGGTTACTATAGTTATGTTCTCCTGTCTGACTATGTGTGTGTCTCTTTAATGTTTACCGTCTATGTGTGTGGATCTCTATATGTGTTTCTCCTTTCTGGAACCTTTTGTCTATAGATTTGGCTTTTATCCCACCTCTAGATTAGGTTTCCCTCTCCTCCTGTTTGGATATTAATTTATTTCAGCATTAAATAGGTTTAAGTTATCCTGCTCGCATAGAATTACCTTCTTTCTCACCAAGCCTAGTTTATATCCTCACCTATTTTAGTATATCTACCGCTACTTTTCATAGTCAGACTACTTCCCATATACAGATAGACTACTTAGGTTAGGACTTTATTTAGGTATGTCTTTTGAATTAATGGCTGTCCTATTTGTACAAAATGACCGTCCTATTCTAACAACACCTACTATATCCTCAAGGTCCTAAACGATATCTTAACCGTCATCGATAAAAAAACATTACTGTACAGCTGTATTCATTGATCTGGCCAAGGCTTTCGACTCTGTCAATCACCACATCCTCATCGGCAGACTCGACAGCCTTGGTTTCTCAAATGATTGCCTCGCCTGGTTCACCAACTACTTCTCTGATAAAGTTCAGTGTGTCAAATCGGAGGGTCTGTTGTCCAGACCTCTGGCTTTCCTTCCAGTTCTCTGCTGCCAATGAATGGAACGAATTGCAAAAGTCACTGAAGATGGAGACTTATATCTCCCTCACTCACTATAAGCATCAGCTGTCAGAGCAGCTTACCGATCACTGCACCTGTACACAGTGCATCTGTAAATAGCCCACCCAACTACCTCATCCCCATATTGTTATAATTTTTTGTTGTTGCTCTTTTGCACCCCAGGATCTCTACTTGCACATCATCATCTGCACATCTATCACTCCAAGGTTAGTGTTGAAATAATTACAATTTAGCATTATGGCCTGTTTATTGCCTTACCACCCAAATCTTACTGCATTTGCACACACTGTATATAGATTTTTCTATTATGTTATTGACTTACGTGTCTATCCCATGTGTAACTCTGTGTTGTTTTTGTCGCACTGCTTTGCTTTATCTTGGTCAGGTCGCATTGGTAAATGAGGACTTGTTCTCAACTGGCCTACCTGGTTAAATAAAGGTGAAATATAATTTTATTTTATTTTTTATTTTTTTTATTTTACCTTTATTTAACCAGGCAAGTCAGTTAAGAACAAATTCTTATTTTCAATGACGGCCTGGGAACAGTGGGTTAACTGCTTGTTCAGGGGCAGAACGACAGATTTGTACCTTGTCAGCTCGGGGGTTTGAACTCACAACCTTCCGGTTACTAGTCCAACGCTCTAACCACTAGGCTACCCTGCCGCCCCAGAAATATAATATAATAATAAATATAATGGAAACAGGAATATAAATATAATGGAAACAGGAATTACCTGAGGTCAATTTCTGGTCTCATAGCAAAGGGTCTGAATACTTATGTCATTAAGGTATTTCTGTTTTTTATTAGAAATTTGAAAAAATGTCTAAACCTGTTTTCACTTTGTCATTATGGGATATTGTGTGTAGATTGAGGAAAAATATGATTCCACTTTAGAATAAGGTTAACGTAACAAAATGTTGAAAAAGTGAAGGGGTCTGAATACTTTCCGAATGCACTGTAAGTATTGTAGTTCTCTTTGGCTTAGCCTTCTGAACACAGGCAGTGATTGGTGAGGGTATAGGCCTATGGCTTTTTAAATGTGCAATTTTAAAGAACATTTCTGTTGTCAGTATTACACTGTTTGTTGTGACAAATATGATTTTATCGTAGTCAACTCTCAACACCAGTAAGTATGTATGTATGTATGGATGGATGGATGATGACAACTACTATAACATATGGCCACCTTTCCCTCCAAGTAATCGTAGGAAAATCTGCCTGTTGCTATCAAGATTGCCTTGAAAGCCCATCTTCTCGCATTCCAACAGTTGATTTAGAGACCAGATTTGGTAGGATGGAAGTGAGACGTAGCCCAGTGTTTCTTTTTGAGATTTCCATGCATAGCCATCATATCATAAGGAACTTAGGAACTGACTTGTCAGTAAAAAAAAATCCTTCATTACCTCAGTCCCTCTCATCTATGGTTATATTACATAAAACAACCAGTTGACTTACCTGAGAGAAGAAAGCTAAATTTCAGCCCACCAATGGCAAAGAACAGTCAAGTGGTTCTGTCCCATTAGGCCCATAGTAAATCATCTTCTATCCAGGCAGTGAACAGTCATATGGCATGTTAAATATTGACTGGGCACTTAGTGTGTCAAAGTCCTGAGGCCATAAAGTTTGTGTGGAGACATTTCAAGGGCCTGTTATGTGTCAATATCCTCTCAAAGACATGGTCATAATGCATTGCCTGTTGATTAACTGCAAAGAAGAAAGATGACATGGGCAGAGAACCAGGGGTTCTTGTTTAGACATTAATAACAATTTGCCATCTTCACTTCATTCTATTGATTGCATTTAAGTCATCTAAAGGAGTACATTATATTATCTACACAAAAGTAAGTGGACACCCCTTCAAATTATTGGCTTTGGCTATTTCAGCCACACCTGTTGCTGGCAGGTGTATAAAATCAAGCACACAGCCATGCAATCTCCATAGACAAACATTAGCAGTAGAATCAGTCAGTTCATCAAAGTTCTGCCCTACTAGAGCTGCCCCGGCCAACTGTAACTGCTGTTATGGTGAAGTGGAAACATCTAGGAGCAACAACGGCTCAGCCGCAAAGTGATAGGCCACACAACTCACAGAACAGAACCGCCAAGTGCTTTAGCGTGTAAAAATCGTCTGTCCTCTGTTGCAACACTCACTACAGAGTTCCGAACTGTCAGCACAATAACTGTTCGTCGGGAGCTTCATGAAATGGGTTTCCATGGCCAAGCACCGCACACAAGCCTAAGATCACCATGCGCAATGCCAAGCGTCGGCTGGAGTGGTGTAAAGCTCGCCTCCATTGGAAACGCGTTCTCTGCAAAAGCTTCAGCATCTGGCAGTCAAATCAAATCAAATCAAATGTATTTACATAGCCCTTCGTACATCAGCTGATATCTCAAAGTGCTGTACAGAAACCCAGCCTAAAACCCCAAACAGCAAGCAATGCAGGTGTAGAAGCATGGTGGCTAGGAAAAACTCCCTAGAAAGGCCAAAACCTAGGAAGAAACCTAGAGAGGAACCAGGCTATGTGGGGTGGCCAGTCCTCTTCTGGCTGTGCCGGGTGGAGATTATAACAGAACATGGCTAAGATGTTCAAATGTTCATAAATGACCAGCATGGTCGAATAATAATAAGGCAGAACAGTTTAAACTGGAGCAGCAGCACGGTCAGGTGGACTGGGGACAGCAAGGAGTCATCATGTCAGGGGCATCCTGGGGCATGGTCCTAGGACTCAGGTCCTCCGAGAGAGAGAAAGAAGGAGAGAAGGAGAGAATTAGAGAACGCACACTTAGATTCACACAGGACACCGAATAGGACAGGAGAAGTACTCCAGATATAACAAACTGACCCTAGCCCCCCGACACATAAACTACTGCAGCATAAATACTGGAGGCTGAGACAGGATGAGTCAGGAGACACAGTCCGATTGACAAATCTGGGTTTGGCGGATGCCAGGAGAACGCTACCTGCCCAAATGCATAGCACCAACCGTAAAATTTGGTGGATGAGGAATAATGGTCTGGGGCTGTTATCATGATCCAGGCTAGGCCCCTTAGTTCCAGTGAAGGGAAATATTAACATTACAACCTACAATGACATTGTAGACGATTCTGTACTTCCAACTGTGTGGCAACAGTTTAGGGAAGGCCCTTTCCTGTTTCAGCATGACAATGCCCCCGTGCTCAAAGAAAGGTCCATACAGAAATGTTTTGTCGAGATCGGTGTGGAAGAACTTTACTGCACAGAGCCCTGACCTCAACCCCATCGAACACCTTTGGGATGAATTGGAACAATGTAATGTAATAAACTTACTTGTAGATTAAAAATCTATATACACTAAACATGTATGTGATTAAACATTTTGTATAACCTTTTTTCTTCCCTGGCCATTTACAATGATAAACAGTATTGTAAGTGAATTGGAGCAGGTTTGTGGGTGGAAGATTTTGGCTATTCAACCTACAAAATCTACAAAAACAAACAATATACTGGGCTACTGCCCAGTTAAATATTTTTGCGTACCGTACATTATCCTCCACAATGCTGTTTATTTTTAAAGGTTGGTCATTGTGTCTTCAAGTGTGCAGGTTTTTTGGATGGTTGACTAGTTATTCTTCCCGCATGACCTGGCAGAGATGATCACTAGGGTGTTAGGGAGATTGCCATGCAATAACAGTCCAAACAGAAAAACTTTTCATTAAAACATAGTTATAAAATGTATCTGTTTTCACAGACATTTTATACTTCCTTCCCTTTTGTTAGCCACATTACCGTATACTGTGTTTCAATCTCACAGAATTGATCATAATGCAAATTCTATTCCTAAAAGCAGATGTGCATAAACATTACATTTTAGTATTGTCACAACAAAATTCCTTGTAAAGATGTTTAACAGAAGTAAGCTGTTTTGTTTTAGGAAGGTAAAGTGCCATGTAGGCTAATCATTGCATGTAAAGTAATGATTACACTTTTTGCAATTCAGTATTTTAACTCCTATTCTCAGCAAAATTGTTGTCAACATGTATTTATTTCCTGAGTTTTCATATAGATCTCCTCATTTAGCAAGTACATTTACACACCCATAATTTGCCTTAGTGGGAAGATGCTGCCAGTAATGGACAATATATAAACAAGATACTTAGACATCATATAGAACATACAATATCAGAACAGTAACCATTAAACTCTGGAGTATAGGCTGATTGCAGTGGGAATATACAGAGGGGATATATCTATAAGCTGAGGGAGGGATACTGCCATGGCAAATATATACAGTGTTGTGCATAGTGCAGTATAGTGTAGATTAGTATCTGAAGTCATTGATGACAAGGTGCAGTATTCGGTCTAGGCCTAGACCAGGAAATCACAATGTTATTTATGTTAGTGTTATAGCTTAAATAATTGAACCACCCTTCAAGTCATGCTGTGCGCACAAGCTAAGGTGTGGTCATGGCTGTTCATTACCAGGAGCAAAGGGAGAAATGGCCTGAGGGAGAGAAAAAAGAAAGGACACCGAATCAGTATTTGAAAGCAACAGTTGAACTAATCCAAGGTAAGTCTGGAAAACAGTACCTGAAATGAATCTGCTTTCAAAAAAACAGTCATACAAGGCTTTGCTGTACATTTGTATACATTTTTTTTTGTTAATAAATATTAAACTGTGGCTAAAATGTTTTTAGAAGTTACTTCAAACTTTTTCAGATTTGATCTTATCAGTACGCTGAATGTGGTGTCGACATGAACAATAACCAGGTAACTTCAGTTGTATATCTCTGATTTGATTTTTGTTTTCTCTTTGGGAAATGGGCAGCCACGTACATTGTTCATACCAGTCATTGATGTTTTGTGGTGATTACAATACTGGTGTAATGTACCATGGACTATGTTCAACATACCATGGAAAAACCACTCCAACTTATCAAATACTTTATGGATTTCCATCATTGTAGTTAAACGGAAAACCATTATCCTTCTCTCCGCTTTCTCCAGACACCAGGTCCCCAGTATGTGAACCGTGGGTTTCAACAAGGGGAGGGAAGACCCCCTCCTTACGCCTCTGCCCCAAAGATGCACAATGTCCCCCCCTCTATTTGTCCTCAGTACGCTCCCCAGTACGCTCCCAAGACCATCAATACCCACCACACGGTCACCCCTGGACTACCACACCCAGTCCCAGAACAAAAAGGTACAGTATTTACCTTTCTACTGATATTCCTCTGTTGATAAACATCAGATGCCACACTTAAATGCAAAACAATCCTTGCCATGATTACATGCTTCCAGGGTGACACACAGATGTTAAGAGGGGCTAATGGTTGAGAGTCCTTTCATGGTAAAAAGTAGAGCAAAAAGTGTTATTGTTTGTATGTTGAGTGTTATTTTGTTTCTGCTCTCTTTCAGCGGTGAAGAAATGTCACTGTAAATGTATTGTGGCATCTATCCTCAGTGTCTTAGTTTTCCTTGGGGCAACAGGAGCGTTGGTTTGGTATTTCCGTACGTACAGAACACAGAATCCTCATACAGTAACTGTTTCTTAATTGATGCTTTGGTTGACATAAGCTGACATTAATATTAATAATGTTGAAATGATCAATGTTTTCTATGTCACTGCTTGCTACACAGTGTAAAAAGACTAGTTGACATTGTAATTAGAGGCTAAGGAAAATTACCATGTAGTTCTTATTCAGTAATTTAAAAGGACAGCAAGCGTAACCTTATAGTCATGGTCTCGTGTGTGTGTGTGTGTGTGTATGTGTGTGTGTGTGTGTGTGTCCAGTGTCCAGCCAGTGTGTGTTGGGGAGGTCCTGTAGGCAGGGTTGTGTGTATCTGAGTGCATCCAAATGGTGTGATGGCATCAGAGACTGTCCAGGAGGAGAGGACGAGACACAGTGCCGTAAGTCTCCACTCAATCATTTTTGGTTTATCATTACAGTAGACTGTTGATCCCTCAGATCTTAAGGCATTATTCTTTTAGTTGTTCCAAATGTCAGAAACGTTTGGTTCTAAATTTGACAGGAACTACAGTGCCTTGCGAAAGTATTCGGCCCCCTTGAACTTTGCGACCTTTTGCCACATTTCAGGCTTCAAACATAAATATATAAAACTGTGTTTTTTTGTGAAGAATCAACAACAAGTGGTGCACAATCATGAAGTGGAACGACATTTATTGGATATTTCAAACTTTTTTAACAAATCAAAAACTGAAAAATTGGGTGTGCAACCCCAAAGTCCTGAGTCAAGATGTAGATCACAGTAGGATACCAGTCTAAAGCCTGTGTGGCTCAGTTGGTAGAGCATGGTGCTTGCAACGCCAGGGTTGTGGGTTTAATTTCTCTCTTAATTAATTGCACATTTTTATTCATGTTTGTCTTGATTTTATATTTGCATAGAAGCGAGTTGTTTTGAATCTTTCTCACCTTTTATAGTTTTATTTGTTAACCCTCATATTACCAACATATTTTACATACGGATATGGATTACCAACCAACATATCAACTTAATTATTATTAAAACATAATTAGACATGTAAATAATTATATCTGAAAAGAAATAAATACAACAGACTGTTATTTTAGCAAAATAAAAGTTAATACAAAAAGCCATATCTCAGACTGGCCAATAAAAAGAAAAGATTAAGATGGGCAAAAGAGCACAGACACTGGACAGAGATATGGCTTTTTCTTTGCAACTCTGCCTGGAAGGCCAGCATCCCGGAGTCGCCTCTTCACTGTTGACGTTGAGACTGATGTTTTGTGTGTACTATTTAATGAAGCTGCCAGTTGAGGACTTGTGAGGCATCTGTCCTGTTAATATTATGTCTCCAGAGAAACCTGGATTCAAATATATATATATATACAGTGGGGCAAAAAAGTATTTAGTCAACCACCAATTGTGCATATTCTCCCACTTAAAAAGATGAGAGAGGCCTGTAATTTTCATCATAGGTACACTTCAACTATGACAGACAAAATGAGAAAAAAAATCCAGAAGATTTTTTATGAATTTATTTGCAAATTATGGTGGAAAATAAGTATTTGGTCAATAACAAAGTTTATCTCAATACTTTGTTATATACCCTTTGTTGGCAATGGCAGAGGTCAAACGTTTTTTGTAAGTCTTCACAAGGTTTTCACACATTGTTGCTGGTATTTTGGCCCATTCCTCCATGCAGATCTCCTCTAGAGCAGTGATGTTTTGGGGCTGTTGCTGGGCAACACGGACTTTCAACTCCCTCCAAAGATTTTCTGTGGGGTTGAGATCTGGAGACTGGCTAGGCCACTCCAGGACCTTGAAATGCTTCTTACGAAGCCACTCCTTCGTTGCCCGGGCGGTGTGTTTGGGATCATGTCATGCTGAAAGACCCAGCCACATTTCAACTTCAATGCCCTTGCTGATGGAAGGAGGTTTTCACTCAAAATCTCACGATACATTGCCCCATTCATTCTTTCCTTTACAAGGATCAGTCGTCCTGGTCCCTTTGCAGAAAAACAGCCCCAAAGCATGATGTTTCCACCCCCATGCTTCACAGTAGGTATGGTGTTCTTTGGATGCAACTCAGCATTCTTTGTCCTCCAAACACTACGAGTTGAGTTTTTATCAAAAAGTTTTAAGACCATATGACATTCTCCCAATCTTCTTGTGGATCATCCAAATGCTCTCTAGCAAACTTCAGACGGGCCTGGCTTAAGCAGGGGGACACGTCAGGCACTGCAGGATTTGAGTCCCTGGCGGCATAGTGTGTTACTGATGGTAGACTTTGTTACTTTGGTCCCAGCTCTCTGCAGGTCATTCACTAGGTCCCCCCGTGTGGTTCTGGGATTTTTGCTCACCGTTCTTGTGATAATTTTGACCCCATGGGGTGAGATCTTGCGTGGAGCCCCAGATCGAGGGAGATTATCAGTGGTCAGTTATCACTTCCATTTCCTAATAATTGCTCCCACAGTTGATTTCTTTAAACCAAGCTGCTTACCTATTGCAGATTCAGTCTTCCCAGCCTGGTGCAGGTCTACAATTTTGTTTCTGGTGTCCTTTGACAGCTCTTTGGTCTTGGCCATAGTGGAGTTTGGTGTGTGACTGTTTGAGGTTGTGGACAGGTGTCTTTTTTATACTGATAACAAGTTCAAACAGGTGCCATTAATACAGGTAACGAGTGGAGGACAGAGGAGCCTCTTAAAGAAGAAGTTACAGTTCTGTGAGAGCCAGAAATCTTGCATGTTTGTAGGTGACCAAATACTTATTTTCCACCATAATTTGCAAATAAATTCATTAAAAATCCTACAACGTGATTTTCTGGATTTTCTTTTCTCATTTTGTCCGTCATAGTTGAAGTGTACTTATGATGAAAATTACAGGCCTCTCTCATCTTTTTAAGTGGGAGAACTTGCACAATTGGTGGCTGATTAAATACTTTTTTGCCCCACTGTATATATATTTTTAACGTTTGTCCTAAATTAATTACTTTTCGTAGAATACACACCAGCACAGCTCTCTATGTAGATTCAGAGCCTATCGGAGTTCTGTATTGCAGTTCTGTCAAGTATTTATACTATTGGCAGACTTTGTATACTATTGTAAGATTTTTGTATTTATTGTAGGCGGAATTGGGTGTTTTTGTCTGTAGTCAAAAACTACCCCAGTTGGTAGAATGAGGGTTAAGCACCTTGAAATGCATTTTTTTTTTAAATAAATGTGCTTAAGTTTGATTTGATGCTGTGTCTAGGAACACTCTGTTAGAATTCAGGTAGCTATGTTTTTTTTATATGATTTGTGCCCAAACCCCATCCCACCCAATTTGAACACTATTCGTCAATCAATTGTAATATCTACTTTCTTCTACCAGTGCGCCTCTATGGGTCTGGTTCTGTGCTGCAGAGTTACTCATCAGACAGTCAGACGTGGAAGCCAGTGTGTGCTGATGACTGGAATGACAACTTTGGCAGGGCCACCTGTAAAAAGATGGGATACAGCAGGTGGGCCACCATGAGAAATAGGTTCACATACGTGTCATAGAGTATCTGTAATTGTAACTGTAATCACAGTTCCCACTGTGACTATTAAAACCTACCCAAACCAGAAACCGTGGATAGATGACAGCGTTCACCCAAAACTGAAAGTGCAAGCCACCGCATTTAACCATGGTAAGGTGACTGGAAATATGGTTGAATACAAACAGAGGTTATTCCCTCCGTAAGGCAATCAAACAGGCAAAATGTCAGTACAGAGACAAAGTAGAGTCGAAATTAAACAACTCAGACAAAAGACGTTTGTGGCAGGGTCTGCAGACAATCACAGACAACAAAGGGAAAACCAGCAACGTCGCCCCGTCGCACTCACTTCTGTCCTCATGAAGTGCTTTGAGAGGCTAGTTAAGGATCATATTACTTCTACCTTACCTGACACCCTAGATCCACTTCAATAGATCCACAGACAATGCCATCACAATGCACACTGCCCTATACTGTCTGGACAAGAAGAAAACCTCTTTAAGAATCCTGTTCATTGACTACAGCTCAGCCTTCAACCCCATAGTACCCTCCAAGCTCACCGTTAAGCTCCGGGGCCCTGGGTCTGAACCCAGAAAAAGTGCCTCTTCAAACTCAGGATGCTGAAGTAATTTGGCTTGGCTCGTAAGACCCTAACAAACTTTTACAGATGCACAATTGAGAGCATCCTGTCCGGCTGTATCACCACCTGGTATGGCAACTGCACCACCCGCAACCGCAGGGCTCTCCAGAGGGTGGTGCGGTCTGCTCTCTAGGACACCTACAGCACCCGATGTCACAGGAAGGCCAAAAAGATCATCAAGGAAAACAACCACCTGAGCCACGGCCTGTTCACCCCGCTATCATCCAGAAGGCGAGGTCAGTACAGGTGCATCAAAGCTGCGACCAAGAGACTGAAAAACAACTTCTATCTCAAGGCCATCAGACTGTTAACTAGCCATCACTAGCCAGCTACAACCTTGTTACTCAACCCTGCATCTTAGAGGCTACCACCCTATAAACATACACAAGGAACCACTGACCACTTTAATAATGGAACACTGGTCACTTTAATAATGGAACCACTGACCACTTTAATAATGGAACACTGGTCACTTTAATAATGGAACCACTGACCACTTTAATAATGGAACAATGGTCACTTTAATAATGGAACACTGGTCACTTTAATAATGGAACACTGGTCACTTTAATAATGGAACACTGGTCACTTTAATAATGGAACACTGGTCACTTTAATAATGGAACACTGGTCACTTTAATAATGGAACACTGGCCACTTCAATAATGGAACACTGGTCACTTTAATAATGTTTACATACTGCTTTACTCATCTCATATGTATATACTGTATTCAATTCTACTGTATTTTACTCAATGCCACTCTGACATTGCTCATCCTAATATTTATAAACTCCATTCTTTTACTTTTAGATGTGTGTGTATTGTTGTCTATTGTTAGATACTACTGCACTGTTGGAGCTAGGAACACAAGCATTTTGCTACACCCGCAATAACATCTGCTAAATATATGTCGGTGACCAATACGATTTGATTTGGTAAACTCTGTACCGTACATACAGTATAATGTGCATTACATAAGGGCTATTTAAGGGGCATGTACTGACCAGGTCTATCTCTGCTTCCAAGTGGGTCCTACGTTCGGTCCTCACAAAGAAACCCAGGCTCCTTGGCTTCCGAGGGCTATTTGAAGCTGTCTAGCTTTGACCCCCAATCCCTTCTACAGAGGCAGCTAACTGGAAGGTGAGTTTAACATGAATGCACTCTCTTATTCAATCAAAACAAACAAAATGTTGTCTATACAGATTTTTGTTGAGTGGTGAACAATACATACAAAATGGAGTTCAAGTACAGAATTGCTTCCATAAACTTTTGTGACGTCACTTCTGCCTGCAGTCCCTACTGCTCAGCACAAGCAGTCTCCCTGCAGTGTATTGGTAAGCCATTACTTTTCCCTTCCACTAATTCTCAGTACAGGCTCAGATTACCTTCAGGTTAGAGATTATAGAAACACATTCAGGGGAACAAATCTCAAGTCACATGATCACTGTTACATTTACATCTGTTATTGCTAGGCAGGAAATTAAGTGATGCGGGGGCCATAAACTGTTCCTTCTCCATTAATGTGACCTGACCTTCCTCACTAAACCACATCTCTCCACCCTTATCAATGCCTGGTACGTGATTGCCCTTCCTTTACTCAAAACATTCCCCGTACAGATAACCATTAACTTCTGGTGTACAAACTAGACTATGGCACTCAATATTTCAAGGTGATAATTTACAACATTAGAACTCATCATCATTCAGCAGACTCTCCAGAGTCACTTACAGTAGTGAGTGCAAACACCCCCCCCGGGAATCAAACTCACAACGCTGGTGTTGCAAGCACCGTGCTCTACCAACTGAGCCACATGGGACCGTGTTTAGACTGGTTTACTACTGTGATCTATATCTTGACTAGGGACGTTGGCAATGGCGGTCAGTGGCGTTTAAGATTAGGGAGGATTATGTTTTTTTCATGAGCATGGCCTTATTTCTATTACAGCATGTAAAATGACTCTCATTCATATTACATTCACTCAGTTCAGTGATAATTCAGTGATCGGTTTACATGATACTCAAATTTTCCCTATACCCATCATGAGGTTGCTACAATCTAGCCTATGAATGAAAGTTTACAATGTAGGTGCACACAGGTCGAGAGACAAATTTGAGGTGACAGACAGTGACATATGGACTCTTGCTTGCATCTATCTGATATAGGGTGTAATCATTAGTCCAACAGTTGCAAACAAGAGTTTCTATTGGTCTAATTCAGGTCTGTTTATCCCCATTTTGTTCAGTTTGCTTCCGTTTAAGAAACGTTTTTCAACAGAATTGGCGGATTGAACACATCCCTGATCACGTGTAAACACAGTTCACTGTCATGGCAGCCATGTCCTATGCACTCTCCTTCTCTCACCACTTGCCTTTGCTTGTGGAGCGAAACACATCAGTTGTATGTGACCAGGCGAAATAAAATTTCCAAGCCAAACCGCTACACACAGCCTACATCGTTGTCACCACATTAGCTAAAGTAACGTCATAGTCAGCATAGCTAATAGAACTAACAAGTTAGTAAACCCGCTGCAATCATGCAGTAACGTTACAGTGTACAGTCAGTAAGTAGTTACAACGGCTGACCCCGGTGGCAATAAATGAGTAATACCAAAAGCTTACCTTGACTTGGAAGAGTTCCAGTGTTGTATTGGAAAGTCATAGCCAGCTAGCTAACATAGCATACCTCTGTTTGAGCAGGGTGTTTCAGTAGGCTAAACTAGTTAGCTGCATTTGCTAGCTAAGTAAGTGAAACTGAACATCTCTCTCGCTCTATTTCTCTCTTGCTTCTCCTTCATTTTGGAAGAAAATAATTTGTTCAAAACTATTAAACTATTGTCTTATCTCTCTTTAAGTCAACTACTCACCACATTTTATACACTGTAGTGCTAGTTATAGCTATTTATTTCAGTATTAGATTAATTCTCTGATCCTTTGATTGGGGGACAACATATCAGTTTATGCTGCAAGAGCTCTGATTGGCTGGCGGACATCCTCCAGAAGTTGTCATAATTGCTGTATAAATCTATGGAAGGGGGGTGAGAACCATGAGCCTCCTAGGTTTTGAACTGAATTCAATGTACCCAGAGGAGATGGTGCTACCCTACAGAGTGCTGTTGAGGCTACTGTAGACCTTCTTCGAAAAATAGTGTGTTTAAATCAGTTATTTGGTGACGTGATTATATTTAGTGTAGTTTTATCTAAAAATGATACATTTTTAAATGTTTTACAATTAAACAATTTATGAAATTCACTGAAGAGGATGGTCCTCCTCTGAGGAGCCTCCACCAGACTTTGGGGTTGGCTATGGAAACATAGGGATGCTATATCATTTCTACATAATACATAGCCAGATATAAACCCTGTTGTGTTCATCTTGAGCCAGACTGGCCATGCAGCTCTCTTTGCCCTACAAAGTTAGTCTTTGAAATGTGTGTGTTGGATTGCTTCCAGACTGTGGTGTCAGTATAGCAGCTCCTTGGAGCCGAATCGTAGGGGGGGATATAGCAGTGAGCGGTGCCTGGCCATGGCAGGTCAGTCTGCACGCCAGGGGCCAGCACCTGTGTGGAGGCTCCATCATCAGCCCTGAGTGGATCCTCACTGCCGCCCACTGCGTAGAAACGTGAGTTTAACTGCAACTTATTTAAAGGGAATAAAAACATGTTTAATTAGCCATTTCAATTTTAAAAGCATACGTTTCACACCAAACATCATCTGTTCCTCTCAAAGAAGTCTTCGGCAATGAAGCAGAGGAGGATGGATCTCCTAAAAATGTTACAATATAATAAAAACAAACAAAATAAAAAAACATACAACTATTCAAAGCATCCTTGTGAATAAAACAACACTATACAATAGCATGATTGTGTGGTGGCAGCATGACAACCATGAAAAAGCAAAGATCACCTGAGGACATACTGTTGTCTGTTTTCTCTCTCATTGTGTATGGTAGGCTATCAAGGCCCAGTCAGTGGACGGTGTATGCTGGCTATCTGGCCTTGACCCAGATGGATTTTGCCACTGGGAATTCAGTGGGACACATAATCTCTCATGAAAAGTACGACAAGCAGACTAGTGATAATGACATCGCTCTCATGAAACTCAGCACACCCCTCACTATGTCAAGTAAGTCTGTGTTCCATTTCAGACATTTGAAAAAGCATGATCCAATAGAAAATCCCTTTTAGGGTTTGGAAAAAGAAGAGTATCATAAAGTGACTAGGCATAAAGTGACTAGGCAACGGGATAGATTATCAATAGTAACAGCAGTGTATGTGTTGAGTCCAAAGAGTTAGTGCAAAAAGGGTAAATGCAGATAGTCTGGGTAGCTATTGGTTAAATCTTTAACTAAATATGTAGCAGTCTTATGGTTTGGGGGTAGAAGCTGTACAGCGTCCCTGGTGGTTCCAGACTTTGTGCATCGGTGCCATGAGGTAGAAGAGAGTACAGTCTATGACTTGGGTGGCTGGAGTCTTTGACATTTTTTAGGGCCTTCCTATGACACCACCTGGTGTCGCAACCTTCTGATTGCCAACTATGGTGTTATGTTGCAGATACGGTGAGACCAGTCTGTCTGCCCAATGTCGGCGTGAATCTGACTCCCCAGCGAGAAGCCTGGATCTCTGGATGGGGGTCCATTAGGAGTGGTGGTAAGACATCTCTTATTACAGGACCAATGACTGTCATTATTAAACACAAGTCAAAGGTTTTATGATTGATGTTATAAGATTTAAAGAATATAATGAATTTGTTGTAATGAAGCCGTATGATTGACTTATGATTGCTAATCGTTTTTATGGCTCCAGGGTCGTCGTCGGGAAACCTGCGTCAGGCCCAGATCACCATGTACAGCAGAGAGACATGTAATGCATCGTTGGTGTATAATGGACTTGTAACCGCCTCTATGATCTGTGCTGGGACACTGGCAGGAGGAGTGGACTCATGTCAGGTCAGATTCACACATAGAACCAACATACATGTGCAGCACATACTGTAGGCTATCTAATCCTTGTTTAGGGGAAGGTTTTTGTGGTTTTTTACTTACTGCATGTATTCTTTATTATTTGATTGAATGTTTTGTTGGATTAGTTGTTTTCTGATTGTGTTATTGTAACCGGTGTGAAATGGCTAGCTAGTTGGTGGGGTGCGTGCTAATAGCGTTTCAATCGGTGACGTCACTTGCTCTGAGACCTTGAAGTAGTGTATATGAAGTATACTCATGTTTTTGAAGGTACAATGCAATCGGAAAGTATTCAGACCCCTTCACTTTTTCCACATTTTGTTACGTTACAGCCTTATTCTAAAATGAATTCAATTGTTTTTTCCCTTCATCAATCTACACACAATACCCCAAAATGAGAAAGCAAAAACAAGTTTTTAGATATTTTAGCAAATTTATATAAAGAAATATAATCATAATCAAATGTACATACGTTTTCAGACCGTTTACTTTGCTGAAGCACCTTTGGCAGCGATTACAGCCTCGAATCTTCTTGGGTATGACACTACAAGCTTGGCACACCTCTATTTGAGCAGTTCCTCTCAAACGCTGTCAGGTTAGATGGGGAGCGTCGCTGCACAGCTATTTTCAGGTCTCTCCAGAGTCCGGTCTCTGGCTGGGCCACTCAAGGACATCCAGATACTTGTACCGAAGCCACTCCTGCGTTGTCTTGGCTGTGTAGTTAGGGTCATTGTCCTGTTGGAAGGTGAACCGTCGCCCCAGTCTGAGTTCCTGAGCATTCTGGATCAGGTTTTCATCAAGGATCTCTCTGTACTTTGCTCCATTCATCTTTCCCTCGATCCTGACTAGTCTCCCAGTCCCTACTGCTGAAAAATATCCCCACAGCAGGATGCTGCCACCACCATGCTTCACAGTACATATGATGTCAGGTTTCCTCCAGGCGTGACACTTGGCATTCAGGCCTTTAGGTCCTTTAGGTGCTTTTTTGGCAAACTCCAAGCAGGCTGTCATGTGCCTTTTCCTGAGGAGGGACTTCCGTCTGGCCACTCTACCATGAAAGCCTGATTTGGTGGAGTGCTGCAGAGATGGTTGTCCTTCTGGAAGGTTTTCCAATCTCCACAGAGGTACTCTGGAGCTCTGTCAGAGTGACCATCGGGTTCTTGGTCAGCTCTCGGAAGAGTCTTCTTCCATTTAAGAATGATGGAGGCCACTGTGTTCTTGGGGACCTTCAATGTTGCTGAAATGTTTAGGTACCCTTCACCAGATCTGTGCCTCGACACAATCCTGTCACGGAGCTCTACGGACAATTCCTTCGACCTCATGGCTTGGTTTTTGCTCTGACATGCACTGTCAACTGTGGGACCTTATAAAGACAGGTGTTTGCCTTTTGAAATCATGTCAAATCAATTGAATTTACCACAGACTCCAATCAAGTTGTACAAACATCTCAAGGATGATCAATGGAAACAGGAAACAGGAGTCTCATATTAAAGGGTCATATGTAAATAATAGTTATGCAAATAAGGTTTCTGTTTCTAAAAACCTGTTTTCGCTTTGCCATTATGGGGTATTGTGTGTAGATTGATGAGGATGTTTTGCATTTTTTATACATTTTAGAATAAGGCTGTAAAGTAACAAAATGTGGAAAAAGTGAAGTGGTCTGAATACTTTTGTTTTATTTTGTATTTATTTATTTAACATTTTATTCAACAAGGCAAGTCAGTTAAGAACACATTTTTATATACAATGATGGCCTACCAAAAGGCCTCCTGCGGGGACGGGGGCTAGAATTAAAAATAAAAATATAGGACATAACACACATCACGACAAGAGAGACACCACAACACTACATAAAGGGAGACCTAAGAATGGCAGCAACACATGACAACATAGTATGGTAGCAGCACCACATAACAACAACATGGTAGCAACACAATATGGTAGCAGCACAAAACATGGTACAAACACTATTGGGCACAGACAACAGCACAAAGGCAGGAAGGTAGAGACAACATCACGCAAAGCAGCCACAACTGTAAGCAAGAGTGTCCATGATTGAGTCTTTGAATGAAGAGATGGAGATAAAACTGTCCAGTTTGAGTGTTTCTTTGCAGCTCGTTCCAGTCGCTAGCTGCAGTGAACTGAAAACAAGAGTGACCCAGGAATGTGTGTGCTTTGGGGACCTTTAACAGAATGTGACTGGCAGAACGGTTGTTGTATGTGGAGGATGAGGGCTGCAGTAGGATTATCAGTTAGTGAGCGCTAAGAGGGTTTTATAAATAAGCATCAACCAGTGGGTCTTGCGACTGGTATACAGAGATGACCAGTTTACAGAGTAGTATAGAGTGCAGTGATGTGTCCTATAAGGAGTATTGGTGGCAAATCTGATGAAGTTGACTGTACATTCCAAATGCACCATATTAAAGTTATGGTCCCATTTTGTAATGCTAACATAGGAGGGGTAGCGGGTAACTTCTTGTGTCTTGCAGGGGGACAGTGGAGGACCAATGGTGGCCAAGGAGGGTTCAGTATGGTGGCTGGTAGGGGACACTAGCTGGGGTATAGGTTGTGCCCTGAAGAACAAACCAGGAATCTATGGCAATGTCACCCACTTCCTCCCCTGGATATATGAACAAATGCAGGTAGGTACTAACAGTAGGACAATGATAACAGAAAGTGAATTATTGTAAGAAAAGATAGGCAAAGAGGATATATACATTTATTTTATTTTTTTTACATAAAAAAAAAATGTAAATCATTGAGTCACCAATCAGTGCAGCATATATAGGACCAATACAATTAAGATTATTACTTTAAAACATGTTTTATACATTTTGAATTTCCTTGCAGAAGAATTGATGGAGATGCCAATGAAGACGCACCCTGTTGCTTATCAAATTCACCTGTCTGAAATAAAGCTTTTAAATACATTACATGTACACTGCTTTCAGATATTTTTTGTGCCTGTTGACTTCTAATATTTAAGTTTTCAGGGAATATCTATTTGACATTTTTTTATTAAGATATTTTTATCATGTTGAGGAAAGGTATGCAGGAATTGTTATTTTGAAAGGGAGTACTGTACTCTGCATACTTGCACACACATAAATCCATGTTTTGGTCATACCTTTTTTGTTTTACATGATCAGAGCCTTTTCTCATTTTTATGAACCTGTGTATGATAATATAAAGTATTAATTGACACAAAATAAAGTGTTATGTTTTTATGTACATAAAATATTTTTGCAGTGTTTATTAATTAAAACAAATGTGTTAGAGTGAGTCAGACACTGATACATGTACACTTGCACATTGAATACAGCCAGCCCAGGTAAAAATAATGAATACATACAGTACCAGTCAAAAGTTTGGACACAACTACTCATTCAAGGGTTTTTCTTTATTTTGACTATTTTCTACATTGTAGAATAATAGTGAAGACAGCCAAACTATAATATAACACACATGGATAGTAACCCCAAAAAAATCCACCCTTTGCCTTGATGACAGCTTTGCACACTCTTAGCATTCTCTCAACCAGCTTCATGTCACCTGGAATGCATTTAAATTAACAGGTGTGCCTTGTTAATTTGTGGAATTTCTTTCCTTCTCAATGCTTTTGAGCCAGTGTTGTGATAAGGTAGGGATGGTATACAGAAGACAGCCCTATTTGGTAAAAGGCTATATTATGGCAAGAACAGCTCAAATAAGCAAAGAGAAATGACAGTCCATCATTACTTTCAGACATGAAGGTCAGTCAATCTGGAAAATTTCAAGAACTTTGAAAGTTTCTTCAAGTGCAGTCACAAAAACCATTGAGCGCTATGATGAAACTGGCTCTCATGAGGACCGCCACAGGAAAGAAAGACCCAGAGTTACCTCTGCTGCAGAGGATAAGTTCATTAGAGTTAA
Organism: Oncorhynchus mykiss; assembly: GCF_057628025.1. Lineage (NCBI taxonomy): Eukaryota > Metazoa > Chordata > Actinopteri > Salmoniformes > Salmonidae > Oncorhynchus > Oncorhynchus mykiss. The sequence goes on from NC_143031.1 coordinate 33,886,650, forward strand.
CTGCACCTCAGATTGCAGCACAAATAAATGCTTCATGGTTGAAGTAACAGACACATCTCAATATCAACTGTTCAGGGGAGACTGCGTGAATCAGGCCTTCGTGATCGAATTGCTGCAAAGAAACCACTACTAAAGGACACCAATAATAAGAAGAGACTTGTTTGCCAGGAAACACGAGCAATGGACATTAGACCAGTGGAAATCTGTCCTTTGGTCTGATGAGTCCAAATTTGAGATTTTTGGTTCCAACCGCCGTGTCTTTGTGAGACGCAGAGTAGGTGGACGGATGATCTCTGCATGTGTGGTTCCCAACATGGAGCATGGGGGAGGAGGTGTGGGGGTGCTTTGCTGGTGACACTGTCAGGGATTTATTTAGAATTCAAGTTACACTTAACCAGCATGGCTACCACAGCATTCTGCAGCGATACGCCATCCCATCTGGTTCGCGCTTAGAGGGACTATCATTTGTTTTTCAACACGACAATGACCCAAAACACACCTGCAGGCTGTGTAAATGCAATTTGGCCAATAAGGAGATTGATTGAGTGCTGCATAAGATGAGCTGGCCTCCACAATCACCTAACCTCAACCCAGTTGAGATGGTTTAGGATGAGTTGGACCGCAGAGTGAAGGAAAAGCAGTCAACAAGTGCTAAGGATATGTGGGAACTCCTTCAAGACTGTTGAAAAAGCATTCCTCATGAAGCTGGTTGATAGAATGCCAAGAGTGTGCAAACCTGTCATCAAGGTAAAGGGTGGCTACTTTGAATAATCTAAAATAATATATTTTGATTTGTTTAACACTTTTTTGGTTACTACATGATTTCATATGTGTTATTTCATAGTTTTGATGTCTTCACTACTATTTTACAATGTAGAAAATAGTAAAAATAAATAAAAACCCTTGAATGAGAAAGTGTGTCCAAACTTTTGACTGGTGCTCTGTATCATGGACATTCATTTCAAATAATCATGAAAATGCTTTCCAACACTTCTGTCTACAGTATCTGCCCCTCTTCTGGCAAGGCTCCAAATTTGTCATTATGAAATATTCTTGGGTCATCCTGCATAATCTGGAACAACCCAACAGCAAAACGTGATCTTAATCTGATCACCCTGTTGTTGCAGGACATTTCCTATTGGAAATTTAAAAAAGCTTCTTAAATTTGTAATTTCCACTTAAAAGTTTCAGACTTGATTTGCCCTAACTTGTATCAACCCCTACAAAAGTGTCCATTAATTATAATCCACACAATAATCACATTTCCTGTTGCGGAATTATTATTATTATTATTATATTATTTTCCTGCCTTGAGAAACTGGTCAAATTAAGATTCAACGTCTGTTTTACATGACATACTTACAGCACAACAATGGCCATTTGACTTTTAAAGTCTAAGTGTGTGTGTCTACACTATTTATCAGCAGTGGAAAATGGACCAACCAACAATGAGTTCAATTATGGCTTTACCTTCTCCCTATTGATGTTGTCAGGAAAAGTGACACCTTTGTCACTCAAGAAGTGTAGTAGGCGCTACCTCTATTTCCTTCTTTGCCTCTGGACTAAACCTGTTTCAAATAGGAAAAATAAAAACCTTGTGTGAACGTCTTGGAGTTAGATACTGTAAGTATATAAGTAAATGATCTGCTGTAAACATGGTGCATACGTGGTGTCACTGTAGAGCATCAGACATAATATAAAGCACGTGTGATTTTCAAATACCTTAGGCGACATACAATACCTACCTGGAGGTTGACATTCTTAGTTCCATGCAACTTAAGTTCATACAGTTGTGGTCTTCATGTTCACAAAATGTTCTGTCAACATACTGTAATGCTCACGTACTTCTCATTTGTAAAATACGTCAACAAATGTTGCCATCAGCACAAAGGAGACGTTTGGAATATTGTGCATGAAGTTGACCAATGCCGCTGAGTTATCCAGGCCTATATGTTCCAGGCAGAGGCAGGACAAGCAGTGAATACCCATGTTGACAAGTATGTTGGTTATTAATGATCAACACCCAAACACTGACCCTGCCCCCCTCATGTGTGCTACACAAGGTGTCCTCATCATAATGTGTTCCACATCCCACAAGGGGGCCGTCGTAAGCCAACAGGGCTCCGTAGTTAATGTGTGGTGAACCATAATGGAGGACGGTTTATGCTTGGTAACGTACATGCTTCAGATCAGGAAGTCTGGCCTGCCCCTTTCCATTCTTAGATCTGTTGTTTTTTACATCCCTTATCCCCTCTTAAGTTACAATGCAGTAGGGGCTGTGTGTTTATTGTGTCACGTGACTCTCATGATGGTTAGATGAGATCTTTCATAACGTGATAATCATCATAGTAATACAACCACAGAGAATAGAAATGATCCATTTCATAGATGATATCTGTGATTTTTGAAAAATGTTGCACAATTCTGATTAGTCAGATTGGCCTAGGAGTATCTTTTCGCCCAACATCAAATGCAGCTGTATCTATCTTTTTAGGATCTCTGTGTTAGTATGAAATATGTTCACCTCTAAAGTTACAATAAAGATCTCATAAGCTGACAATCTGGACAATCCTTACCATTGACAGCAACAATATTCACCCCCTTGCCAATATTGCGATCCCCAATAATACTGCTGGAAAATAATATATTATATTGTTAATGAGTTCATTTACATGTAAATCAATAAAAATCCAAACTTCTGGTTAGAATTATCAATCTTACACTATATAAACTATTCATAAATGTATTATACACAAATAAATAAAAATGATAAGCAGAGGCATGCAAATGTTTATATCTGTGATTAATGAGGGAGATGTGGGAATTACATTTCCTGGAGCTGTTTCTGTATGAGACAAACATGACTACTTCCTTGTGTAATTGTGCCCCAAGATTCAGACTGAGAGTGACTCAGCAGAGTTCTGTGATCCCTCCCTCTCAGACCGTTGTTTTCAAGGTTTTTTAGTTCACCTATTGAAGGGTGAAACTCCTGAATGTGTTTCTTAGGAAACTATTTAAGGATATTCTGTACCATTTATTTTATTTGTATGCTTATTAATATGACAAGGAAAACACAGCAGGGATTGGACCATTACAAAGCCTGGTTGTTTCTTAATACAGTTGTACTTTTTACTATAGAGGTCATAAGTGAAAACTGACATTTCATCTTCAAAACAGACTCATGAGTGGCCACAATCTTGAACGCAAAGCTTCCTGGGAGGAATGGAGACAGGCTGTAACACATCTGGCTTGCTGTGACTTTAAAAAGTAACATAATTATTTTAGGTAACAACAGTTGGAGTCGGAAGTTTACTTGCACCTTAGCCAAATACGTTTAAACTCGGTTTTTCACAATTCCTGACATTTAATCCTTCATCACGTTCTCTGTGGGTCAGAAGTTGACAATTAGTATTTGGTAGCATTGCCTTTAAATTGTTTAACTTGGGTCAAACATTTTGGGTAGCCTTCCACAAGCTTCCCACAATAAGTTGGGTGAATTTTTGGCCCATTCCTATTGACAGAGCTGGTGTAACTGAGTTGGGTTTGTGCTCGCACACGCTTTTACAGTTCTGCCCACAAATGTTCTATGGGATTGAAGTCAGGGCTTTGTGATGGCCACTCCAATACCTTAACTTTGTTGTCCTTAAGTCATTTTGCCACAACTTTGGAAGTATGCTTGGGGTCATTATCTATTTGGAAGACCCATTTGTGACCAAGCTTTAACTTCCTGACTGATGTCTTGAGATGTTGCTTCAATATATCCACATCATTTTCATTCCTTATGATGCCATCTAGCTAGTGAAGTGCACCAGTCCCTCCTGCAGCATGATGCTGCCACCCCCGTGCTTCACAGTTGGGATGGTGTTCTTCGGCTTGCAAGCCTCCCCCTTTTTCCTCCAAACATAATGATGGTCATGATGGCCAAACAGTTCTGTTTTTGTTTTAACAGACCAGAGGACATTTCTCCAAAAAGTACAATCTTTGTCCCCATGTGCAGTTGCAAACCATAGTCTGGCTTTTGTATGGCGGTTTTGGAACAGTGGCTTCTTCCTTGCTGAGCGGCCTTTCAGGTTATGTCGATATAGGACTCATTTTACTGTGGAAATAGATGCTTTTGTACCTGTTTCCTCCAGCATCTTCACAAGGTCCTTTGCTGTTGTTGTTCTGGGATTGATTTGCACTTTTCGCACCAAAGTATGTTCATCTCTAAGAGACAGAACACGTCTCCTTCCTTAGCAGTAGGAAGGCTGTGTGGTCCCATGGTGTTTATACTTGCGTACTATTGTTTGTACAGATGAACGTGGTACCTTCAGGCATTTGGAAATTGCTCCCAAGGATGAACCAGACTTGTGGAGGTCTGCAATTTTTTTCTGAGGTCCTGAGAGGCCCTGAGTTTGAAGGTATGCATTGAAATACATCCACAGGTGCACCCCAAATTTGACTCAAATTATGTAAATCAGCCTATCAGAAGCTTCTAAAGCCATGACATAATTTTCTGGAATTTTCCAAACTGTTTAAAGGCACAGTCAACTTAGTGTATGTAAACTTCTGACCCACTGGAATTGTGATACAGTGAATTATAAGTGAAATAATCTGTCTGTAAGCAATTGTTGGAAAAATTACTTAAAAGTCCTAACCAACTTGCCAAAACTATAGTTTGTTAACAAGAAATTTGTGTAGTGGTTGAAAAACGAGTTTTAACGACTCCAACCTAAGTGTATGTAAACTTCCGACTTCAGCTGTATAACTACATACACTACATTCATCTGATGTCTTCCAGGGCCGGCACTGCTTTGACCTGGCTCGTTCTGTTCTCTTTCTATTCTAGGGAAAAGGTGGCACCAAAGTACCAGGCAAGACCACAGAAGATTTGCGGACTGTACACTGACACAAACCAGGCAACTGCCATAATTGACAATCATGGTTATGCTAGAGTAGGAAAGTTAATTTAAAAAACGAAATACATTTGATGTTCAGATGGTCTTAAAAAATGCAGATGAACATCAGATGAACATTCAGAAAAGACAATGTCTCATAGTAATGTTGTGTGCAGATCTATGATCAGGTCCCCCCTGTCCATATAATCATTTTTATTATGATCAGCACCTACCCTGAGACGCTTTATGAGGGCCCTGGAGGATAGGATAAAATGTCAATCGATACTGTATAGGCCTATTAGCCCATCTAACCTCAGGGTGGTGCTCCAACATCTATACTAAGAAACATTTGATTTTGCTGTGCATACCACCTAGTCAACCCTCAAGCCCTATATTGTGTTCTGCTGACCTAAATATTTCTAGCTCTCCCTTCTCTCTTTTCCACTCCGCTCTCTCCGTCTTCTCCTTTCTCTCCCCTTTTCCTCTCTCTCCTCTCTCTCCTCTCCCTCCTCCTCCCTCTCCTCTCTCCCCTCTCTCTGCTGATTCACAGCTCATTGAGCCTGGCTTGCTAATTGGCAGATGCTCAGTCACAGAGGCTGCATCTGCTACCTGTTTGTACCAATTAACAGGCCCATGACACAGCACTGACACCTCTTCAATGGCTTAACAGATGCTGCAATTAGGCACTAATTTGAATGGCCGCCTGTTTAGCATGAGGGCCCTTGTTGGCGCTGCATCATCCAAGCCAGGGGACCACCCGCTTGCCTTTCATCTATGTGCTGTTTTTGATGCCTCTCTCTCTTAAACGAGGCACGGGAAGGCATGGAAGGGAAACCCTGGTGTGTTGACAAACAAACGCTCAGCGATGGGCTAGATTAGCCCTCTACATATTTCATAATCGTAAGTGGTCACTGGTTAAGTTAGATGGGTATACAGTACATTCGGATGGGTAGAGAAATGGAAAAGGTCAAAGTAGTTATGTGCCATCTGTTTTCTTTGGTCCCAATTGGCCTCTATACAGTGCATTACTGTAACATGGCCATCTATGCGAAGGTCACAGGACCAGTCTTCCATGGCCATGCATTCTCACCAGTCTTCCATGGCCTGCATTCTCACCAGTCTTCCATGGCCTGCATTCTCACCAGTCTTCCATGGCCTGCATTCTCACCAGTCTTCCATGGCCTGCATTCTCACCAGTCTTCCATGGCCTGCATTCTCACCAGTCTTCCATGGCCTGCATTCTCACCAGTCTTCCATGGCCTGCATTCTCACCAGTCTTCCATGGCCACGCATTCTCACCAGTCTTCCATGGCCACGCATTCTCACCAGTCTTCCATGGCCACGCATTCTCACCAGTCTTCCATGGCCTGCATTCTCACCAGTCTTCCATGGCCTGCATTCTCACCAGTCTTCCATGGCCACGCATTCTCACCAGTCTTCCATGGCCTGCATTCTCACCAGTCTTCCATGGCCACGCATTCTCACCAGTCTTCCATGGCCTGCATTCTCACCAGTCTTCCATGGCCACGCATTCTCACCAGTCTTCCATGGCCTGCATTCTCACCAGTCTTCCATGGCCACGCATTCTCACCAGTCTTCCATGGCCACGCATTCTCACCAGTCTTCCATGGCCACGCATTCTCACCAATGCATTTATTTAAATTGACTGACTTCCTTATATGAACTGTAACTCAGTAACATCTTTGAAATTGTTGCATGTTGCATTTATATTTTTGTTCAGTATAGATGTATGCCGACTTGCAGTTCAATGAAGGTGCATGCATTTTAAGAAAGAAATACAAATGCAAGGGAAATGTAAATAAAAGTTCAAGAAATTGTCTCATCAGTCAAACATATTATTTAAACATTATTATTCATTAAATTAACCATGTTTATTTATCCATTAAATTCAAGTTCTCAAACAATCATCTAAAACAGATTAGAATTTGTGATTACAGCACATTTTCACTTTCTATCATTTATAACAACAAGTTATATAGGATAATGGTTGCCTGTTTTGAAACCACCTCAGTAGAAAGAGAATAATGTTGACATTGAGTATGAAACACCCTGGCTGAGATGAGTACTAACAAAATTACAACACTGTACACAGGGCTATATGCTAATCTTGAGTAAATAATTCAGAGGAGATTTAAGTAAAGAGTGGCTCATGGGTGTGATTCTGCCCCAGTTCTCAACAGCACTTTGTGTGTGTGTCATTTAGTCTAGAGGGTATGGTCAAACCAACGTACATTCCTCCACAGCCAATGAGGAGACAGCGCTTGTTACTGGGCAGTTATGGGTTTATTTTTTTCTCCTGTTCTTTTATGAGGTCGATGTCACGCGTCAAGCCTCATAGAGTCCCAGAGCAGCGTGAGTTTTTACCACACACAAGAGTCCTGCAGATGTGATGAGCATCACTGGTTTTGCAGGTCAACCAGTATTGAGCTATGGGTGCAGCTCAGCTCCCACCACACAGCCTTGTATGCAGTAGTTTAAGACAACGTACACATCTGTAAGGTCACACTATACCCGTGTATTGGTAAGGTGGTCATCACTGGAGTTTTTATTAAAAGGGAATTATTGTTTTATTTTACACAATTGTATGGTCTATTGATATATGCTTTAGTGACTTTGTCCAATGAAAAGTGGCTGAATTTGAAAAAGAAGACAAAAAAGCAAAAAGACCATGTCTGTCTTGCTGTCTTCACTGCAATATATTTGGAGAAAAGAAAAGGCATCCCTGCTTCCCTCATTTGATTTAGTCTCTTCGTTTCCTTTTCTTTTGCAGTCCCACTCGTGACCAGGGGAGGGCACTTTTCTGCATTGACATACAGTAGAAGGACTCTACTTTATAGTAGAGAGCACACGCACTGTCATGATTGTCTTTACTGGGCCAGTGAATCTTAATCTTCAGGAGCTCCATAAAGTGTTAGATGACGTGGTTACTCCGTCTAAGAACAATATCAACAATAATAACAAAAACAACTGTCATCGCATAAGAAAATGTAAACAACAATGGAATTAGACGTTAATGGCCCCCCACTTCCCAAGCAAATCAACACATGAAGCTTTCCCCTTTCTAAAGAAACTTCAGATTTTTTATTGAGATGAAGGAATAGTGAATTCTAAAAATTTGGAGACCTTGGTTAATATTTGACTACTGGTATTTATTTCCCCAGTGCACTCTTTTAGCTGGTCAATGTGATGCTGTCCACAGTTTTAATATTTAGGTCAGTGTGGCCCCCTCAGGGCCTGACAAACCACTTTCTCCAAAGAGTCACAGTGATTGACACATTCTCTGATGGCAAGTGAAGTCCTTGGCTTCTCAGGCTTTGAATTCTTGATGAGTAACATGGTATAAAATACTACACAGGAGACGGTTGTTGCTACTTTTCAATCATATTGTGTTTTACGTAAAGGGCAATTCCACCACTTTTCAACCTCATATTCATCATCTCCAGCATCAAACCAGCCTCTACATATGTGAAAACAGCGCATTTCTATGATCTATGTGTTAAAAAAGATAAGGTAAAGGTAAAAAAAATATAATTCTCTGTGACATCACAGGGTAGGTCTAAAAGGGAAAAAACGGTGACCTGGAACAAGTTTCTAGCCCAAGGGAGGGTCTTTTCTTGCTCCCCATGTCATGTCACCGTGAATCTCATAGCATTTGAAAATCGCTATTTTTTAAAAACGTTTTCAGTTTTGATGAAGTCATTGGGTAGAACTTTATATTTGTTTCTACAAAATATAGAAATGCGCCGTTTTCACATATGTTGCCACTGGTATTGTGCTGGAGATAATGACAATGAGGTTGAAAAGAGTTGCCCTATAAGATTTTTTAAAGATTCCATCAGTTGAAGTGTTTCAGCCTTCAACCACAAAATGGATACGCGGAACTTGACCGTGAACAGAAATTATTTTTCCTCTAATATCTTTTGAATCTTTCCTCCACAAACGTTAATCCGTCAGTTCCTCCAATCCCACAAACACACAGATGTCCCAGTCAGGCAGTTTTGACCGTCGGCAGCATTGAGCCGTGATGTTGTCCACCTGTTGTCCCCTGCCTGCCTCGCGCCACTGCACAGCGTTTCACCATCACCACACCACACCACACCATGCAATGTAGTCATAATCAACAGCCTGGCAAAAAACAGCATTACCAGGACATCCACTAAGCATATAATACCTGTCTTAGACCGTGGGCATCTGTTGGCATTTCCACACGATATTGGATGCAGAGTAATTACAGGCTAGGGGAAGAGGAGGAGGAGAGGGACAGACTGGGATTAAGGAGGAGAGGGAGGAGGAGAGGTATGGGCTGACAACACGCTCCTCCTGTCGTAAAGCTTGTTTCCTCTGGCCCTTTGCTCTGTTGGACTCTAGATGGCCATTCCAGGTCAGACCTCCCTCGGTGGTGCTCCTCCGACCTCTTTGGTGCGGTCTACATGCAGTCATCATCACCATGGTCTCTCTCTCTCTCTCTCTCTCTCTCTGCGTATGAGTGGTAAGGTAACTGACTGCAGACGAAAGTCAAGGAGTGAAGTTGGGGGAGGTGCATCTGTGACAGCCGAAAGTCTGCCGTTAATGTGGTTTTCCAACAGCAAGGCTCAGATCAACATAGCAGTGTTGCCATTATAACCCCATATCACACACACTCAAAAACTGAAATCAAATGTGTGTACATTGTATAGTGAGAGAGACTTAAATATCACATTCATTTGTATCCACTGTCGCGGCAAAGTGGGTTCCAATCGCGGCAAAGTTGGTTCCTGTTTCAGTCATCTTCGAATATGTGAATATGTGGACAACTACAAATACCTAGCTGTCTGGCTAGACTGTAAACTCTCCTTCCAGACTCACATTAAACATTTCCAATCCAAAATGTAATCTAGAATCGGCTTCCTATTTTGCAAACAAAGCCTCCTTCACTCACGTCGCCAAACATACCCTCGTAAAACTGACTATCCTACAGATCCTCGACTTCGGCGATGTCATTTACAAAATAGCTTCCAATCAAATCAAATCAAATCACATGTATTTATATAGCCCTTCTTACATCAGCTGATATCTCAAAGTGCTGTACAGAAACCCAGCCTAAAACCCCAAACAGCAAGCAATGCAGGTGTAGAAGCACGGTGGCTAGGAAAAACTCCCTAGAAAGTTCCTCTCTAGGAATTAAACCTAGAGAGGAACCAGGCTATGAGGGGTGGCCAGTCCTCTTCTGGCTGTGCCGGGTGGAGATTATAACAGAACATGGCCAGGATGTTCAAATGTTCATAAATGACCAGCATGGTCAAATAATAATAGTCACAGTAGTTGTCGAGGGTGCAGCAAGTCAGCACCTCAGGAGTAAATGTCAGTTGGCTTTTCATAGCCAATCATTAAGAGTATCTCTACCGCTCCTGCTGTCTCTAGAGAGTTGAAAACAGCAGGTCTGGGACAGGTAGCACGTCCGGTGAACAGGTCAGGGTTCCATAGCCGCAGGCAGAAGCAGCAGCACGGCCAGGTGGACTGGGGACATCAAGGAGTCATCATGCCAGGTAGTCCTGAGGCATGGTCCAAGGGCTCAGGTCCTCCGAGAGAGAGAAAGAAAGAGAGAATTAGAGAGAGCATACTTAAATTCACACAGGACACCGGATAAGACAGGAGAAGTACTCCAGATATAACAAACTGACCCTAGCCCCCGACACATAAACTACTGCAGCATAAATACTGGAGGCTGAGCCAGGAGGGGTCAGGAGACACTGTGGCCTCATCCGATGATACCCCCGGACATGGCCAAACAGGAAGGATATAATCCCACCCACTTTGCCAAAGCACAGCCCCCACACCACTAGAGGGATATCTTCAACCACCAACTTACCATCCTGAGACAAGGCAGAACATAGCCCACAAAGATCTCCCCCACTGCACAACCCAAGGGGGGGGGGGGTCTACTCCGCAAACTTGATGCAGTCTATAACAGTGCCATCCGTTTTGTCACCAAAGCCCCTTATACCACCCACCACTGCGACCTGTATGCTCTAGTCAGCTGGCCCTCGCTACGTATTCATCACCAGACCCACTGGCTCCAGGTCATCTGTAAGTCTATGCTAGGTAAAAGCTCCGCCTTATCTCAGCTCACTGGTCATGATAACAACACCCACCCGTAGCACGCACTCCACCAGGTATATCTCACTGGTCATCCCCAAAGCCAACACCTCCTTTGGCTGCCTTTCCTTACTGTTCTCTGCTGCCAATGACTGGAATGAATTGCAAAAATCGCTGAAGCTGGAGACTTATATTTCCCTCACTAACTTTAAACATCAGCTAACCGATCGCTGCAGCTGTACATAGCCCATCTGTAAATAGCCCACCCAATCTACCTACCTCATCCCCATGTTTTTGGGATCTGCTCATCTATCACTCCAGTGTTAATTTGTTAACTGGTGTTAACCAGTGTTAATTTGCTAAATTGTAATTACTTCGCTACTATGGCCATTTGCACACACTGTATATAGACTTTCTTTTTTATCTATTGTGTTATTGACTATAACTTGGTTTATTCCATGTGTAACTCTGTGTTGTTGTTTGTGTCACACTGTTTTGCTTTATCTTGGCCAGGTCGCAGTTGTAAATGAGAACTTGTTCTCAACTAGCCTACCTGGCTAAATACAGGTGAAATAAAATTTAAAAAAAAAATCTTTGGTCACGTTCGTGTTGGTCAAACAAAAACACCCCAATGATTGATTGGCAATAGAGCCTCCCACAATGCAGGCAATGGCTGTAGGATGAAGTTGGTGAAGAGCAACTACAGAAAAAACTTGTAGTCGATTGCAGTCAAGTTCATGACCTTTGATCACCAGATTTTTGTCAAGTTCATGCAGTCGACAAGTTGGACATTTTTATCCCCATAATGCAACACACCTTGAAAGGTGGTGACCAACGATGGTCACCGACTTCAAAAAAGAGATCTGCTTGAATCCTCTCTCTCTTTCGGTCTCTCTGCAGGCCTTAAAGTTATTTATAAGAGATCATACAAAATGTTTTTTTCAGGACTCTTTTGTTGAATTATTTTGTTCTGATGTATATACGGAGGATAATCCAGATGCAGTACTTGGAGTATTTGTAAAATTATTCTAGCCAATTGTTGACAAACATTCACCTTTTAAGAAACTAACTGTGACAACTGTTAGAGCCCCCTGGATCAGTGACGAATTGAACATTTGTATGGTTCAAAGAAATTATGCAAAAAAAGGTGGAAACAAGTCAGGCTGCTCAGCTTATTGGTGACATACTGTCAATTGAGACATTTGGTGACTAAACTTAACAACAAAAAAGTAAAATTTATATTTTAAAAAACTATGGAAAAATACTTTGGAGCACCTTAAATGATATTATGGGCATAAAACCCATTTAAATCCCATCATTCATTGAAGTTGAGGAGTCATTTATAACAACACTTTGACATAGCCAATCATTTCAGTGACTATTTCACTGGTGAAGTGGACAAACTGAGAAATGAAATGACAACATTGAACAGTGAACCATCATAATTGTGTATCGAAAATCTAAAAATGAAAGAGAAGAATTGCTGCTTTGAATTTGGTCAAGTTGGTGTTGAAGAGGTGGAAAAATTATTGTTTTCCATCAATAATGATAAGCCACCAGGTATAAACCTAGATATTAAACTTCTGAGAATGGTAGCAGACTGTATTGCCACCCCTATTTGCCATGTCTTTAACCAAACCCTAAGGGAGTGTGTGTGTCCACAGGCGTGGAAGGAAGTCATTCCACTACCTAAAAATAGCAAAGCATGCTTTGCTGGCTTTAACAGCCAACCAATCAGTTTGCTGCCAGTTGTATTGGTCGCGTACTCACATTTTGCAGATGTTATCGCAGGTGCAGCGAAATGCTTATTTTTCTAGCTCCAACAGTGCCATAATACCGAACAATACACACAAATTCCCCAAAGTAAAATGAAAGAAATCAAGACATTTCAGAATGAGCAATGTCAGAGTCTGGAATATAAATATACACTGAGTGTACAAAACATAAGGAACACCTTCCTAATATTGAGTTGCACCCCTTTTCCCCACAGAACAGCCTCAATTCATCTGGGCTTGGACTCTACAAGGTGTCAAAAGCATTCCACAGGGATGCTGGCCCATGTTGACTCCAATGCTTCCCGCAGTTGTGTCAAGTTGGCTGGATGTTCTTTGGGTGGTGGACCATTCTTGATACACAAAGGAAACTGTTGGGCATAAAAAAATCCAGCAGCATTTCAGTTCTTAACACATTCAAACACCTACTACCATACCCCGTTCAAAAGCACTTAAACATTTTGTCTTGCCCATTTACCCTCTGAATGGCATACATACACAATCCACGTCTCAATTGTCTTAAGGCTTAAAAATCCTTCTTTAACCTGTCTTCTCCCCTTCATCTACACCAGTGGTACTCATTACGAGGCCCACAGGCCAAATTTGCAGCTCACTGTGATTTTCCTATTTTCCTTTCATAATACATAGCAATGATACAATTTCAATTCAATGTGTTTAATGCAGGCCTGAATCACTTCATTGAATATATATATATTGTGCCCTGGACGGCAGATAGATGGCAGTATAGCGCAGCTGTTGAACAGAAAGGCAGAATTAGAACGTTTTCTGAAATAGAACGCAACTGCTCAGCAACACATATCAGTTTGCTACTAGCTCATTTTGTAGTCTGGTCGACATGGATCGATTTATTGTAAAAAAGAAACGTAAATCTATCGAGAATGATAATGAGGGGAAGAGCTGGAGAACAACTTGACAACTTTGAACAAACAACCACCGGAGAATCAAGAAGATGGCGGCGGAGAAATGCAGCTAGCTAACGTGGCTTCGGTGGCCAAGAGAAGGATCCGGTCGAATCAAGAAGAACACAGAAAGTTCCAAAATAAATGGACAGACAAGTATTTTTTTGTACTGCATGATTGGACTAGCTCACTTTGTCTAATTTTCCAGAAAGCAGTCAATTGTTTTAAACAAGCAAATTTAGAGCGACATTTCCAGTCACACCATGCCCACTTTGACAAAACATATCTGCCACAAAGCAACCTCAGAAACAAAAAAATAGCACAACTCAAAGGACACCATAATTTGCAAATAAATTCATTAAAAGTCCTACAATGTGATTTTCTGGATTTTTTTTCTCATTTTGTCTGTCATAGTTGAAGTGTACCTATGATGAAAATTACAGGCCTCTCTCATCTTTTTAAGTGGGAGAACTTGCACAATTGGTGGCTGACTAAATACTTTTTTGCCCCACTGTATCTGTAGCGCTGTGTTTTAGCATCGTGCTTGATGAAAGCACTGATGTAAGTGACATTGCCTAATTATGTGTTTGGGTCCACTTTTTTGGGGGGTCCACTTTTAACTTTTATGTTTACTGCCCCTTCAGAGACAAACATGAGGAGAGGATATTCTGAAAGCCCTTGTTACATTTTTTGCTGATAATAATATTGACTAGTTAAATCTGGCATCTCTGTGCACTGACGCGACCCCAAACACGCGAGGGAAGCAGAAGGTACTTATAGGCCTGATGAGAAAGAGAGCATATTCCCGAATTTGTTACGTTTCAATTTATCATTCATCAGGAAGCACTTGTGGCTAGACTTACAGAATGTGATGAAGCAAGTCGTGCGCGTGGTGAGCATTATTATTGCGAGGGCATTGAATCACCGGCAATTCCGCAAGTTGCTGAAGGAATACCAGACAGAATACGGCGACTTGATATTTCACAATGAGGTGAGATGGCTGTCTCGTGGCAGAGTTTTGTAAAAATGTCTCTCTCTCCTCCCTCAAATCTGTGAATGTGTTGCAAACAAAGGGAGAGAGGAGCCAGAGATGGATGATCCACAGTGGATATTAAAGCTGGCATTTTTTAACTGACATCACCTGCCACCTGAACACGGTGAATCTCCAGCTCCAAGGGAAAGATAAAACTCCAGGAAAAATGCTGCGTGTGGTCACAGCATTTCAAAAATAAATCACCACACTGTTTATACCTGACAGACAGTTTGTCCATTTCCCAAAACTCAGAGCACTCACCACATCCAACCCAGACATACTGCAACATTTTAGCTATGATGCATTTGTGTGTGTGTTGGAAGAGTTGGAGTTTGAGTCAAGATTCAAGGATATCATTGTTAAGGGAATTTTTTATCAATGATGACTAATTATGTATACATTTCAATCAGGACTGACTAATCAGAATACTATTATGTTACTGTATATGTAAGAATTTTCTTTTTAATCCTAGTACTGAATATAATGTGTGTAAATATAATCAAGAATTAGAACAATGACTGTCTGTACCATGCTAGAAATGAATGAACTTATAGCCAGTCTGGCTAGAAGGCTTATCTACCTACACAAGCTGACCTTGGCTCGGTCATATATTATATTAATAGGGAGAGACATGTGAGAACCATACAGCCATTGTACTAGAGCGGAGATGACACGGGCTAGTACTGAAACTAATGACGTCATTTTCAGTTTATAACCTGTGGTAAAATGTGTAATGGGCAGTACTCTCGTGAATAAAAGCTGCTGATTGACTTTAAGACTGGGCTCTGTCCATTTTACACAAACAGGAGTCATACACATTCTTATGAATTGACAGAGTGTTTAATTTGAATTAGGTATTAAAACAGAGGAATTTAATTCCTGCAACAATCATGGAGTACAAGGAGTTTTTCAACTTCATTGAGAATCCCTTTCATGTGCCAGTGTCATCTCTGACCCCAGTCATTGCAGCCCTCTGTCCTGACCGTGCTGGAACAGAGAGTGAGATAGTGGAGCTGCAGGCAAATGACACATTGCAAGGTGAACTAAGATCAGGTGTTACCCATTTCTGAAGCCTTGTGTAAGACACAGAGTATCCACTTCTGAAGCAGTGTGTGCAAAAGGTGACTTCATTATTTATCAGCACTTATTCGTGTGAAGCAACATTTTCAACAATGAACATTGTGAAACAAAAACAGAGAAACAGACTAGCCACCTGAGCAATGGCCTGTTAGCCCCATTACCATCTAGGAGGTGGAGACAGTACAGGTGCATCAAAGCTGGGACCGAGAGACTGATAAACAGCTTCTCTCTCCAGGTCATCAGACTGTTAAATATTCACAACTAGCCAACCTCCGCCCGGTACCCTGCTATGAACTTAGTCAGTGTTATTAGCCGGCCAGCACCCGGTACTCTACCCTGCACCTTAGAGACTGCTGCCATATGTGCATAGTCATTCAACACTTTAATCATGTTTACATACTGTTTCACCCACTTCACATGTATATACTGCATTCTAGTCAAGTCTCATCCTATGTAACTACTGCTGTACACACCCTTTCTATTCACATACTGTCCATACTGTCTATACACACCATCATATACATCTACACTAAGTGTACAAACCATTAGGAACAGCTCTTTTCATGACATAGACTGACCAAGTGAATCGAGGTGGAGCTATGATAGCTTATTGATGTCACTTCTTCAAATCAAATCAAACTTTATTTGTCACCTGCACCGAATACAACAAGTGGAGACCTTACTGTGAAATGCTTACAGCCCTTAACCAACAGTGGAGTTCAGGAGTTAAGAAAATATTTACCA
This sequence comes from Oncorhynchus mykiss, assembly GCF_057628025.1. NCBI lineage: Eukaryota > Metazoa > Chordata > Actinopteri > Salmoniformes > Salmonidae > Oncorhynchus > Oncorhynchus mykiss. The sequence continues at coordinate 33,903,172 of NC_143031.1, forward strand.
AATAAACTAAAGTAAAAAAGTATAAAAAGTAACTCAATAACATAACAATACCGGGGCTATAATCCACTTAAATCAGTGTAGATCAGTGTTAATCACTATGTTTTGTAAGGAGGCCACTTTGGGTTGAGACAATCATTCAGAGGGCCGCACAGATCTTTAATTTGTTGTACTTTGTCTTCCAATATTATCAATTATCAATTGAGAGGAAATTCAGAGCAGTAGAGCACATGCAATTGATTTGATGTACAGCACATCACAAACATATACACATGCACATCAAATAGGCTACATCACATGTATAAGACCCATATTAAGGGTTACATCAGAAGTTGGATGAGCAAAAATGTTCCTTCTGCTCCTTGACTTAATTAATTCTAAATGTATAGTCTGTTGTTGCTATCCTTGTGAGGAAATCCAGGTATGCATTGTTCAGGGGGTCCTTGATGATCTTCTTGGCCTTCCTGTGACACATGGGTAGTGTAGATGTCCTGGAGGACAGGCAGTGTGCCCCCAGTGATGTGATGGGCTGACCACACCACCCTCTGGAGAGACCTGCAGTTGCGGACGGGGCAGTTGCCGTGATACAGCCTGACAGGATGCGCTCAGTTATGCATCTGTAGAAGTTTGTGAGTCTTAGGGGCCAAGCCCAATTTCTTCAGCCTCCTGAGATTGAAGAGGTGCTGTTGTGCCTTCTTCACCACACTGTCTGTGTGAAGGGACCATTTCAGGTTGTCAGTGATGTGCAAGCAGTGGTGGAAAAAATACTCAATCGTCATACTTGAGTAAAAGTATACATACCTTAATAAAAAATGACAAGTAAAAAAAAAAAAGTACAAGTGAAAGTCACCCAGTAAAATACTACTTGAGTAAAAGTCTAAAAGTATTTGATTTTAAATATACTTAAGTATCAAATGTAAAAGTATAAATCATTGCAAATTCCTTATATTACAGAAACCAGAAGGCAGAATTATTTTGTTATTTTATTTACTGATAGCTAGGGTAAACACTCCAACACTCAGATATAATTTACAAACTAAGCATTTGTGTTTAGTGAGTCCATCAGATCAGAGACCGTAGGGATGACCAGAGATGATCTCTTGATAAGTGCGCGATTTGGACCATTTTCCTGTCCTGCCAAGCATTCAAAATGTGATGTGTACTTTTGGGTGTCAGGGAAAATGTATGGAGTAAAAAGTACATTATTTTCTTTAGGAATGTAGTGAAGTAAAAGTTGTCAAATATATAAATAGTAAAGTAAAGTACAGATACTGAAAAAAACTACTTAATGGCAAGGCGATCCCCTAGGAGAACTCCCCCCCCCCCATTCAGCTGAAAAGGTGGCGCAGGGAATTCAAAAATATTCTTTAGAAATATTTTACTTTCACACATTAACAAGTCCAATACAGCAAATGAAAGATAAACATCTTGTTCATCTACCCATCATGTCCGAATTTTTAAATGTTTTACAGCGAAAACACAACATATATTTATGTTAGACCACCACCAAATTTTAAAAAACACAGCCATTTTTCCCAGCCAAAGATAGTCACAAAAGCAGGATTAGAGATAAAATGAATCACTAACCTTTTGAAAATCTTCATCAGATGACACTCATATAACATGTTACACAATACATTTATGTTTTGTTCGATAATATGCATATTTATATCCACAAATCTCGGTTTACATTGACACCATGTTCAGAAATGCCTCCAAAATATCCGGAGGAATTCTAGAAAGCTATGCCAGATAACAGAAATACTCATCATACAGTGCCTTGCGAAAGTATTCGGCCCCCTTGAACTTTGCGACCTTTTGCCACATTTCAGGCTTCAAACATAAAGATATAAAACTGTATTTTTTTGTGAAGAATCAACAACAATCATGAAGTGGAACGACATTTATTGGATATTTCAAACTTTTTTAACAAATCAAAAACTGAAAAATTGGGCGTGCAAAATTATTCAGCCCCTTTACTTTCAGTGCAGCAAACTCTCTACAGAAGTTCAGTGAGGATCTCTGAATGATCCAATGTTGACCTAAATGACTAATGATGATAAATACAATCCACCTGTGTGTAATCAAGTCTCCGTATAAATGCACCTGCACTGTGATAGTCTCAGAGGTCCGTTAAAAGCGCAGAGAGCATCATGAAGAACAAGGAACACACCAGGCAGGTCCGAGATACTGTTGTGAAGAAGTTTAAAGCTGGATTTGGATACAAAAAGATTTCCCAAGCTTTAAACATCCCAAGGAGCACTGTGCAAGCGATAATATTGAAATGGAAGGAGTATCAGACCACTGCAAATCTACCAAGACCTGGCCGTCCCTCTAAACTTTCAGCTCATACAAGGAGAAGACTGATCAGAGATGCAGCCAAGAGGCCCATGATCACTCTGGATGAACTGCAGAGATCTACAGCTGAGGTGGGAGACTCTGTCCATAGGACAACAATCAGTCGTATGTTGCACAAATCTGGCCTTTATGGAAGAGTGGCAAGAAGAAAGCCATTTCTTAAAGATATCCATAAAAAGTGTTGTTTAAAGTTTGCCACAAGCCACCTGGGAGACACACCAAACATGTGGAAGAAGGTGCTCTGGTCAGATGAAACCAAAATTGAACTTTTTGGCAACAATGCAAAACGTTATGTGTGGCGTAAAAGCAACACAGCTGAACACACCATCCCCACTGTCAAACATGGTGGTGGCAGCATCATGGTTTGGGCCTGCTTTTCTTCAGCAGGGACAGGGAAGATGGTTAAAATTGATGGGAAGATGGATGGAGCCAAATACAGGACCATTCTGGAAGAAAACCTGACGGAGTCTGCAAAAGACCTGAGACTGGGATGGAGATTTGTCTTCCAACAAGACAATGATCCAAAACATAAAGCAAAATCTACAATGGAATGGTTCAAAAATAAACATATCCAGGTGTTAGAATGGCCAAGTCAAAGTCCAGACCTGAATCCAATCGAGAATCTGTGGAAAGAACTGAAAACTGCTGTTCACAAATGCTCTCCATCCAACCTCACTGAGCTCGAGCTGTTTTGCAAGGAGGAATGGGAAAAAATGTCATTGTCTCGATGTGCAAAACTGATAGAGACATACCCCAAGCGACTTACAGCTGTAATCGCAGCAAAAGGTGGCGCTACAAAGTATTAACTTAAGGGGGCTGAATAATTTTGCACGCCCAATTTTTCAGTTTTTGATTTGTTAAAAAAGTTTGAAATATCCAATAAATGTCGTTCCACTTCATGATTGTGTCCCACTTGTTGTTGATTCTTCACAAAAAAACACAGTTTTATATCTTTATGTTTGAAGCCTGAAATGTGGCAAAAGGTCGCAAAGTTCAAGGGGGCCGAATACTTTTGCAAGGCACTGTAAAATTTGACTAAAGATACATGTTCTACATATAATTAAAGATACACTGGTTCTTAATGCAACCGCTGTGTCAGATTTTTTTTTTTTACCATGCAATAATCTGAGACAGCGCTCAGACGTAAATATATTTCTCCGCCATGTTGAAGTCAACAGAAATACGAAATTACATCATAAATATTCCCTTACCTTTGATGATCTTTCATCAGAATGCAGTGCAATGAGTCCTTGTTCCACAATAAATCGTTGTTTTGTTCCATAATGTCCAATACTAGTGTCCAATTAGTTGCATTTGCTAGCACTTTCAGCTCACGTGCCCAAAAGCTGATGCTGGTCCAGAAGAACTCGGACGAAAACTTAAAAAATATATATTCCAGGTTGAATAAAATGGTCAAATTAAGTAGAGAATCAATCTTCAGGATGTTATTTTCATATATATCCAATAACGTTCCAACCGGATCATACATTTTCATCTGCAGCCAAATGGAACGATGGAACGTTGATAGTTTGTATTGTTAGATTACAGTGCAGCAATTGATGTTATTGATCATCATTTGTTATTGAAAAAACGAACTTGTGATGGCTTTACATCACCTGCCTTCAGGATAGTTGGAGGGTTACTTATCCAATAGAATCCAGAGAGTGTTCTTCAATGGAAGCCTCTAACATCAGATATGTGCAGTGCGGTATCCCTCAGGGCAGTTGCCTTGGACTGTTACTCTTCTCTATTTTTACAAATGATTTGCCACTTGTCCTCTGTAGACAGGTGATTGCACACTATACACATCCGCACCTACAGCCAGTGTGCTCACTGAGACTCTTAGCAAGGAGTTGCAGTCAGTGTCAGAATGGGGAACTAACAATAAATCGGTCTTAAATACATCTAAAAAAAGGCATTTTATTTGGTTCAAAGCATTCTCTTAGACCTAAACCTCAACTGGAGTTGTGCATATATGGCGTGATAATTATGGGGTATTGTGTGTTGATGGTGTTTTTTACATGTTTTAATCCATTTTGAATTCAGGCTGTAACACAAAATAATGTGCAATAAGTCAAGGAGTATTAATACTTTCTGAAGGCACTGTATAATGGTCAAGACATATTGACAAGGGTTTTGTGAAGATGGGGAGAGTTTTTGTCCCATCTGGATTACTGTCTGGTAACATAGTTGCAGCAAAGAAAGACCTAGCAAAGCTGCAGCTGCCTCAGAACAAAGTAGCACACCTTGCGCTTAACTACACACACATAACTAACATCAACAACATGCATGATAGTCTTTCATGGTTGAGGTTTGAGGAGAACCTGACTACTTCTCGTGTATTCTTTTTAAGAAACATTCGTGTTGAAAATGCCTAACCACTTGTAAAATATATTTGCATACACTTCAAACAGACATACATACCCCACCGGTCATGTCACTATAGGTTTTTTCACTCTACCCAAACCAAAAACAGATTTAATGCGTCGCTCAGTTATGTATAGAGCCATGTCATCATGGAATGAGTTGCCACCAGATGCTACTTGTAATCACAGCACCTCTCCTCTTTCTAAAGATCTAATTGAACTGTACTGTATAAGATTATTTATATGTATTGTTACAGATACAGGTATCCTGTGTGTGTATTTCTTTTCTCTCCTTCTCCCCTCACAGGTGGCAATCATCATTCCCCAATCAGTCAACATGCAGTCATCAATCAGAAGACACACCTCCTCATTTTCCCTTACCCTATCACATTTCCTTTCCCTTGGTTTAAAAACCCAATCCGTTGTTTTCTCTGTAGCTCGATCTCTTTGTGTCTCAATATCGCTCTCTCTCTCGGCCTCTGGATTGAGCGCTTTTGTTTTAGCACCTCCATATCACTTTGTCCCCACCTGTGAGTATTGTGTTTGATGGTGGGAAAAGGGGGAACCAAGACAAGTTGCTCATGGGCATACACTACCCGTAGGACTGCTTAGTCTGAGAACACTAGTTAGAACTGGGTGGACTACCCACTGTATTTTTGGTTAGTTAGCTGTATGGAAGTAGGCTAGTCTAGCTTAGGGGTATTTTTGGATATTTGTTTGACGGTAGTAGTTGTCTGTGGTTATTTCGTTCTCACCATTACTTTGTCACTATCACACTATGCATTAGTTATGTTACGGGTCTCGATACCATCGTCCGTCCCCCCCCCCCCCCCCCCCCCCCCAGACTGCCGAGCCAAATAGCTGAATAATGTATAAATTGTATTTTTGTTGTCTCTTGGTGTCTTTTCAACATATAACTCTAATTGAATTTTTCTTATTAATTTTGATGTAATATCTTATTTTCTTGTCTATGACTGTTCTCTACTTTGTCATGCATTAAGTTTTATGTGGACCCCAGGAAGACTATCTGCGGCATGTGCAGTGGCTAATGGGGGTCCTGAAACTAAATTCTTTCTCTCTCCCTCCCTCTCCCTTTCCCCCTGCTCTGACTGTCCTAAATAACCTTACCCATCTTTGGGTTTACGGACTCGTCTTGAGAAGCCTCCACCTCCTGCAGAGATAGGTAAGGGTATCTCAGCTGATTGGGTCAAAAACACACACACACATACAGTTGAAGTCGGAAGTTTACATGCACCTTAGCCAAATACATTTTAAACTCAGTTTTTCACAATTCCTGACATTTAATCCTAGTACAAGAATCCCTGACTTAGGTCAGTTAGGATCACCCCTTTATTTGAAGAATGTGAAATGTCAGAATAATAGTAGAGAATTATTTATTTCAGCCTTTCTTTCATCACATATTGTTCCAAATCAGTTATTCATGGGCTTTTTAGTTAAGGAATTTGATTATGGTTGACTTAAAATGAAGTTTGTCAGCCAATCTGGGAAAATTTAATCTAGTCTGTTTTGGTAACATTACAGTTAATGCAGCGATAATAAACTCAGGCTTATCTTCATCTAAGTAATTTGATTCCCGTTATTGATTTGTTTATTGACACAATTACTATTGGTACTTTTGTGGAGAACAATCTACTGGAAAGCCTCTCTGGGAGTCATTCTCATGGAGAGTGTCACATTGCCATTGTTTCTGCCGGAATTATGAGTAGATGCTTAGTTCTTAAACTAGGGGACTAGATACAGTGGGAAGAACAAGTATTTGATACACTGCCGATTTTGCAGGTTTTCCTACTTACAAAGCATGTAGAGGTCTGTAATTTTTATCATAGGTACACTTCAACTGTGAGAGACAGACTCTAAAACAAAAATCCAGGAAATCACATTGTATGATTTTTAAGTAATTAAAAATCATACAATGTGACTTTCTGGATTTTTGTTTTTAGATTCTGTCTCACAGTTGAAGTGTACCTATGATAAAAATGACAGACCTCTACATGCTTTGTAAGTAGGAAAACACTGCTGATTTTGCAGGTTATCAAATACTTTTTCTCCCCACTGTAGATAGACACTATGCTTTCCCCTACTGTACCTGCCTGCCTTCACCGCCTGTCCCCTGACGCGCCTCGCACACGTCCTGAGCAATCTGCGCCCACTGACCTGGCTGACTGTCAGCCCTGAGGAGATGGAGTGCCCGGCTTCATGTGGCGGGATGAGGGATGCATGGCCATCCTAACATCTGTGTGCCCTGTGGGAACTACGAAGCAGCACTTTGCAGGAAAGTCAGACTAGTGGTGTGATACCCTGAGCCCCAGTAAGGATACACTGACAGAAAGAGTAGAATAGCACTTAGCACAACAAATTGTTCAGGGTGCTGCTCTCTGCTCTGGAGACCTATTGTTGGATAAAATCATATTTGTTTTCTTTCAAATGTTTAGCTGTGCTTGATTGGGTTTGTTTGGCACTGTCACACCCTGATCTGTTTCACCTGTCCTTGTGATTGTCTCCACCCCCTCCAGGTGTCGCTGATTTTCCCCAGTGTATTTATTCCTCTGTTTCCTGTCTCTCTGTGCCAGTTCGTCTTGTATGTTTCCAAGTCAACCAGCGTTTTCCCATTTCTCCTGCTTTTTGCGTTTCTCCTTTTTCTAGACCTCCCGGTTTTGACCCTTGCCTGTTTCTGGACTATGTACCCGCCTGACTGACCATTCTGCCTGCCTCTACCACAAGCCTGTCTGCCACTCTGTACTTCCTGGACTCTGATCTGGTTTTGACCTTTTGCCTGTCCACAACCATTCTCTTGCCTACTCCTTTTGGATTAATAAAAATTGTAAGACTCCAACCATCTGACTCCTGTGTCTGCATCTGGGTCTGGCCTTGTGTCATGATAGACACAATGGAACCAATGGAATAGTCCGAAGCGCAAAACCCTGCCTACAGTATCTGGCAAGCTCAATTGAATGCTCTAATTATTTGAAAGGGAACAAATAGTATTTTAACCCATGTCTGGTTCTCTGAGGCTACTGTAAGACACCAGGGTAGGTCTCAGGCATAATACTCAGATCCACAGGTAAGATATACCAGCAACAAATATGACATTTAGACAGAGGTGGAAAGAACTAAAATATCCTAATCTAGTAGAAGTGCTGTTACTATAATGACATTTTACTCAAATATGAGTGCAACTACAGGTGTAAAAAAAAAAAAAAGAAGTAGCTCACTTAAAGTAACGTTGGTACTTTCAAAATAAAAATTGACCTTGATAATTAACTAATTTCCCTAAGGTTACCTGGACTTTGACATGATCTTTTTCATGCAGTAAATAGAAAGGAAGAGAAATATTCACTCACTCAATGCCAAATGAAGAGTGCCAGGGCACACTGGACATGCCTAAAGGATTTGATGTCAAATTAGCTCTAGAGGCAACGACTTAATCTCATGTACTGTAAATGCAAAGCTTTGAGACCCCCTGAAATAGAAAGGGGGATAAACTAAAGGCTACGTGTACAGAGTACACTAGGATATGTTGTGTTCCTTCAGAAAAAAACAAAGGAATTCTGTTTTAACTCCTCTCTAAACTTGCCGTTTAGTTTCAGCTGGAGCAGATTTTCAAAGTGAAACAAGTCTATCCTGGCTCGCTTTGCAGTAAAGACCAGTCCAGCACAGCTAAAACAAAATGCTTACAGGCAGCAGAGGCAGGTGGGCCTGTGTTCAGTTTGAGACAGATTCTTTATGTATGGAAAGGATTGAAGCATGTCAATCTTGTCTGATACACAGGCAAGGTACCCATCCAGCTCCCCTGTACCTTGTGACCTTTTGGGCATCAGTGATAAATCATATTTAATGGCTGAAGAACATGTGCACATCCAGGTATTTTTTGCAGGTGCTGGAGTTATAAGTGAATTCCTGAAAAATAGAAAGGAACACTCCGCACGCTGCTGCTCATGCTCCCAGGTGATTTTATTTTAATGTTTCTACCATTAGGTCTTCAAGCATCCATTATCCCAGATAGGGGTGGAAGGTCCTATATATAAGGGCAGTTCTCAGTGACATCACTTCTTGAAACAGAGTAAGCCACCTCAATATTTCTAGCCTTAGGTGATGTCTGTCTAGGTGCTGATCCGTCGTCAGTATTGTGGAATAATTCTAAATGTTAAGGTAAGATTTGAATCCTTTCAATCCTGTCAGTATCAACACATGCCTCAACGACGCACGTAGCGAACATTCTCTCTGCGTGGTGTTTTGGGAAACGCAAGTTACATCTTCGGCAACTGTAGGTAAGATGCATCGCTGACCCCTGTAGGTCTTAGCTTAATAGATATTGCGATCTAAGGGCTAACAATTGTTTTGGAAGATGGATATAAAATCTGTTATTTAGCCATTTGATATAGAATTTTAGGACTCCTGTAGGTATAAAAGCAATACTTTAAAAAATTGTATGATAAAATATTGAATTTGGCCTTTACTGCTATAGTAACGATGGAAATCAACAACTGACTGTCTTCACCTGATTCTTTCTTGTAAGCATTTTCCCATTCTGGACTATGAGATCAAATCAAATTTTATTGGTCCCATGCATATATTTAGCAGATGTTATTGGAGGTATGGCAAAATGCTTGTCTTCCTAGCTCCAACAGTGCATTAGTATCTAACAATTCACAACAATACACACAAATCTAAAAGTAAAATAATGGATAATTATAATAATGAATAAATATATAAATATTAGGACGAGCAATGTTGGAGTGGCACTGACTAGAATAAAGTAGAATACTGTATATACATATGAAATTAGTAAAACAGTATGTAAACATTAAAGTGACCAGTGATTCCAAGTCTATGTACATAGGGCAGCAGCCTCTAGGGTACAGTGTTGAGTAATCGGGTGGTAGCCGGTTAGTGACAGTGACTAAGTTCAGGGCAGGGTAGTGGGTGGAGGCCGACTAGTGATGGCTATTTAACAGTCTCATGGCCTTGAGATAGAAGCTGTTTTTCAGTCTCTCTGTCCCAGTGTTGACCGCATCATCCTCTGGAAAGCCCTGCATTTGCGGTTGGTGCAGTTGCCATACCAGGTGATGATACACCCTGAGAGGATGCTTTCAATGGTGCATCTGTAAAGGTTTGTGAAGGTCTTAGGGGCCAAGCTGAATTTTTCCAGCCTCCTAAGATTGAAGAGGAGCTGGTGTGCCTTTTTCAACACACTGTCTGTGTGGGTGGACCATTTCAGAGTGTCAGTGATGTGTACACAGAGGAACTTGAAGCTTTTCACCTTCTCCTCTGCAGTCCAGTCGATGTGGATGGGGGCGTGCTCCCTTTGCTTTCTACTGAAGTCCACAATCAGTTCCTTCGTTTTGTTGACATTAAGGGAGAGGCCCCTCACCTGTCTCGTCATTGTTGGTAATCAGGCCTCCTACTGTTGTGTTGTTTGCAAACTTGATGATTGAGTTGGAGGCGTGCATGACCATGCAGTCATGGGTGAGTACAGGAGGTGACATACCTTTGTGGGGCCCTTGTGTTGAGGATCAGCGTAGTGGAGGTGTTATTTCATGTTATTTCATACATTCACCACCTGGGGGCGGCCCGTCAGGATATCCAGGACCCAGTTGTACAGGGCGGTGTTCAGACCCAGGGCCCCGAGCTTAATGATGAGCATGGAAGGTACTATGGTGTTGAAGGCTGAGCTATAGTCAATGAACATCATTCTTACATAGGTATTCCTCTTTTTCTGATGGGATAGGGCAGTGTGCAGTGCGTTGGTGATTGCATTGTCTGTGGATCCATTGGGGCTGTATGCAAATTGAAGGGGATCTAGGGTGTCAGGTAGGGTGGAGGTGATTTGATCCTTAACTAGCCTCTCAAAGCATTTCATGATGACAGACGTGAGTGCTACAGGGAAATAGTAATTTAGTTCAGTTACCAGTTACCAAGGGTATTACGTGAGACACACCCAGTATGTTAACGTAAGCTAGCTACCTAGCTACTTCTGTACTTGTGTCAACACAAGCACTATTATGGAAACACAACCACTAGCTAGGTAGCTAGCTAGGCCTAAATGATAGAAATCCCCATGAAGTAATAACACAAAAGACATCCAGTAGAATTTATGTATCCAAAAAAGCTAATAGCATTTAAAACGTACTTTCTCTCTCACTTTGTTTCTTTTGCAGCAATCTTTCATGTCTGGATTTTGCACACCGACCTTTCTCTCAACCCCCTTCTTTGAGCACTGTTACATGATGTCAATGCACATTCGAGGTCATCGTTATTCTGAGCGTGTTTCGCAGATGGGTAGATCTTGACACGATGGCTTAATTCCTGGGATAAATAAATAATTGCACCAATGCATCCCATTCAAAAGTGAGAATGTTCCTCAACAGTGAAACCCTTGCAAGGTTACATAATGGAATAAGAGGTTGTCTTAGGACCATTTTAAATGCATTTATAAACCATTATTCAATCAAGCTTAGTAGGCTTACAATTTGGCAAGCACGAATGAATATCTCACAATTTTAATCATAATTGTTTATTAATGTGCCTAAAAATATTTCATTGATGGGTAAAGTAATTGTCCCATTATCAAATGGCCCATTCAGTGATTTTACAATATAAACTATTTATTTGACGTGAACCTTTGTGAACCCACTCCAGATCTTTATTGCAGAGTTGTGTCAATGAGGTGTTCTGGTTTCAATTGACTAACACTTATCAACTGGTTTGTACAGGCTGAAATATGGTGCGTTGGGATGCTATCGGAAACTTTTACATTAGTTACAAGCATTCGTTGTTACTCCTGTGTAATAAAAAAAAATGCAATTACCAACATTTACATGTTGTTAAAGTGTAACTATGAGTTATTACAATTAATTCCAATACTTTTTACAGTGTAATTACAGTGTATTTGGAAAGTATTCAGACCTCTTCCTTTTTCCACATTGTGTTACATTACAGCCGTATTCTAAAATGGATGAAATAAAAAATCTACACACAATACTCCATAATGACAAAGCGAAAACAGGTTTTTAGACATTTTTGCCAATGTATAAATAAATAAATAAAAAATAACAAATATTTACACAAGTATTCAGACCCTTTGCTATGAGACTTGAAATTGAGCTTAGGTGCATCCTGTTTCCATTGATCATCCTTGAAATGTTTTTACAACTTGATTGGAGTCCATCTGTGGTAAATTCTATTTGTTGGACATGATTTGGAAAGGCACACACCTCTCTACAGTATATACAGTGCCTTCGGAAAGTATTCAGACCTTATTCTAAAATGGATTAAATTGTTTTTTTTTTCCCTCATCAATCTACACCGAATACCCATAATGACAAAGCAAAAACAGGTTTTTAGAATTTTTAACAAATGTATTAAAAATAAACAACTGAAATATTACATTAACATAAATATTCAGACCCTTTACTCAGGACTTTTTTGAAGCACCTTTGACAGTGATTACAGCATCGAGTCTTTTTGAGTCTGACTGTATTTGGGGAGTTTCTCCAATTCTTCTCTGCAAATCCTTTCAAGCTCTGTCAGATTGGATGGGGAGCGTTGCTGCACAGCTATTTTCAGGTCTCTCCAGAGATGTTCGATTGGGTTCAGTTCCGGGTTCTGGCTGGGCCACTCAAGGACATTCAGAGACTTGTCTCGAAGCCACTCCTGCGTAGTCTTGGCTGTGTGCTTAGGGTCATTGTTCTGTTGGAAGGTGAACCTTCAGCCCAGTCTGAGGTCCTGAGCCCTCTGGAGCAGGTTTTCATCAAGGATATCTCTGTACTTTGCTCCATTCATCTTGCCATCGATCCTGACTAGTTTCTCAGTACCTGCCACTGAAAAACATCCCCACAGCATCAGGCTGTCACTGTCACGCCCTGACCTTAGAGATCCTTTTTATGTCTCTATTTTGGTTTGGTCAGGGCGTGAGTTGGGGTGGACATTCCATGTTTTGTGTTCTATGTTTTCTATTTCTGTGTGTTTGGCCGGGTGTGGTTCTCAATCAGAGGCAGCTGTCTATCGTTGTCTCTGATTGAGAATCATACTTAGGTAGCCTTCTCCTACCTTTGTTTTGTGGGTAGTTCTTTTCTGTTTTGTGTGTCTGGCTCAGACAGAACTGTTTCGTTTGTTCCGCTTTGTTGTTTTTTGTTCTAGTGTTCAGTTTTATTAAAAATCAGGTTACAGTCACCACCATGCTTCACCATAGGGATGGTGCCAGGTTTCCTCCAGGCGTGACGCTTGGCTTTCAGGCAAAATAGTTAAATCTTGGTTTTATCAGACCAGAGAATCTTGTTTTTCATGGTCTGAGAGTCCTTTAGGTGCCTTTTGGCCAACTCCAAGCAGGCTGTCATGTGCCTTTTGCTGAGGAGTGGCTTCGGTCTGGCTGCTCTACTATAAAGACCTGATTGGTGGAGTGCTGCAGAGATGGTTGTCTTTCTGGAAGGTTCTCCCATCTCCACAGAGGAACTCTGAAGCTCTCTCAGAATGACCATCGGGTTCCTGGTCACCTCCCTGACCAAGGCCTTTCTCCCCCGATTGCTCAGTTTGGCCGGGTGGCGAGCTCTAGTAAGCTTTGGTAGTTCCAAACTTCTTCCATTTAAGAATGATGGAGGCCACTGTGTTTTTGTGGATCTTCAACGCTGCAGACATTTTTTGGTACACTTCCCCAGATCTGTGCCTCAACACAATCTGGTCTCGGCGCTCTATGGACAATTCCTTCAAACTCCTTTAGGTGCCTTTTGGCAAACTCCAAGCGGACTGTCATGTGCCTTTTACTGAGTAGTTGCTTCCTTATGGATGCTCTACAATAAAGACCTGGAGTGCTGCAGAGAAGGTTCTCCCATCTCCACAGAGGAACTCTGGAGCTCTGTCATAGTGATCATTGGGTTCTTGCTCACCTCCCTGACCAAGGCCTTTCTCCCCGATTTTGAAATGTTTTAAATTTTATTTCACCTTTATTTAATCAGGTAAGCTAGTTGAGAACAAGTTCTCATTTACAAGTGCGACCTGGCCAAGATAAAGCAAAGCAGTTAGACACATACAACAACACAAAGTTACACATGGAATAAACAAACATACATTCAATAATACAGTAGAAAAAAGTCTATACATAGTGTGTGCAGATGAGGTAGGAGAAGGGAGGTAAAGGCAATAAATAGGCCATGGTGGTGAAGTAATTACAATATAGCAATTAAACACTGGAATGGTAGATGTGCATAAGATGAATGTGCAAGTAGAGATACTTGAGTGCAAAGAAGCAAGATAAATAAATAATTATGGGGATGAGGTAGTTGGATGGGATATTTACATATGTGGTATGTACAGGTGCAGTTATCTGAGAGCTGCTCTGACAGCTGGTGCTTAAAGTTAGTGAGGGAGATATGAGTCTCCAGCGTCAGTGATTTTTGCAGTTCAGTCCAGTCATTGGCAGCAGAGAACTGGAAGGAGAGGCGGCCAAAGGAAGAATTGGCTTTGGGGGTGACCAGTGAGATATACCTGCTGGAGCGAGTGCTACGGGTGGGTGCTGCTATGGTGACCAGTGAGCTGAGATAAGGCGGGGCTTTACCTAGTAGAGACTTGTAGAAGACCTTGAGCCAGTGGGTTTGGTGGCGAGTATGAAGCAAGGGTCAGCCAACGAGAGCATACAGGTCGCAGTGGTGGGTAGTATATGGGGCTTTGGTGACAAAACGGATGGCACTGTGATAGACTGCATCCAATTTGTTGAGAAGAGTGTTGGAGACTATTTTGTAAATGACATCGCCGAAGTCAAGGATAAGTAGGATGGTCAGTTTTAAGAGGGTATGTTTGGCAGCATGAGTGAAAGATTCTTGGTTGTGAAATAGGAAGCCGATTCTAGATGTAATCTTGGATTGGAGATGTGAGTCTGGAAGGAGAGTTTACAGTCTAACCAGACACCTAGGCATTTGTAGATGTCCACATATTCTAAGTCAGAACCGTCCAGAGTGGTGATGCTGGACGGGCGGGCAGGTGCGTGCAGAGATCGGTTGAATAGCATGCATTTAGTTTTACTTGCATTTAAGAGCAGTTGGAGGCCACGGAAGGAGAATTGTATGGCATTGAAGCTCGTCTGGAGGTTAGTTAACACAGTGTCCAAAGAAGGGCCAGAGGTGTACATAATGGTGTTGTCTGAGTAGAGGTGGATCAAAGAATCACCAGCAGGAAGAGCGACATCATTGATATATACAGAGAAGAGAGTCGGCCCGAGAATAGAACCCTGTGGCATCCCCATAGAGACAGCCAGAGGTCCGGACAACAGTCCCTCTGATTTGACACACTGAACTCTATCAGAGAAGTAGTTGGTGAACTAGACGAGGCAATCATTTGAGAAACCAAGGCTGTTGAGTCTGCCAAAAAGATTGTGGTGATTGACAGAGTCGAAAGCCTTGGCCAGGTTGATGAAGATGGCTGCACAGTAATGTCTCTTATCAATGGCGGTTATGATATCGTTTAGGACCTTGAGCATGGCTAAGGTGCACCCATGACCAGCTCTGAAACCAGATTGCATAGCGGAGAAGGTACGTTGGGATTCAAAATGGTCGGTAATCTGTTTGTTAACTTGGCTTTCGAGACCTTTAAATGGCAGGGTAGGATAGATATAGGTCTATAGCAGTTTGGGTCTAGAGTGTCTCCCCCTTTGAAGAGGGGGATGACTGCGGCAGCTTTCCACTCTTTGGGAATCTCAGACGATTTGAAAGAGAGGTTGAACAGGCTAATACTAGGGGTTGCAACAATTTCGGCAGGACATTTTAGAAATAGAGGGTACAGATTCTCTAGACCGGCTGATTTCTAGGTGTCCAGATTTTGCAGCTCTTTCAGAACATCAGCTATCTGGATTTGGGTGAAGGAGAGATGGGAGGCTTGGGTGAGTTGCTGTGGGGGGTGCAGGGCTGTTGATCAGGGTAGGGGTAGCCAGGTGGACAGCATGGCCAGCTGTAGAAAAATGCTTCAATCATAGTGGATTTATCGGTGGTGACAGTGTTTCCTAGCCTGTGAGCAGCTGGGAGGAGGTGCTCTTATTCTCCATGGACTTTACAGTGTCCCAGAACTTTTTTTGAGTTTGTGCTACAGGATGAACATTTCTGCTTGAAAAAGCTAGCCTTAGCTTTCCTAACTGCCTGTGTATACTGGTCCCCACTTCCCTGATAATTGCATATCACGGGGGCTATTCGATGCTAATGCAGAACACCACAGGATGTTTTTGTGCTGGTCAAGGGAAGTCAGGTCTGGAGAGAACCAAGTACCTGTACCTGGTTCGGGATTTTTTGAACGGGGCATGCTTATTTAAGATGGTGAGGAAGGCACTTTTAAAGAATAACCAGGCATCCTCTACTGATGGGATGAGGTCAATATCCTTCCAGGATACCCGGGCCAGGTTGATTAGAAAGGCCTGCTCGCTGAAGTCTTTTAAGGAGCGTTTGACAAGTGATTAGGAGTGGTCGTTTGACCGCAGACCCATTACGGATGCAGGCAATGAGGCAGTGATCACTGAGATCTTAGTTGAAAACAGCAGAGGTGTATTTGGAGGGCAAGTTGGTTGATATCTATGAGGGTGCCCGTGTTTACGGATTTGTGTTGTACCTACTGGGTTCATTAATGATTTGTGTGAGATTGAAGGCATCAATTTTAGATTGTAGGATGGCCAGAGTTTTAAGCATGTCCCAGTTTAGATCACCTAGGAGCACGAGCTCTGGAGATAGATGGGGGGCAATATATGGGGGGCAACACATCACATATGGTGTCCAGGGCACAGCTGGGGGCAGTGTGGTCTTTAGCAAGCGGCAACGGTGAGAGACTTGTTTCTGGAAAGGTGGATTTTTAAAAGTAGAAGCTCGAATTGTTTGGGCACTGTATAGTAAGACAGAACTCTGCAGGCTATCTCTGCAGTAGATTGCAACTCCGCCCCCTTTGGCAATTCTATCTTATCGGAAGATGTTATAGTTAGGGATGGAAATTTCAGGGTTTTTGGTGGTCTTACTAAGCCAGGATTCAGACACGACTAGGACATCCGGGTTGGCAGAGTGTGCTAAAGCAGTGAATAACAAACAAACAAACAAACAAACTTAGGGAGGAGGCTTCTAATGCATGAAACCAAGGCTTTTACAGTTATAGAAGTCAACAAATGAGAGCACCTGGAGAGTAGGGGTGGAGCAAGGCACTGCAGGGCCTGGATTAACCTCTACATCACCAGAGGAACAGAGGAGGAGTGGGAGAAGGGTACGGCTAAAGGCTATCAGTACGTTCGGGAACAGAGAGTAAAAGGGGAGCGATAGAATAGATTGCTCAGTTTGGCCGTGTGGCCAGCTCTAGGAAGAGTCTTGGTGGTTGATGAGGGAAATAAACGATTTAATCTATTTTAGAATAAGGCTGTAACGTAACAAAATGTGGAAAAGTCAACAGGTCTGAATTCTTTCCGAATGCACTGTACATATGTAATTACATTGTAATAAGGACACTTTCAAATGAAATGTTACCAAACCTTTTCTCTATTTCATGACACGTCTCTCTAACTAAGTTATTTTTGCCTTTTTGAAAATCTTCTGATCATCATCATTTGGTTTGTGTGCACAGCTTGATTTGATTGGCCTGTTTTGAACTTGATGCAAGATTTTCTTTTTTTGATTGGTCACTGACTAAACAACAATAAAAACAAATCTGGGTCCAAGGGGCTCCCGCCCTCAAACTTTCTGTGCCATCATGATTTACTATCTTGGATAGCCTACAAAGCTGTACTCTGTAACAGATGGTTTTAGAAAGGTAGCAAAGTAAAGCACTTAATTCAAAACATACTTAAGTAAAATTTCGGACTTAGAAAAACACTAAGTACTCGGAAAAGCTACTCAATTACAGTAATGAGACTATTTGTAATTCGTTAGTTCCACCCCTGCATTTAGGGCCACCGATAGTGTGGATTTGCAATACAATGAATCAAACCGTGTCACCTCATATGAAGGGCCTTTAAAAAAATAATTTGATAGATTAATACAGTATGTCTTTAATATGACAAGCACATGACATCACACTCCACATCAGGGAATAAGTGACCAATCTAAATGTCATACTCTCTCTCAATCCCACAGCAAGGGCTTTTTTGAAACGCATTATTATTTTCAGCATATCAGATCCTTCCAAAGCTTGATGTCCAAATAGGCTGAAAATCCTACAGTGTATTCAAAGTCAGTATGGTCCTACCTCCCTTTTCTCTCACTCTCTCTGTGTGTGTGTGTGTGTGTGTGTGTGTGTGTGTGTGTGTGTGTGTGTGTGTGTGTGTGTGTGTATGTGTGGAGGAGGGGTGGCCTCTCATGGCTGATGTGTCCATCCCTGAATGTTGTTCCCCAACAGCCACCCTGCCGACTGCTTGTTACAGTCTGTGACTTGTGTCAGATAGCCCATCATTACCACCACTGCCCCTCACATACGTACACTCATGCACAGACAGACACACACACACACACAAAATCATGTGCACACCATAGAAATAGAATGAATAGAAGTCAATGATGGCTGAATGGGTGTACTGGCATTTTGAGAGTACCCATTGGAGCAGAACAGGAAGTAAAAACAGGAAGTGAAAGCAGGAAGTGTACACATCAATCTCTGCTGTGTCAACTGACATAGCAAAAAAATACATTTGATTGAATGAGCCACATCAGTTATCATAATTTGAATGATCTTTGTACACTACCATGTAAATTATTGCATCACAGTACCAGAGAGAGACTACAAGGCAGAGAAGGAATTTAGTAAAATAAATACTAGGCCTTCATACATTTTTATGACCACATCGATAAGGTCAGCCATGTGCTGTAGTTACTAAGCAACGCTGCTGCCACCCGGTGTTGGACAATTGCAAATTGGAGAAGTCAAACTCAAACATATGTATTGCAGCTGGTAGTATGACAGCACAGTGGGTACACCACGTCATTTCAACGTGGAGAATTGGGTAATATTTAGTAGATACATTGATCAATGAGATTCCAACATCTTTTCACCCACTCAAAAACACAGCCAAAACTTTGTTGAATTCCCAATATGTTATTACTATGCTTTCAACCATCTAAAAGCACAACCAAATTCCAATGGAAAATCCAAGTCAGATTTTTGGTTTAATTGTCACCTGAATGTGTTATCACTGCACTTTCAACCATTTAAAACAGGGACTGGCAACTTTGACGAGGATGGGGCGATAAAAAAGATGAACTCATCATGAGGGGCCGCAATGATTTACAGGTCTACATACCCACATCCATACCAACACATGCACTCAGAGCCGGCCCTAGCCTTTTGGGGGCCCTACGTAAAATTTGGTTGTGAGCAAAACATTTTAGCGGCCCTCCTCTTGACAGCGTAGAGAACATTTTTCAGTTTTAAAGCAAGTCTGCTGCAATTCTGCACATTTGCCATGGAGCGGAGAGAATATAATGCAAATGTTTAACTAATTTCATGCAGTTCTATGCATTAATTTGGCAGGTAGCCAGGTGGTTAAGAGCATTGGGCCAACACCAAAAGGTCACTGGTTCAAACCCCAAGGTGGAAAAATCTGCCCTTGAACAAGGCAGTGAACCCACAGCAACTGCTCCACATGTGCCAATGATGTGGATGTCAATTAAGGCAGCCCCCTGCACCTCTTCTGCATTGGGTTAAATGCAGAAGACACATTTCAGTTGAATGCATTCAAATGTGCATCTGGCTAGGTATCCTCCACTCCCTTACAAAAATGTACCATGGTACTTCCACTTATATTGTCCTGGGTAGCTCAGTTGATAGAGCATAGATCAAATCAAATGTTATTGGTCATATACACATATTTAGCCGATTATTATTGTGGGTGTAGAGAAATGCTTGTGTTCCTAGCTCCAACAGTGCAGTAGTATCTAACAATACACAAATCTAAAAGTAAAAGAATGTAATTAAGAAATATATAAATATTAGCACTTGCAATGTCAGAGTGGCATTTACTAAATACAGTAGAATTGAATACAGTATATACATATGAGATGAGTAAAGCAATATGTAAACATTATTAAAGTGACTAGTGTTCGATTATTAAAGTTGCCAGTGATTCCACTACTGGTCAAAAGTTTTAGAACACCTACTCATTCAAGGGTTTTTCTTTTCCTTTACTATTTTCTACATTCTACAATAATAGTGAAGACATCCAAACAATTAAATAACACATTTGGAATAATGTAGTAACCAAAAAATAATCAAAATATATTTTAAATTTGAGATTCTTCAAATAGCCAACCTTTGCCTTGATGACAGCTTTGCACACTCTTGGCATTCTCTCAACCTCCTTCATTAGGTAGTCACCTGGAATGCATTTCAATTAACAGGTGTACCTTCCTAATATGTTGATTTCCTTCTTAATACATTTGAGCAATGGACATTAGTCAGTTGAAAATCTGTCCTTAGATCTGATGAGTCCAAATTTGAGATTTTTGGTTCCAACAGCCGTGTCTTTCTGAGACGCCGAGTAGGTGAACGGATGATCTCCCCATATGTGGCTCTCCCCGTGAAGCATGGAGGAGGAGGTTTGATGGTGTGGGGGTGGTTTTCTGGTGACACTGTCTGTGATTTTTTATTTTTATTCAAGGCACTCTTAACCAGCATTGGACCACAGAGTGAAGCAAAAGCAAAAGCAAGTGCTCAGCCTATGTGGGAACTCCTTCAAGACTGTTGGAAAAACATTCCTCATGAAGCTGGTTGAGAGAATGCCAAGAGTGTGCAAAGCTGTCTTCAAGGCAAAGGGGGGCTTCTTTCAATAATCTAAAATATATTTTGATTTGTTTAACACTTTTTTGGTTACTACATGATTCCATTTGTGTTATCCATAGTTTTGATGTCTTCACTATTATTCTACAATGTAGAAAATAGTAAAACATAAAGAAAAATGTTGAATGAGTAGGTGTGTCCAAACTTTTGACTGGTATTGTACATGTCGGTTATTTTGCTCTAGGAAGCCCACAGGTCTCACAAGACTCATCTGAAGGTCCCCTGGTACCAGTTGAAAAAAATGTATGTAAATATACAGTGCATTCAGAAAGGGATTCAGACCCCTTGACTTTTTCCACATCCAGAGGAAAGGGTGCTTCCTACTGGCCCTTCAACACCACTTCCAGCAGCATCTGGTCTCCCATCCAGGACCAACCCTGCTGAGCTTCAGAAGCAAGCCAGCAGTGGGATGCAGGGTGGTATGCTGCTGGATGTACTATCAGATAAGAATGATCAGTCACACAACACAATCAATCACAATATAGAAATAAAAATAGAATGCCCCGGGTATAGAGTGCACTTTTAAAACTCAGTCACTGCTCTGTTCAACTTAGCAAGCTTGCAAGCAAACGTTGACACGTTGGAGCTCAATGAATGTTGATAAAAGATGAATGATTCAGGAAATGAATGGAAAACCAATGTTAATCACGGTACTATAGCGAACCCCTTGAAACAATAATTCTAAGGCCAATGCCTATCTGTAATCCATTGGGAAAAATGCCCTGCATGCAATAGAAAATATGTCCAGCGTCATAAAAGAAGTCCTCTGCTCGTCTCGGAACAAAGCCATCCTCTACAGCTCCTGATCTGACGAAGCCAGGATAGCTCCGGTTGCAACGTTGGTTAATCCTCCACACAGCAGTCGAATTCAGGTCATTTCCATAGATCGATATTTAACTAGACTTTCTCTAGACTTACAGTATAAGAGGTAAGTATGATTTAGCAAGTCGCTTAGTCTACCCCCTCCTTTTTCGAACATTCTGTTAAAAATCGCGCAACATTTCAGCGTCCTGCTACTCATGCCAGGAATATAGTATATGCATATGATTAGTATGTGTGGATAGAAAACACCCTGAAGTTTCTAAAACTGGTTAAATCACGGCTGTGACTATAACAGAGCGTGTGTTTCATCGAAAAGCGCAAGAAAAACTGGTCACTGAAAACTGAAAAAAATATCCATGCGCCACTTGCATGAATTGTTTAAGGGACACCAAATTAAATGGGGCCGAGATTGCAATTCCTACGGCTTCCACACGATGTCGTCAGTCTTGTCAATTTCCTGTGAGTTATTTCTTGGTCAAACAAAGGAGAGAGATTCCATTCCATCCGGTCTCCGACAGGACGTCTTGGAAGAGAGATTTCCCGAACATGATTTGAAGACGTGGAGCTGTTGAATACACATCGCCCGTGTTCAATTTGATAGATTATTAACGTTTACTAATACCTAAAGTTGGATTACAAAAGTATTTCGAAGTGTTTTGTGAAAGTTTATCGTCGACTTTTTTAATTTTAAAAAATGACGCTGCGTTTTGAAACTGTGTTTTTTTCTGAATCACACAGTTTCCATAGATTGATATTTTGGGTATATATGGACCGATTTAATCGAAAAAAATACCCAATAGTGATGTTTATGGGGCATATAGGAGTGCCAACAAAGAAGCTCGTCAAAGGTAATGAATGTTTTATATCTGCTATTTGTGTAGCGCCGGCTGCGCTAATTCTTTTGTTTACGTCGCCTTCAGGTATTTTGGGGTGTTGCATGCTATCAGAGAATAGCTTCTCATGCTTTTGCCGAAAAGCATTTTAAAAATCTGACTTGTTGGCTAGATTCACAACAAGTGTAGCTTTAATTCAATACCCTGCATGTGTGTTTTAATGAACGTTTGAGTTTTAACGAGTACATTTAGCATTTAGCGTAGCGCATTTGCATTTCCAGGTGTCTAGATGGGACGTCTGCGTGTCGGGTGGGAGTAAGAAGTTAAATGCAATTTGTATCTTCACAGATGTAAAAGTTAAATCTCAACAACAGTGTTGTCTCTCTTCTCCTGATGTTACAAGCAGCATCACCAGTTCGAGTGACAAAAAGGCACAAAATAATTAGGTGAACAATACAATTATGAACTTCTTAAAGCTGCAATATGTAACTTTTTGTGCGACCCGACCAAATTCACCATCTGTGGATCTGTTGGGGCGGTATGCAAATTGGGGTGGGTCTAGGGTTCCTGGGATAATGGTGTTGATGTGAGCCATGACCAGCCTTTTAAAGCACTTCATGGCTACAGACATGAGTGCTACGGGTCGGTAGTCATTTAGGCAGGTTACCTTAGGGTTATTGGGCAAAGGGACTATGGTGGTCTGCTTAAAACATATTGGTATTACAGACTCGGACAGGGAGAGGTTGAAAATGTCATTGAAGACACTTGCTAGTTGGTCAGCGCATGCTCGCAGTACACGTCCTGGTAATCTGTCTGACTCTGCGGCCTTGTGAATGTTGACCTGTTTAAAGGTCTTACTCACATTGGCTGCGGAGAGCGTGATCACACAGTCTTCCGAACAGCTGAGCCAGTTGTAATTTTCTAATTTTTAAGTTTCTCTTTGTGCACCTGCCTTGTTGATAGTGTTGTTATGAAGGCAGAGCAAAGCTTTATTATGGGCAGACTTCTCCCCATCTTAGATACTGTTGCATCAACATGTTTTGACCATGACACTTTACAATCCAGGGTTACTCCAAGCAGTTTAGTCTCCTAAACTTGCTCAATTTCCACATTATTCAATACAAAATTGAGTTTAGGTTTAGGGTTTAGTGAATTATTTGTCCCAACTACAATGCTTTAAGTTTTAGAAATATTTAGGACAAGCTTATTTCTTGCCACACATTCTGAAACTGACTGTAGTTCTTTGTTATGTGTTGCAGTGATTTCACTCACTGTAGTAGCTGACGTGTATAGTGTTAAGTCATCTGCATACATAGACACACAAGCTTTACTCAGAGCCAATGGCAGGTCATTAGTAATGATTTTAAAAGGTAAGGGGCCTAGACAGCTACCCTGGGGAATTCCTGATTCTGCCTGGATTATGTTGGAGAGGCTTCCGTTAAAGAACACCCTCCATGTTCTGTTAGACAGGTAACTATTTATCCACAATATAGCAGGGGGTGTTTAAATGGCACGTTATCATTTTAAAAGGCTAATTGATCTTTAGAAAACCCTTTTGCAATTATGTTAGCAGAGCTGAAAACTGTTTTTCTGATTAAAGAAGCAATAAAACAGGTTTTTAGACTAGTTGAGTATCTAGAGCATCAGCATTTGTGGGTTTGATTACAGGCTCAAAATGGCCAGAAACATAGCACTTATTTCTGAAAAAAAGTATATTCAGTCTATTCTTGTTCTGAGAAATGAAGGCTATTCCATGCGAGAAATTGTCAAGAAACTAAACATCTCGTACAACACTGTGACCTACTCCCTTCACAGAACAACGCAATCTGTCTCTAACCAGAATAGAAAGAGGAGTGGGAGGCCCCAGTGCACAACTGAGAAAGAGGACAAGTACATTAGAGTGTCTAGTTTGAGAAACAGACGCCTCACAAGTCCTCAACTGGTGGCTTCATTAAATAGTACCCGCAAAACACCAGTCTCAACGTCAACAGTGAAGAGGCGACTCCGGGATGCTGACCTTCTAGGCAGAGTTCCAAAGAAAAAGCCATATCTCAGACTGGCCAATAAAAAGAAAAGATTAAGATGGGCAAAAGAACACACACTGGACAGAGGAATTCTACCTGGAAGGCCAGCATCCTGGAGTCGGCTTCTTCACTGTTGACGTTGAGACTGGTGTTTTGAAAATAATCAGTTTCCAGCTACAATAGTCATTTACAACATTAACAATGTCTTCACTGTATTTCTGATCAATTTGATGTTATTTTAATGGATAAAAAAATGTGCTTTTCTTTAAAAAAATGACATTTCTAAGTGGTCCCAAACCTTTGAACGGTAGTGTATGTTTTTTTCCAACAGCAGACTATGATCAATAATGACAAAAGCGACACTGAAGTCTAACAAAACAGCTCCCACAATCATTTTTACATCAATTTCTCTCAGCCAATCAGTAATTTGTGTCATTTGTGTAATTGCCGTGCATGTTGAATGTCCTTCCCTATACGCATGCTGAAAGTCTGTTGTCAGTTTGTTCACTGTAAAATAGCATTGTATCTGGTCAAGCACAATTTTTTTCCAAAAGTTTACTTTTCTTCGGTAGCAGAATTACTTTTGCTTCCCTCCAGGTCTGAGGGTACAAACTTTATTGTAGGCTTAGATTGAAGATATAGCAAATAAGAGTGGCAATATTGTCTACTATTATCCTCAGTCAATTTCCGTCCAAGTTGTCAGACTCTGGTGGCTTGTAATTGTTGATGGACAACAATCATTTTTTCAGCTCTTCCAAGTCATTTTCAAAATCAAAATTGCAATGCTTGTCTTTCATAATTTGGTCAGTTATACTTAGATGTGTAGTGTCGGCATTTGTTGCTGTCATGTCATGCCTAAGTTTGCTAATCTTGCCAATTAAAAAATAAATAGTAGTTGGCAATATCAGTGGGTTTTGTGATTAGTGAGACTTCTGATTCAATGAATGATGAAGCTTTAGTTTGCCATTTGCCCAAAATTTCATTTAAGGTGCTCCAAAGCTTTTTACTATAATTCTTTACATCATTAATCTTTGTTTCATAGTACAGTTTCTTCTTCTTCTTTTTATTCAGCTTAGTGTACGTTTGCCAATCGGTCATGCAGCCAGACTTATTTGTCATTCCTTTTGACTCCACCCTCTCAAACATACAATTTTTCAATTCCTCATCAATCCACAGGGATTTAATCGTTTTACAGTCATTGTCTTAATGGGTGCATGCTTATTCGTTACTGGAATAAGCAATTTCATAAATGTGTCACGTGCAGCGTCTGGTTGCTCCTCATTACACACCACAGACCAGCAAATATTCTTTACATCATCAACATAGGAATCACCACAAAACATTTTGTATGACCTCTTATACACTAGATTAGGCCCAGCCTTTGGAATTTAGGTTTTCCTAGATATGGCTACTATATTGTGATCACTACATTCATTGGATTTGGACAGAGCTTTAAAGCAGATTTCTGCAGCATTAGTAAAGATGTGATCAATACATGTTGATGATTTAATTACTGTGCTGTTTGTAAATACCCTGGTAGGTTGACTGATAACCTGAACCAGATTGTAGACATTGGTCACAGTTTGAGGCTTTTTCTCTTTTTCCAGTTCCCAGTTCTTAATTTTAGTTTCAAACCTCTGATAATACAATATTATGGGTTATGGAAAATATATTTCACAGCAGTACAATGATTCTTTACACAATGACTGTGTCACGTTCTGACCTTAGTTATTTTATTATGTCTTTGTTTCAGTATGGTCAGGGTGTGAGTTGGGTGGGTTGTCTATGTTCTTTTTTCTATAATTTGGGATTTTCTGTGTTCGGCCTGGTATGGTTCTCAATCAGAGGCAGCTGTCAATCGTTGTCCCTGATTGAGAATCATACTTAGGTAGCCTGGTTTCACTTTTGAGTTGTGGGTGTTTATTTCCTGTTTAGTGTTTTTTCATTCACCTTACGGGACTTTTAGTTTGTCGTTTGTTGTTTTGTTCAGTTATTTTATTAAAAACATGAACACTTACCACGCTGCGCTTTGGTCCTCACCTTCTTCCACCACAGACGATCGTTACAGACTGCTTGTTTTGTCACAACCTGAAATTAGGTGAACTGTTTGAAATTTTGCAAGCTATTTCTGCATATTGCACCTTTAAAAGATTGACTTGTCATTTTTTTCAAATGTTTGCATATGAAAGCAAGACATTATTTGAAGCAATGCATAACAAAATAGTCTCAACAGCAGAGGTGGTAGTAAAACATAGTGTTTCTAATATATGGTTTTAACAGGGTATTACACACATTTCAAATTGAGCTCATTCAAATGAATTCTCCATTACTGGAGAATGCCCTCCGACGAACCATCAAACAGGCAAAGCATCAATACAGGACTAAGATCGAATCATACTACACCGGCTCCAACGCTCGTCGACTGTGTGATCATGCTCTCCGCAGCCGATGTAAGACCTTAAAAACCTCTTAAGGATTGGACCCTTATTTTGAGTAAGACCTTTAAACAGGTCAACATTCACAAGGCCGGAGGGCCAGACGGATTACCAGGAAGTGTACTGACCATAATGTTGTCCTCCTGATTCCTGCTTACAAGCAAAAATTGAAGCAGGAAGCACCAGTGACTCGGTCTATAAAAACGTGGGCAGATGAAGTAGCTGCTAAACTACAGGACTGTTTTGCTAGCCCAGACTGCAATATGTTCCGGGATTCTTCCGATGGCATTGAGGAGTACACCACATCAGTCACTGGCTTTATCAATAAGCGCATCGAGGACGTCGTCCCCACAGTAACTGTACGTACATACCCCAACCAGAAGCCATGGATTACAGGTAACATTCGCACTGAGCTAAAGGGTAGAGCTGCCGATTTCAAGGAGCGGGACTCTAACCTGGAAGCTTATAAGAAATCCCGCTATTCCCTCCAACAAACCATCAAACAAGCAAAGTGTCAATACAAGATTGAATATCGAATCAGACTACACCGGCTCTGACGCTCGTCGGATGTGGCAGGGCTTGCAAACTATTCCAGACTAGAACAGGGAAGCACAGTCGAGAGCTGCCCAGTGACACGAGCCTACCAGACGAGCTAAATAACTTATTTGCTCGTTTCGAGGCAAATTGCACTGAAACATGCATGAGAGCATCAGCTGTTCTGGACGACTGTGTGATCACGCTCTCTGCAGCCGATGTGAGTAAGACCTTTAAAAAGGTCAACATTCAGCATGCGCTGACCAACTGGCAAGTGCCTTCACTGACATTTTCAACCTCTCCCTGTCTGAGTCTGTAATACCAACATGTTTCAAGCAGACCACCATAGTCCCTGTGCCCAAGAACACTAAGGTAACCTACAGCTCAGCGTTCAACACCATAGAGCCCTCAAAGCTCATCAATAAGCTAAGGACCCTGGGACTAAACGCCTCCCTCTGCAACTGGATCCTGGACTTCCTGACGGGCCGCCCCCAGGTGGTAATTGTAGGTGACAACATATCCACCAGGCTGATCCTCAACACGGGGGCCCCTCAGGGGTGCGTGCTCAGTCCCCTCCTGTACTCCCTGTTCACTCATGACTGCACGGCCAGGCACGACTCCAACACCATCATTAAGTTTGCTGACGACACAACAGTGGTAGGCCTGATCGCCGACAATGACGAGCTAGCCTATACGGAGGAAGTCAGAGACCTGACCGAGTGTTGCAAGAACAACAACCTCTCCCTCAAAGTGATCAAGACAAAGAAGATGATTGTGGACTACAGGAAAAGGAGGACTGAGTACCCCCCCATTCTCATTGATGGGGTTGGAGTGGATTAGGTTGAGAGCTTCAAGTTCCTTGGCATCCACATCACCAACAAACTAACATGTTCCAAGCACACCAAGACAGTCCTGAAGACGGTACGACAAAACCTATTTCCAATCAGGAGACTGAAAAGATTTGGCATGGGTCCTCAGATCCTCAAAAGGTTCTACAGCTGCACAATCGAGAGCATCCTGATATAACTGGTATAACAACTGCTCGGCCTCCGACTGCAAGGCACTACAGAGGGTAGTGTGTACGGCCCAGTACATCACTGGGGCCAAGCTTCCTGCCCTCCAGGCCCTCTATACCAGGCGGTGTCAGAGGAAGGCCCTAAAAATGTTCAAAGACTCCAGCCACTCTAGTCATAGACTGTTCTCTCTGCTACCGCACGGCAAGCGGTACTGGAGCGCCAAGTCTAGGTCCAAGAGGCTTCTAGACAGCTTGTACCCCCAAGTCATAAGAATCCTGAACATCTAATCAAAAGGCTACCCAGACTATTTGCATTGCCCCCCCTTTACACCACTGCTACTCTCTGTTGTTATCATCTATGCATAGTCACTTTAATACCTCTCCCTACATGTACATATTACCTCAATTACCTCGACTAACCGGTGCCCCCCCACATTGACTCTGTACCGGTACCCCCAGTATATAGCCTCGCTATTGTTATTTTACTGCTGCTCTTGAATTATTTGTTACTTTTACTTCTTAATTTTTGGGGGGGTATTTTTCTTAAAAGTGCATTGTTGGTTAATGGCTTGTAAGTAAGCATTTCACTGTAAGGTCTACTACACCTGTTGTATTCGGCGCATGTAACAAATAACATTTTATTTGATTTGGTTGTCTTCTATCAAAGACTGTAAGATGGGTTGGGGTTTAATTGTGGTTTTAATATTATCAAAATACTCGACCTTTGAGTTTTCACGCAAGGGTCAAGCTCTCCATTACCATGAGGGAGGAGTATGAATACCAAATTATAATTTTTTCAAATGATAATTTGTTACTGTATGTTTTGATGGTGAGTTCACTGAGGCCTACACTGACTGTTCCATCAACATCACACTTCTCACATGCTTTTGGTCTATCCTAATCGCCCAGACATGAGCGAACATCTACTGCAGTGTTTTGGTAAAGCCTGTGTACTTGCGTCTTGACGAGTGCATGTCACAATGTAGGCTCTTTCGGATATCGTGTCTCCGTATTGAGTGCCTTGAACAGGCTCACTGTTGCACTCACATTTTATTTACCATAATAGATGGATAGTGCAACTAGCCTCAAATCAGCCTTCTCCCTCCCTAGCTGTCTCTCTCGCTCGCTCTCCATCTCTCTCTCTCGCTTTCTCTCTTCCTTTCACCATCCCCCTTTTATCTGTCTGTATCTCTTAGAGCCATTGTTTTGGACAACAAAGGGATGGCGAAACAGAGATCCTGCCATTTTCTTTCTTTCTGTGGCGCTGTGGAAGCTCAGGGAGAACAAGCCGCTCCTGCAGAGAAGTATGGGATACAGTCACCTGACACACAGTAACACCAACAACAACAACAAGACAGCTTTTTTTATTGAAATTTTATAAGAGAACATCATGGAATATTGAGAACACAATACAAATGCACATACCATAACTGTTGTGATTTGGGAGAAGCTTGGAGATTTGGTATCACAGGAAATTAAACAAACTCTGTCAAAAGCCATGTGCAATTGAATGACATGATACAGTCTGTAGTGAAAACCGCGTCCTTGTTTCAAATCATTTGTAAAAAAGCTACTTTAATCTGTTCATGTATTTTCAAACTTTTACATTTTCAGCTTCTGTACTGAGACTGGCTGGATGCTGATTGTCTGTATGGATTTTGTGTTGAATAGATCATTGCCACGATATAAGATCTAGAGCCATAATACCTTTGATTTCATCTTAACCTCCTCATAGCAAATCATGTGGCAAAACTAAGGATTAGAGACCATGGGATTATGACCATTCAGACATTGATTTTAAAGCTGATCTCCTTATACCCAAACAAACCACTGGGATTAAAGCCACTGACTAAAATAACCTTTGTTGTTTCATTTGACTTCAGATGAATATATGAATCATGAAACATATGCACAAAATTGATGAGAAAGGTGGGTAATCAGGTCAAATCTTTAGCTAATTCACATTATCATTACAACAGAACAAGAAAGAAATTGTTATACCATTCACAACTATTTGAGAAATAATACATCTGTTAAGGATGATAGGCCTATTAATGAAAAAGACAAAAAACATTATAAATTTAACAATAGACTGATAAACAAAGATAAATGCTAATAATAACATTAATCAAATTCTCTGAGAAAATGCTTAATATTGTTAACAGCTTCTGCTAAATGACTAAAATGTAAATGTAAGAAAGCTGCCATATTTGGAGAGCTAAGCTGTTTAGCGATTGGTGAGAGCTTCAGAGCTACAGTATTCAATAAACTGTTTTAATAATCCAGTTGAAAAGGCTAGTGGGCGTTGAAAATGGCAGGCATGCAGACTGCAGAGAGACCAGTGTCTGCAGAGAGACAGGCAGCCCAGCCTGGTGTCATAGACTAGGCGTAACATAGAAAACATAAATTTGGGACATTTAAATTAGTATGATATGTTACGTTTGGTATGGTTACTTAACTACTTACTATTGTTTAGTTACTTTGCAACTACATAGCATGTTAGCTAACCCTTCCCCTAACCCTAACGTTAATGCTTTTAGCTAACCCTTCCCCTAACCCTAACCCTTTAATGTAACTCCTAACCTTAACCCTAACCCCTAACACTAGCTGCTAACCTTAATCCCTAACCTAGCTAACGTTAGCCACACCAAATTAGAATTCATAACATTTCATATGTTTTGCAAATTTGTAACATATTGTACATTTAAAACATTCTTAACATATTGCATGTTTTGAATATTCGTTACATTATAATTCATAACATATCATACGAAATTAATGATGGACATTGACAAATTAATACATATCATACCAACATAACATATTAAATGGATGTCTCGGATTTACGTACAGAATAATAGGAAATGCTCTGAGACCAGGTTGCAGAGGCAGCCAGGAGCAGGCAGAGAGGACTGGAGCTGTGGAGATCACCAAGAACAGCGCCATAACTGGATGAACAACACACACACACCCCTCACTGGAGAGAGCGAGAGAGAAAATGACAATAACCAAAATCAACACTGCTCAATCACAAATAGTTTAAAAAAGTACAATCATGTAGACTACACAGCGTATTAGTGTCCATTTGAAGACCTTCTTGCATTCCATCTTGGTTGGGAGGATTGAAGACATGCTTAATGTTAATCATATGTCTTATTTTGGTCTGGGTGGCCACTGGCACAGCACACACTGCATGGCTAGTGACAGACGGGCCTCATATTCCTAGTGCAGTGCATGTACAGGTCTGATGTGGATGCTAAGTATTTGAGACAGAGGCTGCATTAGGCGGAGAGTGCTGCAGTTTGACTGGCCCACTAAACAGAACAAAGACACTGGCAGGCCAGGATGACAATACATATACAGTCTCCCTGCTCTAGGGTATACTATTGATACTGATTACATAATTAAATAGAACAGTGTATTATATATCTCTATTATGTTACTGAAATCATCATTATCATACTATATACATGTTTTATTTAACTAGGCAAGTCAGAACAAATTCTTATTTACAATGACTGCCTACTCTGGCCAAACCAGGACAACGCTGGGCCAATTGTGTGCCGCCCTATCACGGCATTATGTGATCCAGCCTAGAATCTAACCAGGTACTGTAGTGACCTCTTGCACTGAGCTGCAGTGTCTTAGACCGCTGCGCCACTCGGGAGCACAAATATATCATAACACTTGTTTATAGAAAAGAGTAGACCGAATAGAATAGAAAAATATCCATGTGATAAACAATGCACTACTGGCATAACTCCATTGTTTCATTTTGTATAGCGTAAAATAACTCTTATTCACATCAAAGGAATATTCATGTAATGGAAAGTAGTGTAATCCTGAGTGTCAGAATTATGTCTACTCTCTTAGTACTGGTCTTTCATATAATAACCTTTTGAAGCAATCCCAGAGGTTCAATTAAAAAGCATTGCTCATGGTGCTAATCTATTGTGAGAATTGAGTGGTTGTCTCTGTGTCAGAAATACACAGAAAACATGCTCAAACTTAAAACCCTTGTAAGCCATGTATTTCAAATATTTGTTATATTACAAACAATGCAGGCCTATTTTTCCAGATCACAGTTCGTAATTGCTGTATAGGCCTAACCATGTTGTTGCACATTATAGGCTAGGCCTAAATATATGTCTATATTAGGCTATACATCTATTTTCATTTATGTTTGATTATATTGACAAATCAAAATATGCCATTTAGTTTTAGTAAATTACATTCGCATGGCTATTTGTATTTTAACATTACTGCATTTGCATTGTGTTCAATATGTTGGCTTGCAGCTTTGAAATGAATTTTTCACGAACCTCAAAACTTGACAGGAGGGAAACCACGGGAAGATATGCAGCACGTGACAAAAGAAAACAGTATTTTTTTGCTGGTGATAGTGAGGCTGAGGTGAGTCGGCTGAGGCTATGGCACTTCGACAACATTAACATGCCGCAGTAGAGGCTATTCTTATCCAACCATTCACCGACCATTTTGAGCGTGTAGTTGGCTAGGCTATCGGCTGATGGATTGGATACATCTCCTGTGTGGTCTCCCTAGTCACACGAACAGGGGTTCCTGACATGGCTGCTGTTGACGCCCCTGGTGCGAGGAAGGCCGCTGCTCATATTTGTCAAGGTCAATTAATAAATGCAGTCAAAGGCTGGCTGAATCCCAACACGCCCGCGGGGCTCATAAATTATACAGAAAACACATTAAAGGACATGACTTGATGTCTTCACATTGAGATCATTTAGATTTTTTTCGGGGCTGGAGTGGATTAGAATAATCATTGGGCTAATAATCACTTGATTATTTTAACGTAGGCAATATTAATGTATTTTACCCTGAATGGACACCTTGGTATCCTGTCTCATACGGAGTGGAGACAAGCCCCTGCATGAAATCTAGCGCTCAGCTGAAGGGATGGAGTGGCGAGCTGCTGCACCTTTAAGGCAATGAAGAAGAAAAGCGGCTGCGGAGGAGGCGAGGGTTATTCCATAATGCTCTGAGCCAGGGAAGGTTAGCGCAGGGACCAGTGTGATTTGTACGGCTGCGGGAAGATGCGTGTGCTTGTTGCTTGTTGGATGGAGAGAGGCGGTGAAAATGAAATTAGTTTTCACTAGGCTTCAGCCAACAACTATTGCCTCCTGCTTAAAATTGCATACATTATTTTTTTCCAAATCCAACTTTATGATTTTGGTCACTGGAAACTTTTTTTGTTTCATTATTTATTCATAGGTGTTTTCATTCTTTTGAAATTCGAATTTTTAACTTCATTCTTTATTTTCTTTGGGAATTCCACCTGTGCACATTGCGTTTAACCCTCCTCGTGTCGCGTCTTCAACCTCCAGTCTCAGCAGCACTCACCTGGACCGGAGCTCAAGAAGGCGAATCCCGCAGAGTATCGCGCCCAAACCCCGGGAAGGCTGCACTAAGGCACGGCGTTGCCACTTCAAGGGAGACGTAGGCCTACAGTTCGATCTCAGCTCTTACCAAAACACAATCACCAGAAGCTCATACCTCCTCTTCCCAACCTAGAGAGAGAGAGAGAGAGAGAGAGAGAGCGAGCGAGAGAGAGAGAGAGAGAGAGAGAGAGAGAGAGAGAGAGACTGATGTGTACAGACCATCGTCCATTGCTATTGACATATTGAAGAAATATAAAGAACATTTAAGGAAGAAAGTGTGTGGAGTGAAAATAAGAAAAAGCATAGCTTGGATATTGAACGGAGCGGGGCATGTGGATATTGGCTATCATCTTTTTCCAGTGCATCTTGAATGGTGAGTTGTGCTCTCTAAAATGAACTTAATGAATTTATGTTAATTTACCTCTGAACAAAACTTACCAGATATAGCCTACAAGCTCTGTGTTGATTATTTTCGGAATAATATAATTGATTTTGTGAGAAAATGAAATAGTTAAGGGCTGATGCTATGTCCTGAGAGGCCAAGCGGAGAGCGAGGTTGGATTGGGCAGCCGCAGAAGTACCCTACAAGCTGTGCTATGCCTGCCAGTCACATCCAGGTTAATTACCTAATGCCTATAGTTGGATACAACTATGTGAAAACACTGATTTAAAAACACGGAATAAAACATTCGAGACTCTTACTTTTTTCATTGGGGAAATCAACATAATATTTTATAAAGACATTTCTAGAATAGTGTAACAGTACATACGTATGTGGGGTGATGCTTAAATTTTCTTTCCCTGGTGGCTTTATATGAAAATATTAGCTAAATGCTTGTATCATTTTGATACTTTTCTCAGGTTAGACTTCAATAATAAGTAACCTTATTTCAGTTTAGTCTAATTGTACTTTTTTTGCATTTTGAATCTAATGACATTTAGTGATATTGTGTATTTTGATCTATTTTAAAAACTGTTTAGAAGATTAACTTCATGTTTAATTTTTTTTTTAAGTTAATTTTTCTTCATAATTACCAATTAGGGATTATTGTAGCTAATTTACATACTTACATCAATACAATTAGCAATTCCATATATTCATTCATAACAACATAATCACATGTGAATTACACTTAACCACTTAATAAAATGCAATGATTTCTCCTAGCCACATACTGTATATTGATTAATTGAAAAAAATGTATGCTTATTTGCTATATGGGAGAGGCAATAGGCAAATGAATGTTTTATATAAAAAATAAAATGCAGTAGCATCTAGGGATGAAGTAAATTCATTTTTGCACGAGATAATCTGTTTATTTATGTACAATCAGTCCGGTATCCTTTGAAATAATACTTCAAAAGAAAACAACTAGGTTGGTGCTGTCTTTTAAAACATTTTTTATGGCGTTACACCCGCCATGTTACAAGTACAAACATGGAGGCATCAGGATAATAAATAAAAGAGTTGAGGTAAGCCCCTTATCGCCCATTTCCCTGTGTTCCCACTCAAACAGTTTAACCCACTCCTTTTGTTTTACACAATGCAAAGGTGATTGGCCTGTAATTCCTACAAAATATGGATGGATATATAGGAGGCAAATTCTATTTTGGGTTGGGGCTGCCTGAACCCTTAGCAAATACAAGAAGGGTGTGTGTGTGTGAGGGGTGTGTGTGTGTGTGAGTGGGAGGGGGGGGGGGGGGGGGGGGGTAGAATGGAGCAAGAGAGAAAATTGGGGCATTTAGAGGGTCTTTTTAAAGATGGACGGATGGACGGCTGGAGGGAGGGTGCCGGGAGGGAATGAAAAGTGGACACATGCATGTAAACTGAGGGGAGAGACGGCAAGGCATCAACCAAAGATGACAGGAAAACCATTTTGTGGCAGTGCTGAAGGACTGAATGAGGCTGCCATTGTTTGCCACAGAGAATACATTAAGGCAGTGAGGGACGTGTACAAATGCATTTTTAACACAACTGAGGCGTGACTGGTTCTAGAGAGAGCACCTGTTCAATAGTATGATGTCCATCACAAATATAAATCCATGATGTTCAACAATACACCCTTGTGTGAGCTGAGAGCACTATCTCTCTCTGGGCTTTTGAACGGCTTCACACAGTGTGTTTTGACCAAGCAGGCTACAGCGTTGTAAAATGGCTGCTCCTCAAGTGTTCAGCATAGAAACTTAGAATGAAAATACCATTGTGGATTATGATGCATGCAGCGTCTATGGTTGATGTTGATGCGCTGTGTTTTATTGACAGATGCACTTTATGCAGGGGTCACTTTGTCAATCTTTAAAGTTATTCAAATGATTGTTTTGTGGTCAGGAATTGCACACAATAATATTATGCAGTATTCTTTCCTTTTTTATATGCTTGTTTCTTTCAAAAACATGTGAAAAAATAGGTCTTATACAGCAGTTTTGCTTATGATATCCGTCTACTATGCATATTGCGCTGATTTGTATTTTTTTTAATGTCCAAGCAACGTCCACATCACCAGCACTATCCTCTGTTTGAATAGTACAATGTGTAGCCTAGCTCTTCTGGGCAGCAAGAGAGATAGGGGGAGGGAGAGAGATATACTGGATCCCAGAAATAAAGGCTTTTAGGGTTGTGATCTAGCAGCACATGTTCCTGAGGTGGTCTTTTGGTATTTGGTATTTTATTAGGATCCCCAGTAGCCGTTGCGAAAGCAGCAGCTACCCTTCTACTGTCTCTATGGAAACATGGCTAATGAGTGTTGGCACAGTGTGGACTGGGTCTGAGCAAGGCCGCGCTCTGTGCAGGTGACCCCGGAAGTTCTTCGCCATGGATTAGACCTATCACTCCTGCAGCCCAGTGATATTGTTGTAGATAGAGAGAGGAGATGTGAAGGTTATTATTGCATGTTTTAAAGATGTTAATCTGGTGGTGAGTTGTCCATCATTCTGACGACAGAGATACATTTTTCCCAGGTTTGTGTTATTTTTTCAGGACTGACTACGCCAATCAGTGAAAGTTAGCTCATGTCTTTTTGTTTGCTTTAGATCTTGTTTTAGATTGTGTATTTATAGTTTGTGATTTATGTGAAGGTATGGAGCAATTTATTTAAAAGTTGTTAGATCATGTTTTCTGTTTTTAGCAACAGCCTGACATTTAAACATTTAAATCTACCGGACACTTTGTGTTGCGTATCCTTAATGCTGCTTTCCATTTTCACGGCTGAGGTGCAAACTCATCTTGTCTGTGGATACAATTTGCAATCATAAACAATTTGCAGTTGCAACAAATAAAAAGCATTGTAGAGTGGATTTCAATGACACTTTTCTAGTGCTCTTGCATCAGTATCTCTATTAAAACCCAAATGTGATGGGAACATTAATGGAGAGACAGATTGGGGAAATGGCATAATGTTGTTTTTGCTCAGCAATGCCAGGGGGCAAATTGGACACACGCTCAATTGGACACTAATAATCAGTGCAAATATACAACAATGCTCCTCAATTGGCGCACTCTCTGTCTGTCTGTCTGTCTGTCTGTCTGTCTGTCTGTCTGTCTGTCTGTCTGTCTGTCTGTCTGTCTGTCTGTCTGTCTGTCTGTCTGTCTGTCTGTCTGTCTGTCTGTCTGTCTGTCTGTCTGTCTGTCTGTCTGTCTGTCTGTCTGTCTGTCTGTCTGTCTGTCTGTCTGTCTGCCTGTCTGTCTGTCTGTCTGTCTGTCTGTCTGTCTGTGTGCTTCCTCTTATTTAACACCTTCATATGTGCTTGCCAGTAGGAAGACTCCTTCTTTTGACGATTAAAGCCATCCTAGGCCTGGCATCTGAATAGCTGTCAGTATCAGTTAGACTGCTCGTTTAGAACAGGAATAGCCCAGGGAACCAGGCTACAGGATTAACCTTGATAAAGCTGTCATGACCACAGAGATTCTAATCAACCCATCTGGGAGATCTACAGAAAGAGAGACCTAGGTTTGGGATGGTCATAGCAGACATGTTGACTTAGTAATTGGACACAGTGTTTTTGTCATTGCAATCAGGGATGAGAGAGTGGAAGAAAAGGACAATTGTACATTGAGTGTAAATGTATGTGCGAATGATGGATGTCGTTTATCACAAACAGCAGGAATATCTACTCACCGAAGATCAGTGTGTGCACTGTATATACAAAAGTATGTGGACACCTCTTCAAATGAGTGGATTCGGCTATTTCAGCCACACCCTTTGCTGACAGGTGTATAAAATTGAGCACAAGGCCATTCAATCTCCATACACAAATATTGGCAGTAGAATTAGCCTTACTGAATAGCTCAGTGACTTTCAACGTGGCACCGTTGTAGGATGCCACCTTTCAAATCAAATCAAATTTTATTTGTCACATACACATGGTTAGCAGATGTTAATGCGAGTGTAGCGAAATGCTTGTGCTTCTAGTTCCAACAATGCAGTAATAACCAACAAGTAATCTAGCTAACAATTCCAAAACTACTGTCTTGTACACAGTGTGAGGGGATAAAGAATATGTACATAAGGATATATGAATGAGTGATGGTACAGAGCGGCATAGGCAAGATACAGTAGATGGTATTGAGTGCAGTATATACATATGAGATGAATAATGTAGGGTATGTAACATTATATTAGGTAGCATTGTTTAAAGTGGCTAGTGATATATTTTACATCATTTCCCATCAATTCCCATTATTAAAGTGGCTGGAGTTGAGTCAGTGTGTTGGCAGCAGCCACTCAATGTTAGTGGTGGCTGTTTAACAGTCTGATGGCCTTGAGATAGAAGCTGTTTTTCAGTCTCTCGGTCCCAGCTTTGATGCACCTGTACTGACCTCGCCTTCTGGATGATAGCGGGGTGAACAGGCAGTGGCTCGGGTGGTTGTTGTCCTTGATGATCTTTATGGCCTTCCTGTGACATCGGGTGGTGTAGGTGTCCTGGAGGGCAGGTAGTTTGCCCCCGGTGATGCGTTGTGCAGATCTCACTACCCTCTGGAGAGCCTTACGGTTGTGGGCGGAGCAGTTGCCGTACCATGCGGTGATACAGTCTGACAGGATGCTCTCGATTGTGCATCTGTAGAAGTTTGTGAGTGCTTTAGGTGACAAGCCAAATTTCTTCAGCCTCCTGAGGTTGAAGAGGCGCTGCTGCGCCTTCTTCACGATGCTGTCTGTGTGGGTGGACCAATTCAGTTTGTCTGTGATGTGTTCCAACAAGTCAGTTCGTCAAATTTCTGCCCTGCTTGAGCTTCCCCAGTCAACTGTAAGTGCTGTTATTGTGAAGTGGAAACATCTAGGAGCAACAACGGCACAGCGCAAAGTGCTAGGCCACAGAAGCTCACAGCACGGGACCGGCGAGTGCTGAAGAGCGTAGCGCGTAAAAATCGACTGTCCTCAGTTGCAACACTGCCTCTGGAAGCAACATCAGAACAGTAACTGTTCGTCAAGAGCTTCATGAAATGGGTTTCCATGGCCGAGCAGCCGCACACAAGTATAAGATCACCATGCGCAATGCCAAGTGTCGGCTGGAGTGGTGTAAAGCTCGACCCCAATGGACTCTGGAGTAGTGGAAACACGTTCTCTGGTGTGATGAATCAATCTTCACCATCTGGCAGTCCAACGGACAAATCTGGGT
The DNA here is from genome assembly GCF_057628025.1 of Oncorhynchus mykiss. Lineage (NCBI taxonomy): Eukaryota > Metazoa > Chordata > Actinopteri > Salmoniformes > Salmonidae > Oncorhynchus > Oncorhynchus mykiss. The sequence continues at coordinate 33,942,378 of NC_143031.1, forward strand.
TTGGCGGATGCCAGGAGAACGCTACCTGCCCCAATGCACAGTGTACCTGCCCCAATGCACAGTGTCAACTGTAAAGTTTGGTGGAGGAGGAATAATGGTCTGGGGCTGTTTTTCATGATTTGG